>NW_021604688.1:1378524-1419643 GCF_004785775.1 Grammomys surdaster | reverse complement strand
TGTGTATGTGTGTGTGTATGTGTTTGTGTGTGTGTATGTGTTTGTGTGTGTGTATGTGTGTATGTGTGAGTGTATATGTGTTTGTGTGTATGTGTGTACGTGTGTTTGTATGTGTGTATGTGTGTTTGTATGTGTGTGTATATGTGTGTGTATATGTGTGTGTGCATGTAGGTGTGTACATGTGTGTTTGTATGTGTGTATATGTGTGTGTGTATGTGTGTGTATGTGTGTTTGTGTGTGTATAGGTGTGTGTGTATGTGTGTGTATGTGTGTGTGTGTATGTGTGTGTGTGTATGTGTGTGTGTGTAGGGAAAGGGATGGGTTCAGACAAAAACACATGATGATGTGATGTAATCTCAGTGTTGGGGAGGCAGAGACAGCTGATGGTCAGTTAGCCTAGACAGATTGGTGAGTGTGAGTGTAAAAACCAAAATTATGCTTTAAATTTTCATTCCTGTGTCTAAGAGATCCATGAAACCCAATTGCCTCTAATTTGCAAGCTCCTTGCCCAAGGACAAATACTTCTTAAAATGCTGGAGGCTGTTGTTTACGGGAGACAACTCGATTCACGGTTTCCCTCCTCTAAACAAGTTTGTTTGACTCAACTGCACTGGATGTGCTTGAACACATGTAGGTGGGAGGTAGGTAGGATATATGCTGTTCCTAATTGTACCTGATGGGAAGTATGATGGCCTTACGGGTTTGCCTTTTTAAGCCTCTGCAAAACGTGACTCATTGCCGTTGTCTGGGAACCCAAGAATGGACCTGGCCAGAGTCCATCCTGGCCAGTATTTAATTAAAGCTTGCTTCAAATTTGGAACAAAATTGTGGCAGTGGTCTTATTCTTGATTGGTGGGATTAACATGAGCTCCAGACAAATGGGAGACCATGTCTTCATTAAATAAAAAGTGGCTGGTACCTATGAAAGGCTCTGTCAAGGTTATTCTCCGATTTGTACATGGACAAGCACAAGTGTGCTCATACCCACAAACATGAACAGTCCCCTCTCCCCCCCACAACTGAGCACAGCACAATTTCGTATCTTGAGACCCTGTAGTTGGAGAAACTCACATTTTTGCAGGTAATGACTATGAAACCCAGATAATAGACTCCTCGGCCACTGAGTTACTCACTGTGGGCAGACCAGGGGCCAGAATCCCATGCCTAGGTTTGGAGATTAGGATAACAGAGTTCCATTGGATAATGGGATCAAGCATCCACCTTTACAAAATGCAATGTGTTTTATATAAAAAGAAGTTGAAGATGAAAGAAGGAATCAAAGTAAATTTGTGTTCTTCCATGCCTGTAATCCCAGCACTGTGGAGGCTAAGGTGGGGAGATCCCGAGTTCCAGGCCAACCAAAGCTATGTAGTGAGATCTTGTCTAAAAAAGTGTGTGTGTGTGTGTGTGTGTGTGCGTGTGTGTGTGTGTGTTTGTGTATGTGTATGTCAATATAAATTGATGAAGAAATATGTATCTCCAGCTCATGGCCTCTTCTCCATGCAGATGAATATTCTCCCAAGGAACAATTACTGTAGGTCCCTGGTGGTTGCAGATCCCAGAACACTCATTTTTATAAATTCTTCTCTTGCATCTCAGGGTTTAGTACTTCCTTATTTCCCCAGTGCTTCCTGGGAAGAGGAATTCTCTGTAATGAATGACCTTACATGTCTGCAAATAGTGACTTAGTGCAATTCTTTAATTTCATAAAGAAACAGTCAGGGGAACATTAGTGGCTTACTGGAGAATTGTATCCATGTGTGACTAGAATTCTCTATCCAGTTTTACAGAGCTTCAAAGTGTATATGTAGAACCTGAATCTTGGAATCTCTTTCCTCATCCCTGATAGGTTGATAATGTATTTTTATATATTCTCTTTTAGAGAAAAAAAAATTTAATACTAAGAATTGATTACAGAAATCCAATTTAACCATCAAATATTCACTCCACAAGAACTTTCCAAATATCTGAAGGTGTTGGCACAGTTTGTACCTCAGGATACAAGGGCAGAGGTTGTGTTACATCTTGCATCTGGGTGTGTTGGATACACAAGGACAGAGCAGAGCTCGATTGGCAACCCCACCTCAAAATTACCAGCTCGCCCCAGCTTCAGGCTTCCTACAAAGCATTTCCTTATTTTTACTAGATATTTTCTAGTTGACAAAACAAAGGCTGTTTTTTCTTTCAGTTGTCTCTGTGCATCAGTGGATTACTGTGTCTGTCATGAAATCAGTGGCATCTACACTCTTCTGTGGTAGACAAGAGTGCTTCACAAACACTTTACTGAGACGTGCAATGAATTGAACACACCCTGGCCTTCAGAAAAGGGACATCTCTTTTTACCCACAGAAACCACAGTTCCTAAACCAGCAGGATTTTCTGGTTGTACTTTTCTACCTTTCCTCCCCTTTTGCCCTCCTGCAGGAAGGCAGAAGAGCCTGAAAGCTGGTTTCTTCTTCACTCCTGGGCTTTTGGACTCACACTTCACTTTTGGAGTAGCCTGCTGGAGCCATCATCTTAAGGAGATACAAGGAGAGGAAGGGAACACAGGCTTTTGCTCTTCTGGCCAGGACTCTACATAAATCCCTCCAGAAGAGAATAAGCAAGCAAACTTGAAACAAGCTTTAAATACTGGCCAGGTTGATGGACTCTGGCCAAGTCCATCTCTGGGTTTCTAGAAAATGGCTCTGAGTCATGCCATGTAGAGGCTTAAAAAGGCAGCCCCACATGGCTACCTTATTTCCCTTAAATTCAATCAGGGACAAGTATCCTGATGTATTTACTGCCCAGGTATCCCCTCCTCCATCCACTCAGGGGACAGTAAACATCTTGACACATTTCCTGCCCATGTGCCTCTCACCCACATGTGACCAAGAACATCTGGTGCAGTTGAGACAAACAAACTTTTTTAGAAGAGTGAAAACAGGTGGCTTGTTATCTCTCATAAACAATATCCCCCAGCATTTCAGGAAGTGTCTATCCTTGAGCAGTTTTTTTGTTTGCTTCATGGATCTCTTAGGCACAGTAATGAAAACCTAAAACATAACGTTGGGTTTCACACTTGTCCACATATCCTGCTTGCTGCGTCTCTGCAGATCACAGCCTCTGGACTCTTATTAGAAACTATGAAGGGAGAAGCAGTGGTTGTCATCCTGTGAGTAACAACCCCTTTTGGTAAGGTTCCTTGGATTTAAAGGTGGTCTTTATGGGTTGGAACTCTTAGCAGTGGTGGATGTGATCTGATGTGATCATGTTAGTCTTATCCTGCTATCCTATGTTAGCACTGCTCATCCTCATCCTTAATCTAAGACACTTGGAGATGTCTACACGGTCTGTAGTTGAGACCAGGCTGTCACAGCTGTGGTTTCATGTTCTAAGTGATCATGTTCTAACCGATCCTCTGTCATTTCCATTTCCCCCTCCCTTAGGAAACTTGAATTCTTTGTCGCATCTGCTCCAGCACATCAGCAGGAGAAAAGCAGCTGTGACAGGGAGACTGAAAAGCTGCCATAAAATGTTGAATTTTATTCCATCATAAAGACGATGAAAGGATTGAACATATGAGGGAACATCCATCACTTTCATAGAATCACAGGCAACCTTGTGCACTCTGATGGCTGTTATCTATGTGCACCAATGGCTAATCACTAACTCCTCTTCAGTAGTGACTTAGGGGTGCCACTGACTCTGAGGATCTAGCAGTCCTTGACAACCAAGTCACACTTTGGTCTCTCTAGGTTTTCTCAGTACAGGGGTTGGAATCCAGGGCTCCAGGCTCTGCATCAACTTCATCAAGCATCAGAGTAAGTTTTGCCTGGGCCAGCCTCAGGCTTGATGCAGGGTTGGCTACTCAGTGAGTTCACTATAGCAAGAAACGCAGTAGGAAGGTCCCAGAATGAATGATATGGTGTGTATACTGAGCTCACAGACTTGATCTAGAACTGAAAAGGAAACTGGTATTTCAGACTCAGGGGCACCATAATCATAACTGCCATTTCTGCCTGCCTGTAAACTGCTATGGGTAACATCCGGGACTGTCTTGTTATGCTCATGTTGTAAGATAGATTATAGATGATACATCCCCTGTCATTGGAAATTTATCTCTGACAGAATAATGTAAAGCACACAGGAACACATCGCATATGAAAGCATCAATCATCATTATTATTATATGCAAGAGCTGGGGATACCTTATTGCCCACTTCCAGGAGGAACGAGCTCTTAAGATGCTTTTTACAAAGGAGACTTAATGTAATAGGTAAGTGAAAGCTTGTATACATAAACCCCAATTTAGAAGACACAGTGAGGTGCTTATTACAAGCAGTGGCAAAGTTGCATTTTATAGGGACTACCTGTCTTCTGAAGAGGGGAGGGCTGTGCTGGAATTCACTGAGAAAGCAGTCTTAAGCACTTAGACATTTCTAGATACGATGCCCACTTTCTCCTTAAGTGTCTTAGCTTTCTATAATAAGCATACATTGTATAAGTAGAATTGCCAGAGAGAAAAATAGCCCAAAGTCTTAACAATGTTTTCTCTTAACTTATGTGGTGGTTTGAATGAGAATGGCCTCCTAGGTTTATATATTTGGATACTTAGTCCCCAAAACCATCAGCTTTAAAAAGAAGTCTGCACAAATAGCTAATTGTGGTGCCTATTAGCATACCAAAGCACATGCTGGCCTCCAGGCTCTCTCAGCGTCCACCAATACCTGTTACAGAGCTCATGGCATCCTGGATTTTCTCACCCTGTCCTCTTCCCTAAACTTCTTCAGCTCATGGGCTTTCCTTCCTTCAACTTCTCATTCCTATATAATCTTTCATTTTGGCCATGTACACTTTTACCCCTCCCCACTTGCCCCTCTCTCTTGGTCTCCTCTTTTGTCTTCCTTCCTTTCTCCCTGCTTCCTATGCTCTCATGGCCATATTCAATCTAGTACTTTCTCTTCATGCTTTGGACTCTTCCAGATGCCTCTGGCTGTTCTTTTCCTTATACCTATAATTAAAACCTTCCCCTCAACCACAACAGCTCCTCAACTTGGAGCTTCACGGTCTCACTTTATAGAGGGAGATGTGGCCTAGAACTGTTGCCATTGTTATCTTTCTCTGTCTGCTGCTAACAGACCAAGGTATGAGCTCTTAGCAGTTCTCGATCCTGCATCAGGGATTCTAAGGCTTTGAAAACATAAGTTCAACTGAACACTTTTCTTTGATTACTTGCCACTGTCATGGTATTTTGTCACAGCTGTAGAAAAGTAACTAACAGGAAAGTTGGTACCAGGAAATGGGCTATTGCTGTGACAGGTTTGACCATGCTGGTTTTTGGAGGAATGTAGAAGATACAATGTAGAGACTTTGGACAAGAAAATGGTTGAATACCATAAGCAGAACTTAATGGGCCATCCAAGTAGGACCTTGGAAGATACTGGTGCTGAGGTCCAGCACTCAAGAGATTTCATAGGGAAGCAATGCTGGCAACTGAGTTAGTCTCAGTTCTTGTGATATTTGGCCTTTTCCCTTGCCCTGACAATTTTGCCCATGGCTGAATTAAAAAAAAAATTAAACTAATTTCTTCAGCAGAGGTGTTTTAAAGACAGCCTAATACTGACTGTGTCACATGGTTGTTAGTAATCACTTCTCTGCAAGTTGACAATGGAAAAGAGCAAGCCAAGCAAATAGAAATACAGAATGTATACTTTAGAGAAGAAAAGAGAACCAGGAAATTTAATATTGGAGTCCAGACTCGTGCTGAAATTGATATGGAGATGAAGGAGAGGCCTGATCCACATTGAAATTGCACCATCAGGGTAAGACCTCATCCAGCTAATCTTGCAACCTGTAGAAAAAAAAGGCCTAAGGAATTTTTTACCACCCCAAATCAGTAACAAACCAAGCCTGTTGCACATGTGATTCAAAGGGTGTAGGATCCACCACAAGTTGGTAGCCAAACTTGACAGTGTAAGTCAAGTGGTTCTGGTTTTAAAGTAATTATGAAGAAGACAAGAGTAAGAGGGTTGCAGGATCTCCCTCCTGGTTAAAGGAAGCCACTGAGGCCAGGGATGTGGTAGGGGAGCCCATTGCGTGAAAGCATAAAAGTGTAGCCTGGATTGCGTTGGAGACCCCGAGATATAAGAGGTGCCAGAGCTGTGGATATCTGCCAAGGAGAGCCATACAAAAGGACTGGAAGCAGACCAAGGATGAGGAATCTACTGCATGGGCAAAGCCAGAGTTGCAGAACTGTCTAATCCCACTGACATCAGAGGTGGGGCTACAGGAAGTGGAGTTTTCCCTGGTATGCTTCAGTTGTGTTTTGGTTTGGTCCACTGTCCCAGGCTCTTACCTTTTGTAATGGTAAGGTACATTCTGTACCATTGTATGTTGGAAGTATGTAATTTGCATTTGATTTTACAGGTAGTGTCAAGGCAATTAATAGATTGCCTTGAGGGAATACTCCTTTATGGAAGTCAATATGACAATTTCTTAGAAAATTGGAAGTCAATTTAACTTAAAATAAAGCTATATCATTCCTGGGCATATACTCAAAGGATACTCTATCCTATCACAAGGATACTTGCTCAACTATGTTCATAGCAGCTCTATTTGTAATAGCCAGAAGCTGGAAACAACCTAGATGTCCCTCACCTAAAGAATAGATAAAGAAAATGTGGTTCTTTTACACAGTGGAGTATTACTCAGTCATTAAAAACAACAATGACATGAAATTTTCAGGCAAAAGGATGGAACTAAAAAAAAAATCATCCTGAGTGAGGTAAACCAGATCCAGAAAGATATGTGCATGTTTGTCCTGCTTGCAAAGTGTTCTGGGACTGGAGACTAGCAGAATCATCATCAAAGAGACCAGAGAGAGTTCATCCAGCAACTACTGGGGGTAGTTGCAAAGTACAATAGCCAAACATTGTACAGAGCTCCATGAAGACTTGCTGAGGAGGGTGAAGAAGGATCAGAGGAACCAGAGGGGTCAGGGACAATATGAGAACATGAGAATACAGCCCACAGAATCAAATGACCAGGACTCATGGAGGCTTGCAGAGATTAGGGAAGCCTATGGTGATCTGACCTAGGTCCTCTGCATATATGTTATAGCTGAGTAGCTCGGTGTTCTTGTAGGAATCCTAACAGTGGGAGTGGGGGCTGTCCTTGACTCTTTTGTCTACTTGTGGGACCTTTTCCTACTATAGGATAGATACTATAGGATAGAGTTGACTAGCCTTGCTGTGTTGGTATGTGACTGGTTTTATTGGAGCTTGTTATTTGAAATTTGCTTGATGTCCCTGGAAGCTCTGCTCTTTTCTAGGGGAAGGTAGAAGTAGGGGAAATATGGGGGAGGGGGAAGGTGGAAGGAAGAGACTGGGGAGAGAGAAGGAAGGGGGAATTGGAATCAGAATGTGATATATGAGAGAATAATAATAATAATAATAATAATAGTACATGGTTGTAGTTTAAACATCCTAGGGCTATTTGGATTTTCAAATCATAGCCTTGCCTATTTTTAAATCTTGGTTGTCCAGGTATACATATTTTGTATAGTCATTTTGATTAACAAAAAGGAAAGTGTTACAGTAATATTTTAAAATGGCAGCACCTGATCTGTCTTGTGGTACGGGCCGCTATCTTCCTGACTAGGCAAGGCCTGAGGCCACGAGTGGCCGTGTGTTTTTTGCTGCTGCTTGGGCTCAGGCCACTGGCTCAGGCAGGCCAGAAGCACTGGCCCTGCCACCCACAAGGTGTCAGCGTGGGAGATGGCTCTGCCAATCTATCTTGCTGTCTCCACAAGGCTGGGCTGAGCCCAGACCATCCTGCCATCCACGTGGTACTGGGTAGAAATGAGACTCTAATGGTTAAAGATTATCCAATAGCTTTATGTATTTGGTAATGCTCAATTATCAAGATGCCCACACAATTGGAAGTGTTAACCAATTAACTAATCAAGATATAAATGGTTACCCAGGACTGCTCTCCATATATGAGTAGCTCTCCATGGCTCCTACATCACTGCCTCTTAGCTCCTCCTCTTCCCCTCCTTACTCCTCCCACATTAGCTCCTCCCAAATTACCCAGTTTATGGTAAATGTTGAGGCGGGGGATATCCTGCTACAGGGAAGAGATTGTCTTGAGTTTCAGAAAAGATGTTGGACTTGGGACTTTTAAACAGTATTGAGACTGAAAGACTACAAGGACTTTTGAAGTTGGAGTAAATACATTTTGCATTATGTGAATACTTGTCTCTAGTTGCTTGACTTGCTTTGGAAGGATTAGGAGGTGTGGCCTTGTTGGAGGAAGTGTTATTGATGGTGGGCTTTGAGGTATCAAAAAACCTGTATAATTCCCAATGTCTCCATCTCTGCCTCCTACTGATGGATCAGTATGTGAGCTCCCAGCTGTCCCTGGTGCCATGCCTTTGCTCACCATCGTAGACTCGAATCCTCTGAATCTGTAGTCCCAATCATATCCTTTCTTTAGAGGTTTCTTCAGTCACAGTGTTTTGTCCCAGTAGCAGAAAAGACAACTTTTTTTTCCATTCCTTCTTCTTGCAGAATTCATTGTTATCATTGTTATTATTCATCAATTATCATTCATTCATCACATTATTCTTGAGATAAAATTCTGGGCCTTGGTTTCTCTGTTCTCATTCAGCTCACAGACCTGCAGAGAGAGTCTTACAGTGTGAGGAATTCCCTAGGCTCTGGAATTATAGGCTGCAGTGCCATCTTTGGGACACAAGTGTCCTAACTTGATGCATAATTGTTACCTGGTGTTATGAATGGCAGTTGGTTAGCCAGCCAGTGACTTGAGAACTGAGATGCAGACAGAACCCCAGTAATTCCCTTGCTGCTTTGTTTTATCGAACCTTCCTTGCTGGCCTCATCAGCTTTGTATTTGTGCTGTAGCAGACATCAAAAGGGATTTCAAATTCACTGTTCTCCATCAAGTACTTCAGCAATTATTCTTATTTATCTTCAAATTTTTATTAGCATTCATAAATTGTATAAAATAATACATTATGAAAACATTTTAATAAAATTATTAATGTATTTTGATTCATTCATTTCCCCAATTACCCTCCTTTGTTCCCCTTCTTTTCTTCTACTGGCCACCTGTTTCTTGCCATGTAGTCACCTAAATAGGTCATTTATATAGTAGAAAATATGCAAATTACTTTGAATTTAGCTGACTTTCCTTAATATGATGAACTAAATTGTATCCATTTTTTTCTAAATATGACATTACTTTGTTCTTCAAAGCTAAATAATATCCCATTTTGTCTAAATAAAAGCTTTTCCTTATCTACTCATCTGTTGCTAGACACATAAGTTGATTCCATACTATAACCATTGTGCATAATGCTATAATAAACATGTGTGTGCAGGTATATCTGTTTTATGTTAGTTTTGATTTCTTCAGGTAATTACCAAGAGTAGTATAAGTGGATCACATGGTTGGATTCTTTTTGATGGATCTCTACACAGATGTTTATTGTGGTTACACATACAGATGTTTACCAAGGGTGTGGAAGGGTTCTTTCCCAGCATTTGATTTCTTTTTTTTTTTTTAGTAGCTATCCTTCAATTTCAAATTAATATAGATTTATTCTGATTTTATTTTGTCTATTTAATTTTTTAAGACAATGTCTCATGTAGTTCAGGCTGGCCTCAAATTTGCTATTTAGTCAAGGGTGACCTTGAATTTCTGACTGCCTTGCTTCTACCTTCTGAACAATGCGGTTACAGATGTGCACTAGGGCAATTGGTTTCATGCAGCGCTGGATATTGAACATGGAGCGTCTTTTGAACATGTTAGGCAAGTGCTCTACCAACTTAGCTGCATCCCAAGCCTTCCTTGTGGTCAAACCCCATCATGTATTCATCAGTCTTACCAACCGCTTCCCCTTTAGAGGATCTGTCTCAACTGTATTTGAACCTTTCCAGTTTCTCCTGTTTTGTTTTATTGTCTTGAAATCCCTTTTCTCTTCTCCCTTTGGCTGTTTGTCCTTCATTCCCACTACGACTTGAATCTAAAAGTGCCCCTGAAAGCTCATGCATTAAAGACTTAGTTTCTACTATGGACTTTTGAAAATTGGTCACTGAGGTTCTAATGTATCAGTGTACTTATCCATGATGGATGTGTAGCTGAATTCGGACATTAGTGGAGCCTGCTGGAGTAAGCTTTTCTCTAGGATATGCCTCTGAAAGACATGTCTTGTATATACTCTGTCGGCTTCCTGTGCCCTGTGATCTGAGTGTCTCTGGTGTGCCCAACAATATGATCTTCACCATGATGTTCTACTTTACTACGAAGCCACATGACTACGAGTCAAAGTCAATCTTTCCTTCTTTTAAGTTGCTTGCGACAGGTGTTATGTTGCTATGCTGAAAAACTGACTAACACACTTTCAACTGGGGTCAAAGATCTTTCTGTCTTTCTTAGGTGCATTCGGCTGGATATGACTGGATTCAAATTCTTTATTTCCTCCTGAATCTGACAGCGAGGGCCTGATGTCTACTTCAATTATTTTTCTATCTTTAGCAATTCATTCACAGACAAATAAGGAAAATATAAACAAACAAAAAGTAATTCCAACCAAACAACACAGAAACCACATAATTACGGGGACTTCTTATGGTCATAGTGCTTCATATAACATTTTTATTTTTCTTAATCTAAAATAGAAATTTTATTTTTTGTAATCCATAAAAGAAAATTATAAGATTCAATGAGGAAAAACTGTGAGAATCAGTTAGCATAGTATGAGACACATAATTGCAAATTCTTTGTTTTGTTACTCCTTGCTTTTTATAATTTAACTTCCACCAAGTTCACGTTTCTCACGCCTGGTGTCTCACACCTCACTGATACCAAAGTCCCCACCCAGACAGTATCTCCCTCTTAAACTCATAATGAAGTTGTCCTAGTCAATATGTATTTGATGATCACATGGCTGTCCTGTGACCTTTGCCCTAACACTCACCATGACTCACCACAGACACACACTGCTTCCCAGTCAAGCACACACTCAGCATCTCTCTCACCTAGAAATCAGTCACTTGGGTACTCACAAGGAAGTTTGGATCTCTAACCAAAATATAGTTTTATTTTTAAAAAACTTTTTATTTTAAAAATATCTAGTTTTAAAATTATGTGTATGCATGTGTGTCTGTGTGTGAGCAGATGCACATGAGTTCAGTGTCTACAAAAACTGGAAGGGAACATCCGATCCCCTGCACTGAGGTTACCAGTGGTTGTTAGCTGCCGGAGGTGGGTCCTGGGAACTGAAGTTGCCTTCTCTGTGAGGCCGATAGGGATTCTTAACCATCTTTCCAGCCCACAGCAACTTTTTCCAATTCCTGGGTTGATGTTTTATGGTAACAGCAACGCATACAGATAGTTTTCGATTTTCATTTGGCTCTCTTTGGTCACGTAATTTGTTGGCATTTCCATGTTACCTGCTATAATTTGGATACAAAATGTCTCCTATGTGTTTTATGTGTTCCAGATTCAGGAGAAAAAAAATGGCCTCATGTGTTTGAACAACTGGTCCCTAGCTGGCAGTACTCTTTTGGGATGTTGTAGAACCTCTAGGAGGTAGATTCAAGCTGGAAGTGGTCTTTGGGATATGGGGCAGAGGGTTTTGAGATATATAGTCTGGCACCACTGTTTAGAATGATATATTCTTTTGTAGGTTCATATACAGTGAATGTAGATCACATCTCCTTACAAGCATTCTGCCCACTCCTTCCAGTTACCTTCTGACCTCCTCCTCCCAATTTCAAGTCTCCTCCTCCTCCTCTTCCTCCTCCTCCTCCTCCTCCTCCTCCTCCTCTTCCTCCTCCTCCTCCTCTTCCTCCTCCTCCTCCTCCTCTTCCTCCTTTTTTCATAACCCATGGAGCATAATTAGTGGTACCCATATATGCATGGGTGTAGGGGCCAAGCACAGGAGCATGGGCAACCTACTAGGGCCCACACTATTAAAGAAAACTGGCTCTCCCTCCACCCACTACAGCCATTACCTATCAGAAGCTCATCAATCTGGGTAGGGTCTGGTCTACCTTATTCGTGCTGCCAGTCCACATGCTGTTGAGTAGCTTGATCTTGAACAGACCATCGAATTTTAATGTGTTGGAGGAGTTCCGCATCTCTGACTTGCTTTCTCTGTTATATTTATTTTATTCAAGTATACCCTAAACTCCTTTAATAAGAATTAGAAGTTATTTTTCATAACTTTATCCCAGGATCCTTTTGACAAAAGGTCAATATCTGCTGAAATGTAATCAACATCGGATTTGCTCTACCTATCATCTATCTATCTATCTATCTATCTATCTATCTATCTATCTATCTATCTATCTATCTTAAACTCCAGGTTTTATTCCCCTCCCGGTCCACCATCCATCTGTTCCATATCCCATACCTCCTCCCCTCTCCCTATCTCCATGAGGATGTTCCTACCACTCCCTGCCCCAACAGACCTCTAAACTCCCTGGGGCCTCCAGTCTCTTAAGGGTTAGGTGCATCATCTCTGACTAAACTCAGACCCTGCAGTCCTCTGCTGTATATGTGTTGGGGGCCTCATATCAGTTGGTGTACGCTGCCAGGTTGGTGGTCCTGTGTTTTAGAGATCCCAGGGGTCCAATAGAGTCTTCCTATAGAGTCGCCCTCCTCCTCAACTTCTTCCAGCTTTTCCCTAATTCAACCACAGGGGTCAGCAGCTTCTGTTCATTGGTTTGGTACAAATATCTGTATCTGACTCTTTCAGCTGCTTGTTGGATCTTTCAGAGGGCAGTCATGATAGGTCCCTTTTTGTGAGTGCTCCATAGCCTCAGTAATAGTGTCAGGTCTGGGTGACTCTGGTGTACTCTTTGGGAAGATCATTCCATAGGGTGCTCTCTAGAGGCAGCACTGGTGAATTGCAGATACTTGCTTTTAGGAAGACTTAGACTATGTTCTAAAGTTAAGGACTGCATGCCGTGTACTAGACATATGATACTGGAGATTCAGAAAACAAGCAGGGCATTGTCTTTGTTTTCTATGAGCACACAGTCTAATACACATAAGAAAGGCAGTGTGTTCAGGAGAGACAGCAAAGAAGAAAGACAGTGGAACAATGTTGTCATAATTATAATTAAAATGGCTGCCTATGTGAGAATTGTATAATTTCTGTTTTGATTTGTTTTTGTCTTTGGGTATATTCTGTAGTTCTGGCTCATATAACTCCTTGATCCTTGTTAGGTAAAATTCTTCTTATCATCACCATAGTTTATCATGTTTATGGAGCTTTTCTCAATTGACAATGAAATTATTTATTCTTTTCTAGTCTACTACAGAAATAGGAGTGGTAATTTTGTTTTAGTTTTCATTCAAAAGGGTATGTGAAAAGATGTACTTAACTGTAATTTCAATGTCTACAGCAGTTTCTGATGTTTATTCAGTTGGTTTGCTATCTCGTACTGGGCATTTACAAACAAAACAGTGATTCTATTGATGTTGATTCAGAGTTTAAGTTTACAGATGAACCCACATCCTGAATGGACCATGTGAGGATAAAGAGGAGCTCTGCCTAATGATATAGTTGTAAAGATTTTCAGGATGAGCATGTCTGCATTCATGCATGAAGTTCTACCTTCACCAAGAGTCAAATGAATCACCTTCATTCTTAGCTCATGTGCTTTTATTGAAGAAATATATAAAACATCATCATATTTAGTACTATACTGTAATGAAAATATTTAGTCCCAAAGAGAAAAAAAATTGAAACAGCAGTTTTGAATAGATTTATAAACACTGTCATATCCTAAATGCTTTTCTTTCTCTATAACCAAGGCTTTTCCAAGAGAGTCTGTTTATTCATTAATAATTCTGTCTTTTCAAAAAATTTCACATGTCATTCAAATTTATGCTATTATTCTTACTTATCAAAATTTATTGCCTAGGTTTTCAGGTTTCTTTATCAAGCCTTTAATGAATGTCATTTCAAGTTTACTTCCTAACTAACTAGTACAACTTTTGATTTTTTCCCTTTTATTTTTCTGAGATCTTCAAAAATAAGCCAATTTCAGAAACTTGACTTGTGTATGATGTGACTTGATCACCTCAGCATATTAAAAGGCTTTTTGTTGACTGCTAGTGAAGAAAGAGAAAGTGAAATGCTGTTACCTTGAATCCACAGTGTGTAGTGGAGGAAGGACCTAGCATGGCATGAATCGCCTCTAATGGAAGCACATGATGAGAAAGAGGAAACCATTCTCAGAGACATTTCCTTCTCTTCTCACAATTGGGTCTATCTTAGTCTTTATTTCTTAAATCTTATAGTTCAATGAAAAAAGGAATTAAAAAGAAGAGAACCATTGTTTCTAGGTATGACAGAGGAGAAAATTTATTGTAGATAAAAAGGAGAGCATAGCTGGAAGTAGGGACATCTGAGAGAGTTCAGACAGACATGATCAGCAGACCATGACAGAACATGTAAGAGTTGGGGAGCCAGGAGACCAAGAGGCCAAAAGTGCAAAAGGAGTGAAAAGTACCAGCATAGCAGAAATGACTGGATTATATAGGGAAGAACAGCTGGGGAAGGGCAGCTCAGCCCTGGGCTGCAAAGTTCAGGGTAGAGGACAGAGTATGCCAGCTAGACTCTGTAACAGGTAGGGACAGAGGGATACTCGGAGAACTTGGCATCTGCTTTGGTATGTTCAGTAGATAGGCACTTCAGTGATTTGTCCCAGGCTTGAGACCTAACAATGTTGTTTTGAGTTTTGACTGATTGGAGGTTTAGTGATTCACTAGCTGTTTTCTGATTTCTAGAATGATTGGCTCAGTGGATCATAAGCCTTAAGAGAGAAATGTCAATTTCAGAATATGTCTCAAAACTGAGTGCCTAGGAGCCACTCTGTGGCCAGTTAATGCCCGGGTATTGTCCATAAGATCACTGCGGAAGCAAAGGTGCTGGACTCTTCCACGGATCTCACCAAATTATAAAGAAGAGAAATGTAGCTGAATCACTGATGGGAATAACTCAAGATGTCTATCACAGTATGTGATATTAGAAAACTATTAAAAAATAGTTCAGGTACATAATTACCTAGTGATAGAGAAAGAGTCTTCAGCTATCAGTGTCTTAGCTATTCTGCACTTACAGTTAATGAAGTCAGCTTTTTAAGAGACTTCTTTTCTGATCTAATTCACAAACGGCACAGTTCACACAGTAGGTGAAACTGGATTTTCTCCATTCTTTTAAGGACAACTTTCAGGAGCTGGTTCTCTCCTTCCACCATGTGGGTTCTGGAGATCGGACTCAGGTCATCAGGTTTGTTGGCAAGCACTTTCACCCCCTGAGCCATCTCACCAGCCCCTAGTTCTTCTCCATACTGATGCAGTTATCAGAACACTGGCCAGAGGTTTTGAACAAGGGTTCAAGGTTTCGCACCAAAACTAACATGCTATGGTTACTTTATCTCTCTATTTCTTTTCTATAAAAAAATCAAACAAAACTTGTGGCAGATGCCTCCAATGCAAAAGCTTTTAAATAAGTGAACAGCAAAACCAAAAAACCCTAGTCCCAATAAAACAAAACAAAACAAAACAAAACAAAACAAAACCCAACAAAAATAAAAACAAAAAACTTCTCCCACTATTTCCATCTAAAAGGAATCACCCCTGAAAAGATATTTATTTCATTTACATAGTCTTTCCAGTCATATTACAGTTTGTACTGAATAGTTTACATATTTTACAGAATTAAATAGTTTCTTGAGCCAGATGTATGCCTACTGAAAACAGGGAATCTGTGTTACTATCTGTATTTCACTCACTCAGCATCTCATGCAGTATTAGCAAGAGAAGCACAGCTTCATAATGACCTTCAGATGTTCTCTAGTTATTCTTGGATGCATTCAAAGTCATACCTTCATGTTCTCTTTGTACATCTAGAAATGAGTGTGAAGCTTGAGGCAGGCACGTCTGTCCTCTTTCCCTCCATATCCATAAAGCTAAGACCAATGCTCAAAACCTGGCAGCTTCCAAGTTAATATTGTTTAAAAATATAATAATTATATATGTGTATCTGGAAAACTTCTGGTGGCCAAGTGAAAAACCTCCAAGACTCAGGCCAAGAAAACTGGTTAAACAATATGTCATATTTTTGACCTAATTAGCAAAAGTAAAGAAAAACGTCCTTGTAATAGGAAAAATACTAATACATCTTCCAAGATCTGTTAATTTTTGTGATTTTTAAATTAGTGTAAGTCAATAAAGTACAATTATATATACATATTTATGGATATATGTATGTATATATCCTTTTGAGTAAGGATTTCTAGTTAACAAACTTCTCTTTCTCTTCCTTTCTTCATCCCTTTCTCCCTCTCCCTCTCTCTCCCCCTTTCTTCCCCCCTCCTTCTCTCTCTCTCTCTTTCTCTCTCTCTCTCTGATTTATTTTATGTGTCTGAGTGTTTTGATTGCATGTATGTATGTATACTATGTTCATATTTTGTGCCCAACGGGGCTAGAAGAGGGCATCAGATCCCCTAGAATTGAAGTTACCTATGGTTGTGAGCCACAGTGTGGATGCTGGGAAATGAACCTGGGTCCTCCGCAAGAGCAGTAAGTACTCTTGAAACTCAACTGTCTCTCTAGCCTCCAACTCTTTTCTCATGCTAAGTGTTATAATAATGCTTAATGTTGCATGTCTTGCAAAACTCTGAAAACACAATTCATATGAACTGACAAATGTGCCACCTTCCTTTCAGAAATTTGCCTTTCACTTGTTTCAATTAGTTTTTTCTGGTTCTGGGGATTGAACCTAGGGCTTCAGGCATGCTGGCCAAACAGTACCATTGGGCTACACCTGAAAGTCTTAAAGTAACTGATTTTTTTTTTTTTGAGAAAGAGTTAAATATAGCTTTTGCCTGAATTTTTTTTTAAAAAGATCAAACTATTTCTCTAAAGAAAACTATGGATAGAAGATGCAGATAAAAGTTCACTTGCAACTTCTGTGTGCTACATCTTTCTCAGGTTGTTGATTCAGCCTGGGACTTTCAGGATTGGGACCATGACTTGTGTGCTACTTGGTAGACAGCACCTAAAGCATACAAGGCCTTTATTTCCATGGTGTAGTTTTTGGCCCATTATTGAGATACAGAAAGAACTAAAAAGAGGCGTATCTAAAGTGCGTAGTCATATTTATCCTTCCAAAGCTGTCATCAAAGAGCCCTGTTGAACTTAGAATGTGTGAACGTTTGCTTAGTGTTAAAACGTTGACTACAGCACATTGTATGTCTTTGATGGGATGTTGGTGGGCACTAGAATATGGAGTCTCCACGGAGGACTTACTGTCGGGAGTAGTGTATGTTGCTGTATCTGGTTACTCGGTGTTGAGACGTCATTGGGGAGGTGGAGCCTGTGGTTTGGCTTATGTGGATGTCTGGGCTCATCATTTGTGTCACTTGAATTTCTGGCCCTACTAAAATACCACCACTCATCACTGGTCCTATACACGCATCAGTCATGGTACCACTGCCCATGTCAGGCATACCAGGGCTAGCCACCACTCTCTCAGCATAGTATACATTGTGTGTATTGGCTATCTCGGCAGGCACACAAATGTTCCCTTGAACATCATAGACAGGTGCCATTACAGTTTCGGTCACAACTACGTTGGGTGGAAGCTGAGAGTCAAAAACAATCGTTGTGGGTTGTACACATGGGTCAGAAGTAGTGTAGGTCTCAGTCACTATGATGTCCCCATGAATCATGGGTTCAGAGGCTGCGGCCATTTCTGCTTGGAATTCAGCCTCTGAGAGAGTCATTCCTGAAGATTCATTGACAAAGTAGTTAGGCCCCAGCAGAGGGAGGTCAGTGCTGATGGGTATACAGGCCTGGTGTGAAGGGAATGGCTCAATCTCTGTGTCCAAGCAGATTTCAGCTAGAGTCCTGAACTTTGGATCTAAAGTCTCCATGTAGCTTTCATCTAAGTCATCCACAATCCAACTGCAGCAGCCAATGGAGCCCACGGGTGACCCAGCTCCTTCGTGATCATAAATGAGCAGGCAGTCATTGGCTGGTCGGCCTTCGTCTTCATCTGCATATGCATAGGCTTTCTAAGATGGAGGAAAGACAGGAAATTAGAGGTTTCTTTTTCTTTACATCAACCAGTGAGGAGTAATAGCAATGCTTCAGAGACTTCTGACCTAAAGATTTCATGGATTAAATTAAGAAATAAAACAATACTTTTATGTATTACTAAATTATTGTGTTTTAAAATAGAAATCATTGTGTGAGTTAGTGGGGTATAGAACTTGAGGAATATGTGTGAATTTCCCTAATTTGAAAAGTAATGCCAGGCGGTGGTGGCGCGCGCCTTTAATCCCAGCACTTGGGAGGCAGAGATAGGCGGATTTCTGAGTTCGAGGCCAGCCTGGTCTACAGAGTGAGTTCCAGGACAGCCAGGGCTACACAGAGAAACCCTGTCTCGAAAAAAAAAAAAAACCAAAAAAAAAAAAAAAGAAAAGTAATAAATGATAACACTTATATTTTGTGGTGTTTTGAATCAGATAATATTCAATTCTTTTTGATTTATGATTTTTTATTTCCAAGGTCACCTAGAAATAAAATGTGTTTAGTTATGTTCAAAATATTTATTTAAAAAGTTTTTTATACTTATGCATTTATTTATTTGTTTGCATGTGTGCAGATATGTGTGTACCATAGACCTGATATGGAGGTCAAATGACAACTTTCAGGTCAACTCTTTCCTACTAAGAAGAAGATTCTGGGAATTGAACTCAAATCGTTCGGGTTGACATAAAACACTAAGCATCTTGCTAGTCTCCAAATATTTCTGTAATGAGATACATTGGATCAATTTGGAACAAAAGCATATGTAATCTCTGACAGTCAGAGACTTTCCTCAGAAGGTCCTTGAAGATCTGTGTGGCATTAGCTATTCAAAGATGACGACAGGAATAAGTCTGAGGAAGGGTCTGAAGAGATGAGTCCCTGTTATGTTTTACAAATTACTATTACTGAGATAGTATCACTGGTGGGAGTGCAAACTGGTACAACTACTCTGGAAATCAATCTGGAGGTTCCTCAGAAAATTGGAAATAGACCTACCTGAAGACCCAGCTATACCACTCTTGAAAATATACCCAAAAGGTGCCCCACCATGCCACAGGGGCTCATGTTCCACTATGTTCATAGTGCCTTATTTGTGATAGCCAAAGGCTGGAAACAACTCAGATGTCTAACAACAGAAGAATGGATACAGAAAATGTGGTTCATTTACACAATGGAATACAACCCAGCTATTAAGAACGAGGACATCCTGAGCTTTGCAGGTAAATGAATGGAACTAGAAAATATTCTCCTGAGTGAGGTAATTCAGACCCAAAAGGATATGCATGGTATGTACTTACTAATAAGTGAATATTTGCCAAAAAAGTACAGAATTCCCAGGATACAGTCCAAAGAACTCAAAAAGGTTAACAAGTCAAAGGGCCCAAATAAGGATGCCTCAATCCCACTTGGAAGGAAGAAGAAAGCAATCACAGGAGGGAGGGACTTGGGTGGGAGAAGGGACAGGGAGGAGAAGAGGGTATTGGGTGGGTGAAAAGGACTGAAGCCCCGAGGGCTAGCAGAAAGAATGGAAACAGCAACCTGGGGAGGTAGGAGGTGGGGGGGGGGGCTCCAGAATGTACCAGAGACCTAAGAGGTGAGAGACTCTCAGACTTAAAGGGAGATAAAATGCCCTACATCGGGGAGAGAAAACTTGTAGAACCCACCTCCAGCAGAAAGACAGGGCATCAAGTGAGGGATGGGGCTGTCATCCTACAGTCAAAAACTCTGACCCATAATTGTTCCTGTCTGAAAGAACTACAGGGACAAAAATGGAGAAGGGCCTGAGCAAAAGGAGGTCCAGTGACAGGCCCAAAGTGGGATTCAGCACAAAGGGAGGCCCCAAGGTCTGACACTATTACTGATGCTATGGTGTGCTTACAAACAGGGGCCTTTCATGACTGCCTTCCAAAAGACTCAACAAGCAGCTGAAAGAGTCTGATGCAGATATTTACACCCAACCAGTGGACAGAAGCTGCTGACTTCTGTGGTTGAATTAGGGAATTGCTGGAAGAAGCAAAGGAGAAAGGTAACCCTGTAGAAGGACCAGCAGTGTCAACTAACCTAGACCCCTGGGATCACTCAGACACTGGACCACCAACCAAGCAGCAGCATGCACCAGCTGATATGAGGCCCGCAACACATATACAGCAGAGGACTGCTGGGTCTGGGCTCAGTCAGAGAAAATGCACCTAACCCTTAAGAGACTGGAGGCCCCAAGGAGTGGGGAGGTCTGGTGGGTTGGGGGTGGTGGTAGGGACATCCTCATGGAGATGGGGATGGGGAAGGAGATATGGAATGTGGAACAGCCAGAGGGTAGACTGGGAGGGGGATAAAATCTGGAGTGTAAAAAAACATTAAATAAAAATGAAAAAAAACTAAAGGGAGGGAGGGAGGGAGGGAGGGAGGGAGGGAGGGAGGGAGAGATAGAGATAGAAATAGAGTGGGAGAGGGAAAAGGAGAGGGAGAGGGAGAGGGAGAGGGAGAGGGAAAGGGAGAGACGCTTTGTATATGTTCAGCCTCAGGAGTGACATGATTAGAAGATGTGGCCCTGTTGGAATAAGTGTGACCCTGTGGGTGTGGGCTATAAGACCATCATCCTAGCTGCCTGGAAGTCAGTATTCTGCTAGCAGCCTTCAGATGAAGATGTAGAAATCTCAGCTCCTCTTGCACCATGCCTGCCTGGATGCTGCCATGTTCCCACCTTGATGATACTGGACTGAACCTCTGAACCTGTAAGCCAGCCCCAATTAAATGTTGTCCTTTATAGACTTGCCTTGGTCATGGTGTCTGCTCAGAGCAGGAAAACCCTAAATAAGACAGAGTGGTTGCATGCTCAAGTCCTAAACATTTGAAGAATAAAGTTTCAAAGTGAATTCCATCTTTCGTCCTGCATTGTGAAGCTTTTCATGTGCTCTGTTCTCTACATTCTCCCACCAGAAATGAGCGAGGTGTATCATGACGTCAGGACCAAATCACGGTGACATTTCATAGTCTGACTGACCCCTCAGATACTCCCTCAGATTCTTTCATGGAACACTTGGTAGTGGTGGGAACGAAAGGTCTTTAGTATATAGTATATATATGTAGATTGCTGTCTGTAAGCAGGTGAGAGCAGGCTAGAGCCTATGATTAGGCAATGAAAAAAGAAGGTGGGCTGAGAGTTTTAGAGATGGGGACACACACACACACACACCACACACACACACACACACACAGACACACACACACACACACACACACACAGAGACAGAGAGACAGAGAGAGACAGAGAGAGACAGAGAGGGAGACAAGAGATGAGGAGACAAGATAGAACCTATAGGAGAGAAAGATGGACTGGATCCACGTGGCTTGAAATAGCCATAAGTAGCTATGAATATTATAGAAGAGCAATAGAGTAATATAGAGCAATTTGTCCAATCTAGGTGGGCAGCTTGCAGCGACATCAATTGAGTTTTGAGTTCTTTGTGTGGGCATTTTGGGGATTGAGAATTTACTGTTATAAATCTGACTGATAAATTACAAGCCTCTGGAGTTTTCATTATTCGGGGATCAGGGTTTAGAGCCAGTCCTGGGAGACTAGCTGAAGAGGATGGATGACTGGGAATGCCATTGGTTCAGCAGTGGGAAGTTGGATGGACCACCGCATGGGGATACCCAAGGGGGTGGGGAGACTGCCGTAGCCAGAGAGTAGCCAGTGATAGTGTGAATTGTTTTTTTAATAATTACACACTGTATATATGCTACAGTATATTTAGTATATAGCTATGATTCCTGTAGTATTGATCCATTATTAAATAACTGATATTATTCATATGTTTTGCAATATATTTTAACTGCTAATTTTTTGCTTATTTTTTGATAATTTCATACATGTGCATAATATTGTGACTATGTTTGCTTGCCTTCATTACTCTCTCTAATCTTCCACACTGCCTCTGAACTCCCTTTTCTTCCTTTCTAGTCTCCTTGCTGCTTTCGTGACTTTAAAAGTTGCTTTTTTCTTTTTTTTTCTTTTTTTTTTAGTGTACTGGGTTGGGGTTGCTTGCCTAAGCACAGGTGCGGGGGCGGGGGGATTGCTGAAGCATGAGCTACTCACTAGTGAGTACCTAACCGAAGAAAATGTCCATTTCTACCTTGGCTAGCAACCATTACCAGCCAATAGCCTGTCACATAGGTCAGGGCGCTCGTGAGCACCTCCCTGTCCTCGATGGAATGTTGAACAGATTGGTCTTATGTGGTCACAGCATGCTCAGATTTTTTTTTTTTTCAAGGAGCAATGCTGAAATTTATGTACTAGCATTTGAGGAATAAATCTAATGGAGATAAGAAAGTGCATTGCTGATTGCTCTTAGTTGCTGAGCTATCCTTTTAGTCTGAACTTATTTACTATTTATGGCACCCTATTAGACAAACACAGTATATTAGAACATTTCTTTGGCATGCTAACATAATCTTGACACTTTTTTCTTAGGAAACAAAAGGATGAGCACCAGACTGAGAAAAGGGTACCTAGATCTTAGGTTCTTATCTGTCAGTTTTCATCTATCACCAAGTTGTTTTAATGCATGGTCCAGTTTTAAATCCTTTGTTCCTAGCCCTGTCATAATAATAATGATGATGATGATAATAACTATCACATTATTATTATTATTATTCTGAGACAATTCTCATGTATCCATCCCATCTATCCATGATAGTTCTAAGCCATCCCAGGATGGCTATGTAGCTGAGGATGACCTCAAACCTCTGATCTTCCTGTCTCCACCTCCCAAGTGTAGGGATTACAAGTGTATGCCACTAAGTCTGGTTTGTGATAGGGATTGAACCCAGGGCCTTATGAGTGCTAGGCCAGTACTTTACCAACTGAGCCACATCATTGCCCTGTCCTGTCTTACTGTTTTCTCTCTTCATTGGATCTACCTGGAGAACAAGTAGGGCATCCTAGAAGAAACAAATGAAGTTCTGATTATTTATCAACATCCATTCTCTCTGTTGTCACTATGGGAATCAAAGGTGAAAATCAGAAGAAAACAGAAGGGAAGATGTTAAAAAAAGGGAAGCAGGGGATGATGGGAGATGTTGGTTTTTTCATAGTAGTGAAATGTGAAACACTGCTAAATATTGTCTTTAAAGATCTGAAAAAAAACATTTAAAACCTTTTTTAATATGAGATTAGGATAGAGTTAAAAGCAACCAAAACGTACACCTACAGCTATTCTTTCCAAGTGTGTGTGTATGTAAGCTGTCAGAGGCTTACCTCAGAGAAGTAGCTGTCCAGAAAGGCCATGTTCATGCCGGTGTCTTGGTATTCCCGAAGAGTCCCTATAGTTGAGCTCCTCTTCCTCAGGGTCCCTGTCCCTCCTCCAGCCACCATGCCTGAAGCTGTCCCAACACCTGTATTGAGCTCCACTCCTGACACACCCCCTTCCACTGTTCCTCCACCAGCATAAGTATTGGTGTAGATTTCTGGAAAGACAGGGTGTTTCCATGGCAGTGCTCAAATTACCTGGCTTATGCACACAGAACATTGTCAGCCCCTCCTCCACCACCAACACAACATAGAAATAGTTTTAGAAAGCTGGGCAATGAGATACTGTGATCCTAAACAGAGTTTTCTGACTTTGCAAAAGTTAAGTGTTACAGAGGGGGATGGCTATGTGACGTGGCTCAGTCTCACGCACACAACCTTTGCCTGGATATTTAAAGATGCAGAATGTAGAGTTAGGCACTGGGTCTGTTCAGGCACAGCAATCTCTATGCCTTAGTCCCCAATGGGGTTCAACTATCCCCCTCCCCCCAAGTAAGGACCAGTCCTCATTGGCACATGCACTGGAGATCTGGCTCACTTGGGAACCACGCATACTCTTTGTATGGAAAGTACCAGGCCTTGGGTACTAAGGAATCATCACTGGAATATCTCATGTCTGTTCTAGAACTGGACAACCTCTGCTTGGGTCAGTTATTCCCAATTGCAAGGTACTTTTAAGTTTCTGTACTGTGTGAGACTGGTCAAGTTAGCAGAGTGTCTAACACTTGTGTGGGAAAAGTACATGTAGATTTAAAGAGTGTTCAAAGAACACATTTGCTGTTTTTCTTTTCTTCCCTTTTCGGTAAATAACTTTTAAACTTTTGTTATAATATTCATTATAATAACCAGGCACTATTCTAATTATGTATATTGTAGCACACAGGAAAACCCACCTTACCCTCCCACCCATCCATCCACACATCCACCCACCCACCAACCCACCCATCCATCATCCATCCATCCATCCATCCATCCATCCATCCATCTTACCTAATACCTGCATGGTTATATATTTGATATAACTATGTCATTAAAAAAATCTTTACACAATGCTGTGTAAAGAATTTTTTAAAAATCACATTTATAGAACTACAACACTGATTATATAAGTGCCATGTAGCCTTCCTTTCAAGGAGAAGGACTATATCCAGGGATGCTGGGTCTTCTAGAAACTTCTTACTAATAAGTGGCAGTGCTAGAAACAAAATCCCAATTATAGTTTCAGAATGTGCTTGTTGCATTAAATTAAATTGTTGCATTATACTTTGATTGTCATTTCAGATAGAAGTCACTTACAGTCTGAATGCACTCTCATGCAATGACATTCACACATATGATAATTTATAAGGTACTTTAACTTGAGATTGTTTGACAGAATACTTTTGTAAACCTTAGAAAGGGAAACAGAATTGGGTATCAACTGACCAGAGGAATCAATGCGATCTTGGGTATTAGAGGCTGTCATGGGTACACATATATTTGATACATCCTGGAAGAAAAAAAGATTTCAAAATCATTGTTTCACATTTGTCCCTCAAAAGCTGAGACCTATTTACTTTGCCTTGCATGGAACTGCCGAGGCTGGCTGAGTTCAAACCACAAACTCTCATGGAGAGCAGCGGCCCACTCACCCTGTCTTCGGGATGAGCCCCCTCTATCCTCCAGGGCTGCATCACTCCTTCTCCTCCCTCAGGCACAGGGGCAAACCTTGTCCCCAGGCCTTCTGGCTGTCTTCGCTTGCAGCAACACATGAGCAGTAGAAGAGGTGACACTGGCCAAGAAAGTGAAGAGAGTTAATCTCAACCGCCCACCATAATTGGAACCAAAGGGATGAACACAAAGGCAATGTCTGCTCTAGGTGTATCAGATCTAGAGATCTCTCCTCCCCAGAGAGTGAAGTATCAAATGTGACCATCCATCTTTATAAACACAAACACCAAGTCACATGAGACCTGAGAGCTGGAAGCAGAGAGGTGTGAGGCTCTGGAATCTAAACTCTCCACTAACTGATTTGAAAGACAGGCATTGTACTGGCTGTTTTTGTGTGTCTACTTGACACAAGCTAGGGTCATCAGAGAGAAAGGAGCCTCGGCTGAGAAAGTGCCTCCATGAGATCCAGCTGCAAGGCATTTTCTTAATTAGTGATCAATGGGGAAGGTTAAGCCTCATTTGGTTGATGCCATCTGTGGGCTGGTTGGTCTCATTTCTGTAAGAAGGCAGGCTGAGCAAGCTAGGGGAAGTAAACCAGTAAGCAGCACTCCTCCATGGCCTCTACATCAGCTCCTGTCCTCAGGATCCTGCTCTGTTTAACTTCCTGACCTAACTTCCTTTGGTGATGAACAACAATGTGGAAGTGTAAGCAAATAAACACTTTCCATCCCAACTTGCGGTTGGTCATGATGTGTTGTTGCAGCAATAGAAACCCTAACCAAGATAGTCCCATTCTCCCTGGATTTCAGGAATCTAACTCAGTTCTCTGGTTCTAAGTCTTCTATCTACATGTATGAAAACTTGTCTATATCTATGGATAATATGCAACTCCTGACTGGTGTACACACAGTCAATCCTCTACTTTTGATGGCTTCCCATGTGACATCTCAATTTCAGAAGACTGAAGGAAAGATGTATAGATAATGGAATCTGCATTTTGAAATTTGAATTTTGACCTTTCCCCAGGATAAGTAGCCTGATGAAACTGTTGTTGACACCAGGTTTTAAAGCCTAGGTCAGGAGGGCTTAAGGTGCCACTGCTTATATCCTGTCAGGCATGAATCATTGTAAAAACATCTCAATAATTCTTATGTGTGTCTAGGTTGAGAACTAGTGACTTAAAGTTGTTTATCATGACTTCTAACATGCCATAGGTAGGGTCCTGGGACATTTCCAAAGATATTTTAAGAATAATTCATGACTTTTGTATAACCAGTCAAATTCATAGGTCATTTTAAGAAAGTCTGTCCAAACAACAGATACTATTTTCTTATATCGCAAAGTGACAATGTTTTAACTTATGCTCATTCACAAACACATATCAACAGTACAGTTTAATTATTTTGATTAAGAACCCAGTGTTGGATTCCCCATGAAGTCTACATATTTTAGGGGCAATCCAAAGCACATAATTGAACTCTCTTTTGAAGACTCATATGTTTGAAAATAAAACAGAGGGAAGGTGAGCCTCCTTCTTTTGCTCAGGGGTTTGACATTCCTAAGACCAGGGTCTTAGGGTAGAGTCTGGGGCTTCTTGAAACCGCTCTCCCTGGATCCTGCTCTATCAGAGTGAACAGCCGCTCACCCAAGAGCCCAGTAATCATTGATCCCTCATTGCCTGGAACCAAAGCCTAGCACACTTATTGCTCCAGGCATATTACCCAAGTGCCTCCGCGCTTGCCCTCAGTTTATTGCTTCTACTTTTTCACTTCTACTTCCTCCATGTATTCAATCCTTCAATCTCTCTCCCCAGCCTGTTGTTTGTTATTTTGTTGATGCTCAAGGCTGAGGCCCGGGCCTCACTGGCTAGTGGCTTGCAATATCCCACCTGGCTAGAGCTCCGGGCTGCTTCTTTGCCCTAGATTGCCTTTTAGATCACCATTCTAAGTTGAGAAAATCCTCAACTTTCAGGGCCTGCTTAAACCCACGCCTGTAAACAATTCCACAAGTTACCTCCTTTGAGTATTTTGTTCTTGCCTTTCTACTTTGAATCATTTTTATAAAGTTTCTGTTATAGGATTGATTTTATACCTGTCTATGATTTTTATAAAGTTTCTGTTATAGGATCTATTTTATATGCGTCTTAATGATTTGCATATGTTTCCCATCTTTAGGAAGATCACAAACCCTTGATCTTTGTAGCTATCATTATCAAAAAGGTGTGAGCCCTTGTCAGCCCCAAGATTGCTACAGATACCAGAAAGAAATAGCCAAATGAATTTTAGCATTCCTGGTGTGTCTAAGAAGAAACTCTATGTAGTACTTACAGAGTAGTAGCAAGAGCCCCAAAATAATCATGCCAATCCCTGCTGGGCCAAGTCCGACATTTGACTGCCTAACTCCATCATCAGTGACAGTTCCATCATCAGTCACCCACGTGGTGTCCCCACTGTAGATGCCTGTGGTGCTGGAGTGCAAGCACACACGGTGGTCATCACAAAAGCAGACATCCAACAACACGGTCTGTGGCAATTCACACGCTCTGTTGTAACTGTCCGTCACGAGGATGGGGATTTGGTAGGGTCCTGGAGACAAAGTCTGCTCAGTCATAAGGATTGCAGTGGTTCCTGGAGAACAAGGCAGATAGAGAAAACAAGTTAAAATTCCTTGGAGGTAACCCTTTCCCATGCCCTAGGCAGACTCAGCTCCTCTCTCCAACTTCTGTGGTTTTAAGACCAGAGTTGGAGGTTGTGCATATGGAGAGGGCCATACCCCATAGTTGTCTCCCTTTTTATCAGTTACACTTGTCACGACTGTAGCATGTACTGCTAAATTCACAGGTACCACATCTTAGTGACATGTCCCATGGATTGCTCAACTATTTCTGTAATATTTGACAACTTGGATTTAAATTTTCACCCTTATAAATAAGAATGTTCAGATAGCTCGTTATAGAAGCAGTTTCATTGGTGAGAAGAGAGTGAGTGAATATCTCCAGGATAGGAGGATTTGAGAGACATCTGTGTATTTGCCTGGAATTATTTTAAAGTGGGGAAGTGTGACCTTTGGTTTTAGTCAAATTATCTGTTTATTTCAAGGGATTAAACATTGGATTACTGCCCACATGTATAAAATGATGAGTTAGCTGATATTTACGCACTATAGTTTTTAACTGTGGTATTGAAATCTTGACTTTTCCCTTCAGACTAATTTCTAATCCCCCTAATGTCTAGTATACTTGAAAGTTATTTTTTATAATTTATTATAATTTTATATAATTAAAATATACATTATAATTTTTTTGACACAGGGTTTCACTTTGAAGTTCTGGCTGTCCAGGAACTCAACTCTGTAGACCACAGAGATCCATGCCTTTGCCTCCCAAATGGTGGGATCAAAGGTACGTGCCTCTGCTGCCTGGCTTTTAATTTAAATTTTTATTTAATGAAACTATGTCATAGAAAGAGACATAAAACTGTGTTTGACTACTGGACTATATTTGGTCATTGCTTTGCTTTAGGCCTTCAAGTGCAAGCACCTTTCCAGTCTACTTACCATTGATGGACCTGATATCCCAAATGTTAGCTGTGTTTGGTGATTCATCAACTACACAAAAGGTAAAGGGAGACCCGAAAGAATGATCGCTGACGGAGATCCTGACAGACGAAGCATCGGTGCAGACACTTCTACTTTCAGCATAAATGATGGGACAGTAATCATTGGCATCGGGAACCTCAATGCATATGGTTCCCGTAGCTGTTCTCCCAGAGCCATCTGAAAAGGAGAGCATCATGGGAGTTAGGGTAAGCAATGTCAGGGAGAAGATTTCGTTTCATATCCCACATCGATGCCACAGGGAGTGTGAGTAGTGTGAGTGACATGTGAGGTGTGATGGTTTCTGGCTGGCTGGGTTGCTCCAGTCGCTGTGGCTTCCTGAGCATTAGTTAAGACTTTCTTCTCTTGTGTGCGCTGCTCACTCTTCTGGCAGATGCATTTTTTCTTCCTCTCATTTCCTTGTTCTCAGTGGACGTGGAGAGGAAGATGGGATGTCCTTCAGAGAACGTTCATCCTTTGCTCTTCTCGTCCTGTCCTAATGAGCGGATCCCACATCAACCTCCCCCCCATTCAGGGTCTGACAGGCTCTGTGCATGGTGCAGTGTTCATAACTCTGGTATGTGTGTGTGGGGGTTTACAATTGCTTGCATATTTTATTCTGTTTTTTGTTGATAAGAAATTTTGTTTATTTTTCTCTCTAATGACTCTTCTAGGAAAAATATCAAGTTTCCCCCTAATCTATTTGAAACAAAGTATTGGTCAGTATAGTTTATGAGAAAAGGCAAAAGATAAAAATTGGGGTCTGAGTGAAGTCCACTTCCTGCTTTATATATGTTATAGTGAATAAAGTATTGTTGTTTTTACCCTGCAAGGAGCCTTGATTTTCTCATGTGAAAGCTCAGGATATTATCCTCTATCTCTAGGTTAACTAGCTAAATCATGTTACAAGATGCAAGTACACTTATTTTAAGGGTAATATTTTATTACAGTTTAAAATTTATTTGTCTGTGTGTATTTGTGTGTGTGTGTGTGTGTGTGCGTGTGTGTGCATATGTCTGTGTGTGTGTGCACCACAGCGAGTACTTGAAAGTCAAAGGACAACTTGCAGTAGTTGACTCTCTACTTCCATCATGTGAGTCCTAGAAACAGAACTCAGGTCATCAGGCTTGGCAGCAAGGACTTTACTCACCGAGCCATCTTACCTACTCCAGAGATGCTTTTGTATACCTAAGTGATATTAAGAGTCTGTCTTTATCACATGTGATTCTGTTCCCATAGTTTATCATCATGAGACTTTCTAAAGTGTCTGCTTACTCTTTTATTTGAGACACAGCACTGTGTTCCATAGTTGGTTCTATTTCTCATTCTTTGGCTCTTCATAGCTGACTTGTGGCCTTGTGATTTGTTAACCAGAGAGGAAGCTGTTGTTATAAAGCTTGCTCTCCTGGGCTTCCACCTTTTTGCTTGCTGTGTACACATTCTGGCTCAAAGAAAACCACCCAGATGATGTTGCCCTCTTCCTACATGGATCCTGTGCTTAGGTAAGCAGAATGTTCTTTAATCTTTTTGTCCATTTTGGTAACACTTTTTTTTCTTTCTTGAGCCATAATTATCTTTTTGTTCTATTTATTGCAGATTTTCACATATAACCAAGGTATAATCAGCATTGTTAGACTCTGTTTTAAAAAAAATGGCCTTCCAGAATGCTGACAATAAGCAAAAAAATGTTTGACATATAATTGACCTGAACGTTGAAAGAGGTACTCTGGATGAAGACAAGAGGGCATGGCTCATTTCTTGGACTTTATCATGCTTTTTTAAAATTATTATTTTTGCCTTGCATTTAGTCATTCACCTTTAAAGTGTCCAGATAGAGCTTCACCTTTCCGAACACTTTAAAGGCCAGATAGAGCCGTTCACTAACTACTACCTCTGACTTCCCTTGGGCATACATTGAGTCACTCGCCTTTCTCTCTGAATATGGTAAAGGCCAGTTACAGCCGTTCACTACCCAATCCCGTCAGACTTCCTTTAGGGATACAGTTGAGACATTTATCTTTCTTCTTTCTTACTGACTTAGTTTTTCCTGTAGCAGCAGGCTTCCTAGTTACTGCTCTGGAGAATCATTGATTATCAACAAATAAACAAATTCCTGCTGCTATTCTCCAGAAGGAGTATGTCATCGATTTTTCTAAGAAGAAAGTGGATCAATTTTTGCTTAAAGATGGTAGAATTTGAATCATCTGAAACTTTCTTGACCAAGAGCATCTTACAATGCGGACAGTGTTGTCTACCTAAGCAACAGGCAGGTTTCTCGTCATAGCTCAGTTCTGGTGACTGAAGTCCGTATGCTCTCAGGCTCACTGCCTCCCACCAAGGTGACCCTGTAATGAACTTTGGGCACAGTTTGTAATCCCGACTGTGAGGAAGCATTCCTCGCATACTCCACAAGTGAGATTAGCCATACTCAAGCTATGTGGTCATAAATAGAAACAAACTTTTATTTATACATACCTAACTTCTATGCTTTATACTATAAATCACACATGACTCTGATTTGGAACTAAGTGAGATAAATTTTGGCTTGAGTATAATTTATGGTGATGTATATAACTAAATTCTTTCTATTTTTTAAGTTTGATAAATTTAGTTCTTAATCTAACATACTTAAAACTTTCTGTTTTAAGTTTCATTTATATTACTAAATAAAAAATTTTGACTGATACAACTATCAACATTAGAATATTTATATTAATAACAGTTCATGTAATTATATTTATCTATTGATCATATTAAAATATTGGAAAGAAATTTCTTACCATCTATAGCCAGGATCTCTGCTGCATATATCCCATCTGTAATATATTTTGACTTCGTGTCAAATTCCCTAGAAAACTGTATCTCACCAGTCCTTGAATCAACTTTTAACCAGCTGCCTGCATCATGCCCTATGACATACCTGTTTTTAAATAAACAAGTTCATTGTTATGCTTCTGTGAAAGTTAGACATTTAAATTACATCAAAACTATGATACAATTAACCTATACTTGTGTTCGTTTGATTCATCATAACAACTGTCTTAGTTTACAAAATGTATGTGTGTGTTTATGTGTGTCTATCCCGGTGAGAAGCAGGCTGGTATCAGAGGGCCTGGCTGCTGGCTTCCTCAGGGGTGATATCCCTTAGCTGCTTTTCTGTCTGGGTCTTGTTATGGACAAGGATCTAAAGGACTTAAGCTGAGTGGAAGAACATTGGGGTCTCCAGCAGGTGAGATCAAGCACCCCCACTTCCTTTGTCTGATCCTCTCTGTCATTTCCTTATGTGAGCAGACTTCAGAAGTTTTCCTCAAAGCCAATTAAATTATTACATTTATAGATTTTGTTCACTCTACAAGTACTGAGAAAGAAGAAGAGGAGACAGATGAAAAGGGTGAAGAGAAGACCATTTTAGTGATTTCTGGCATCTTTCGTGTATAGTTTCTGTGCCCAGTGCCCTTAATGTGTACTGTTCTCTTTTTATGTTTTGGCTCTTCATGTTCACATATTTCTGAAGCACCTATGTCTCAGCCTCTTTCACTCCTTCTTTTTTTTCCCCTTTTAGGTCAAGCAGAGAGTTGAAAGTCATCTCAAAGATAGCCACAAGCTTTATGGAAACAGGTAGTGACTCATTCTTTATGGTGTGCCCACTGGCCACAATATAACCTACTCAGGCTCAGTTCAGGGTAGTACAGCTGCCTCAAAGGATCAAAGAGAGGCTCACGGCAATGTTGGTAGTGCTTTAATGTTGCAATTATTTCCCAGATGCGTTGACTCTATAACTAACCAGAGTTGTCACTAGCGTGTTATTAAGTTCCAAGAAAATGCCAAATGCTGTCATACTCCCCTAAAACAAACAAGAAGAGAAAAACTCCCTTTCCCCCAAATACTACACAAATTTTGTAGCACACTATATGAATGAATAGTGGCTAGAACTGCCACGCAAGTATGACCAAGTGCTTGCCATACCTGACATTTGTTGCAGGGTTTCCTGTGTCAATATCAATGGCTGTGTATGTGCCAAGCACATAGTTCATTAAGGAGTCTCCCCTCATTCCTCCTCGTAGATTAAATGTCATGGAACTTGGGCGAAAGGTCGGTCCTTCCCGCACGTTAACAACCTGGATTCTCACGGGGGTGGAGTGCATTTGGAATTGAGATGCCACTGAGTGGTGAAACTCAGCTTGGTTTCTAACTCCAATGCTGAGGTAAATATTAGGTTCCTGCTCATAATCCAGCGTCTGAAATGATGGACAGAAACAAACAGCTTTGAACTAGTAAAGAGTTCTTTCTTTGAGAGGAGGATGAGGGTGTGTCGTATATAGATGTGTTTAAGTATGTTTTCATGAGTGTCATAGGTACACATGTATGTGTGCATGTGGAGGCCTGAGGCTGATGCTGGGTGTCTTTCTTAATGGCGCTCCACCTCTTATATGGAAGTAGTGTCTCTCTCTCTGAAATTGAAATGTTTGGCTGGTCTGATTAGCGAGCTTGCCTTGAGGATACCCACTCTCTGTTTCCTGTACTCTTGGGTTACAGATGACCACCATGACCAAATGACTTTTTTCTGGGTTCTGAGGATTTGAACTTTAGTTCTCATGTTTTATGGCAAGTGCTTTGCCTGCTGTGCCGTCTCCCCAGCCCAGTGTTCCCTTTAGACAGAGTAAGAAACTTGAGAAGGAGGCTGTACACTATAGTAAAGTCCTGGAATTGTGCAATTCTGATTTTTAAATTGAGATAATTTTAGTTTCATAAGGTTTCTTTATGCATGTGATCACTTAAACCTTTTGTGCATGTGTAGGTCAGTTAAATTTAGAGGTTCATTTGTTATTTGTTTATCTTTTTTGTTATGATGGTGGGAATAGAACCCATCCAGGGCCTTGAATATGCTAGATGGGTACTCTACCATTGGGCTATATGTCCAATTCCTAAGCCCATGGCTTAAAATTGAGATCATTTTAGAATTTTCATCTATTTATATAAAAAACTTTTAAAAATAAAAAGACACTTTTTTATAAAAAATAAAAAGTAAACCTAGAATGGATAAAAAATCCCCTACAATTATTGACTGAGTAATTAGGACCAGTAAAAGGAGGACTCAGACCTCCTTTTGTAGAATTCACATCTGAGACTCTCTCTAAAGTAGTAATAACAGAATAAAGGAGACAATATCTAGGATGTAGGCAAACATATAATCATTATTGAGATGATGCAAACAATTCTAAGAAATAGAGCTATTACCACCTCTCCAATACTGTAACTTAGTTGCACAGGGTCTGGCCAATAGGATGCCTTCTTTGTTAGGCACACTCAAGTAAATGCCACCCCCTGAGAGACAGTCACCTTTGAGCTGAGTTTCACAGATGAAAGATGAGTTTGGTCTTTTGATCTAGAGTGACTGATGTGGGGACATGAAAGGTCACTACTGGTCAGGCCGTGGTAGAAATAAGGAGTGCTGGGCACTGCCTGTGAGACACTGTTCTGGATGCTAAACACAAGCAATGCTGGGTCTTTGTTGAATTTAGGATTACTATTTCAAGACTGGGATCTCACAGACCTGGTTGGATCCCATCTTTGTCACTTGCCATTCAGGACAACTGAAGCAATTCAGTCTTTGATTTTGTCTCATTTTCTATAAAAAAGAATCACAGCTTTTCTTCCCAGAGTGGCGTGGGTTAGAGGAGGGTCTGTGTGCAGAGCCTTCCTACAGAAGGACTTTATTGCATGATAGCTGGTGTAGAATATTGCAATTGCTTAGTAAAGACTAGTGTTTTCTCCTTTTGTTATTACATCAACAACCCTATTGAGAGGGTCCCAGTTTCTCTGCTCACTGCATGAAGCCTTTTCCGACAAACCTGGTTCAGAAATATCTCACCTTCTCCTACCCCACTGGTATTCCCCTCCTTGATGGGCTTTACATCATACCCTGGCATCACTATTTGTTGTAATGGACATACTACTTTTAGGGTACTTACCTTATTTTCTCAGTGAGATATTGAGCACTATGAGTACAATATAGCTTTAGCTTTCTTGCTAATAAATATTGTGTTGCTGGCCAGGAAGACTCCTTCATCACAGTCCAGGAAACTCATGAATATGAAGGGTATTCAGTCTCTGAAGTACTTTCTGAAGGCATACTCTCAACTAAGAATCACTTGTGTCTTCTTTGGAAGGAACTTTATGGATCCCATGCTTACCTTGACCAATTTCAAAATGCCTTCATTGGTTTTTCGATCTGTTTGGATTTCAAACCAGTTCCCATCATTGCCAGAGAGGATGGAGTATTGTGCCAACCAGTTATCAGTGCCTTCTTCATCGAGATCGATTGCTTGTAGTCGTATCAGTTCTGAGCTCAAACAATTTTCTTCAATACTTGCTGAGTACTGAAATAAATAGATCAAGTCCATGTCATGGATTTGCAAAGGAATAAAGACATTTACTATCATCTGATTATCCTCTAAAATACAGCTAACTATGCCAGTGATTTTTTTTTGTATCATTTTAAAATGGCATCTATTCAGTCATGAATATAATAACATGATTGTAAGATAATAAGATATGCTTTCATATGCTACATATGAAATCAATATTCCATTGCTGCTTCATTTTTTTCATATTTATTTTTGACTTACTTTTTTCTTTTAAATAAATAATGACTATTTTAAAATAATCTGCTAATGGCTAAATAGTAAACATTAGACTTTGTGTATCACAGACTCTTCAACGGCACTGTTCACCACATCATTGTTCCAGCACAAGGTAGTGAGAGACAACATGGGAGAAGAAGGAAGAAGGAAGAGGAAGAGCAAAAGAAAGAAGAAGAAGGAGGAAGAGGAGGAGGAGGAGGAAGAGGAAGAGGAAGAGGAGGAGAAATATTTTTACTAAAATAGGTGACAAGCCATTCCTGTCTCCGTTATTTGGATTTTGTAATTTTTTTTTTAACTTAAGGTCTCACATAGCCCAGGCTACCCTTGAATTTGTTATGTAGTTAAGAGTGACCTTGAACTTGTGCTCCTCTTGCTTTACCTCCCAAGAGCTATGATTGCAGGTATGCTCCACAACACTGTTGCTAAGGATCAAAGCCAGGGCTCCACACATGCTAGGCAACCATTCTGGCAACTGCACTACATCCCTAGTCCCAGCTTTATGATGCTTTGTGATGAAGGTGAGAATGGGAGTTGAGGATGTCTGGGACTCTAGTATAATTAACTCAGCAACTTGCAATGCCTATACAAAAATGCTACTATTGTTTCATTGTATCAGCACATTTCCCACATTTCTGTGAGTAGCATAGATGGAGGAGACTGGTTTCCTAGAAGAAGAACAATTGGAACAATGAGTCAAAGATAAATATATAGGGGCAGGAAAGATTGCTTAGTGGGTTCAGATACTCCCTGCCAAGACTTATTAAAACCAGAGTTTGAACCTTGGGACCTACATGGTGTAAGGAGAGAATCAACTCTTGAAAGTTGTCCTCTGACTTCTACATTTGCACCATAGCTCATGTGTGCTGACATATACATTTGCACCATAGCTCATGTGTGCTGACATATCACACACACACACACACACACACACACACACACACACACACACAGAGAGAGAGAGAGAGAGAGAGAGAGAGAGAGAGAGAGAGAAATAGTGAGTAAATAAATATAAATAAAATAAAAATAAAAAGATAGGGCTGGAGAAGTGGCTCAGCAGTTAAGAGCACTGGCTGCTCTTCCAGAGGGTCCAGGTTCAATTCCCAGCATCCACATGGTAGCTCACAACTGTCTGTAACTTCAGTTCAGTTCCTGGGAATCTGACATACTCACACAGACATACTTGCAGGCAAAACACCAAGGCAGATAGAAATAAAAATAAAATTTAAAAGTTGTTAAAAATAAAACAGAATATTTTAAAGTAAAATATAAAATGTTAAAAAATAAAAAGACAAACATATAGGTATGTTAACATTCATAAGAAATGCTAAAGTTTATGTACTAAAGCTGAGTGCACCCACGGTGTAACAGACAGGCTTCTTCATAAGGGCAAACTGATTACTGACAAGGGAGAAGGACCATCAGAATAATGACTTACTGAGGTTTTCTCCAAGATGGGGAAATTATCATTGACATCCAAAATCTTGATTCTGCAGTCACATTCAGAGGACAGCCCATCTGTGGCTCCATCCCGATCTGAGCCTCTCACCAGTAGATTGTACATACTGTGTTGCTTAATTAGAATGAAAGAGAATCAGAAGGCTTAGGTCTTCTGGCTCCAACACAACCCAGTGCCATTATTTGTTTTTAATAGGTGCATAAAACGAAATCTGTATTACTGACCATTTAGTTTTCCTTAAACTGACTAGAGTATTTGTCCTTCTCTCCTGTGCACTGGACTAAGGTCATGCACAAATTATCTCATCTTTATCTTTACAAAACCATTCATTCATAGCAGGCTTTACCTCTCTGTCAAGGAAATTGGACATCGTGCGGACTTCTCCAGTGTACCTGTTCACCATGAACATGGGTGCACCAGCGGGCTCCTGGGAGATGATCTTGTATGCAATTTTAGAATTCAAGTGGTTGTCTTCATCTGCATCTGTGGCACTTAACTTTACCACCAATGCATCTATAAGGATGGAGGTAGAGAATGGTTGAAATTTTACTAGAATCAATCCTTCCAGGCATTAGGTATAAAAAGAGAGTGGCTGGTCTTTCCTTGAATTTTCCCGACTTCCTTGAGAGTATGTTACTGTAGCTCACAGCAGGGAGTTGCAGCATCCACTTCAGTAGATACAAAAATAATAGTAGCCAACATGAAATTCTTGGCAGTCTATTCTTTTATTTTGCTAATGATAAGTTAGTAGCAACCTGGTATCCTTTAACATATGAAAAAGTTCAGTAGAGTGTCATAAAGCCAACGGAAGTGATTTGATCAAATTTGTTTTTACCATGGGCTTGTGAAATTATTTTCTAATGTTTAATTAAGAAGTTGATAACTTCGTTAAATTCAACATCACAATCATTTATTGCTTATCTTTTTGAGACAGGGTGTCTCTGTAGAACAGGCGGGCCTCAAACTTGCAGGTGTGTCTACCTTTGTCCTTGGAGTGCTTGGATCAAAGGAACATGATATCACACCTGGTAAATGAGTATAATTGGTAATTGTCACTTATAGCAGAATTATTAGTGTTCGCACTAGAAGATAATTTATCAAAGTAAAAGTTATATAGTTATCAAAATGAGTAATTGATCGGAGAAATATAAACATTTCTTAATTATTCATGCAGAGAAAGAACAGGCCCTATGGACCATCCCCACTGGCAACATCCATTTGCAAGGTTGATTTTCCAGAATTGGCCAATATTCATCTCCCCGACCTCAAAGTGAAGACCCTATTGCAGAGAATCTTGGTGCCATTAAACAGAAAAAATGGGGACACCAGGAGTTTGGAGCTTATGAAGGTGTGTCCTGGTCCTGAAGGTGATTGTGATGAAGCTGTGCTCATAGAAGGAAGAAGAGGAGGAGGAGGAAGGGGGAGGGGAAAGAAGAGAGGAGGAAGAAGAGAAAGAGGAGGAGGAGGAGGAAATAGCATTGAAATGGGTATGGCTTTTTTCTTTTCCCTCACAAAGGCTGCTCTGAGAAGAAGGTAAGGCCAGAGTCACACCACTCCTGCCCTCAATCACCTCTCTTGTGTCCCTTAGACCAAGTCTTTCTGCCTTTCTGTGCCTTCTTATTCTGTATGTTCAAAACACGTGTGTTTTTCTGTCTTTCTTTTCAATTTTGCTATTATTGCCTCTGGAATGTCTTTCAAGGTATAATGTGAGATGCAGAACTGAAAAGTAAAGGAATATCCGAGGATCAGAAAGAGATGGAAGTAGGAAGAGAGGGAGGAGAAAGAGGGGAAGGTAGCAGCAGCAAAGAATCATAGAAGTTAGAAGGAAATAAAAGTAAGACAAAGAGAACATAGGGAAGCAGTAGACTTGGAATTAAGCAGGATGGAAAGAAATGGGAAAAAAGGCAGAGAGAGAAAGAGAGAGAGAGAGAGAGAGAGAGAGAGAGAGAGAGAGAGAGAGAGAGAGAGAGAACGCAGAGAGACTTCGAGAGACACAGAGATAGAGAGATAGAGAACAGAATGTTCCTTGCTGCCGGAAGACATGACTGCTTACAGTGGTGGCTGCGATGGAGGGAATGCCTCCAGCACCATTACTCTCTCTTATGCTTCAGCTGTGACCTTTTGAATCATAGACCAGAATGGAGTCTATTGTGGTTTTTGGCTTTCTCAGTTTACTTCTTTAGAGTAAGTCAGTTCGCCCATTTCTGAGAATGATGCTGAACACTGGCTCAACCGCATATGTAAGAATCATCTATGAATAAGAGTCTATCTAGAATTTTAACTATATATTTTTCTATTTCTAAGCATTAGGATGTTTGGGGTTTATTCAAAATGGAACTTGGCTTTTTCTGAAAGTTGAGTAAGCCACTATGTCAGTCTTCCCAGGCTTTTGAAGAGGAATTGAACAGACAGTGCAGTAAAGGGGTGGTGCACACTCACTGGCGTCGCTGTTCTCTTCAATGTTGGCTGTGTACACATTCTGAGTGAAGACTGGGGGGTTGTCGTTCACATCCATGACTTTCACTCTGAGCTCCATCGGCCTCTCCAAGTCTTCTCCTCGGGAGTTGAGAGCGCGGCAATGGATCTGGGCAAAGCAGAGCAAAGCTGTCTTTCTCCACTTAATTAGCAACATGCTTGAAAATATATGACCAACATTCCAAGAAATAATATTTCTCAGAATATAAAATACAATTCAGATTATACTGGAGCCTAGCTATTGAAAAGTCATTGGAACTTGTTCATAAACAGGTGTAGTACATGGGACACCATCTTGTCTTCTTCAGACTATTCTTTCAAACCCTTCAATCTACTATTTTATTTTTAATCCACAGACTTGATTCATTTTCTTTTTTTTTAAAGGAGGGAAAAAATTTAAAAAGTTAATAAAAATCTATGGCCAGGACTTACCAGGAACAGTGGAGTTATCTCTCTGTCCACCACTGAGGTAATGTTGATTTCTCCAGTCCGTGGGTTGATGGTGAACACTCCATAAGGCGGCCGATCAATCCCGGCTCCAGAGATTCGGTAAGTTATCCTCTGGCTCACTTCACAGTCTGATCTAATCTAGAAGAGAGATGGGTAGGGTTGGGACCTAATTTAGGTGCAATGTAGTTTGAGATGGAACATCACAACTGAGCCTCTCCAAGCTTCATACTATGGTGAGCAAAATAACATTAGCTCATAGGTTCATTGCAGGATTATACAAGGGTGTGTGTGTCTATGGCTGTGTGTGTGTGTGTCTGTGTGTGTGTATGAATGCAGGTGCCCTTGGAGGCCATAATCATCAGACCCTCCTGGAGCTGGAGTTAGAGGTGAGTGCAAGCCACCCGAAATGGATGTTGAGAACTGAATTCAAGTCTTCCACAAGAACAATATGCATTATGAATCACCGAGCCGTCTCTGCAGCCTGCCTCCCTTGCTTTTATATTTGAAGCAGCCTAGGTGGGCATCAACCTTGCTGAAGATGATCATGAATTCTGATCTTTTTCCCTCCAGTCCCTCCAGAGCTGGAATCACAGGCATGAAACAGCATGGCTGGTTTCATGTAATTCTAGGGACAGAACTCAAAGATATATACAAATACATATATGTACTTGCATATATAAATCTACCATGTGGGTTTTGCTTTAATAGTTTTATTTCCATTGATAACAAATTTAAACTGTTAATATTTTGGAATCTTATCTCTATACAGCAGAAGAGAATATGTGTTAAACTCCTAAGATTTGCTACCTAATCATTACAATTCAAAGAAGCTGAAAATACATCATTGGTTAACTCAATTCTAAAGATCTTTTCTACTTAGGAGAAAGCCTAGCAAGTCTCCCAAGGGAAATACAACAGGGATAACAGCTCTATAACTCAGGAAGAGTAATAGAAACAATTTCTTAAGGTTTTCCTCAAATCTGGATGTCGGTGAGAGCATGTGTCTCTTTCTTGAACACAGTGCAGACCTTTGCAGACACTTGCTCTGTTTTCAGCCTAAAACTGTGAAGAAAGGATTTGGTGGACAACCCTCTTTGATTTCAGTGAAGGTCCAGGGTCAAGATCCCAGAATTAAGTGGCCTCCAACTTTTCATGGACTGAGTAAGTGCGTGTTCTTCTTACAGTATTTCTTTCTCACTGCTAGCCTTTGCTTGTGAATGCCTGCTCTGACTCTTAGCTTTTATGGGCAGTGAGATTGCTCCCTGTGTAAGCACATTTGCTGCCAAGCCTGATGAGCTGAGTTTGAGCCCTAAATCCCACCTGATGGAAGGAGAGACTCCCACAAGTTGTTCGTTGTCACATTCTCTCTCTCTCTCTCTCTCTCTCTCTCTCTCTCTCTCTCTCAATCTCTCTCTCTCT
>NW_021604688.1:1321759-1378124 GCF_004785775.1 Grammomys surdaster | reverse complement strand
CTCTCCCTCTCCCCTTCTCCCTCTCCCTCTCCCCTTCTCCCTCTCCTCCCTCCCTCTCCCCTCTCCCTCTCCCCCTCCCCCCTCCCTCTCCCTCTCTCCCTCTCCCCTTCTCCCTCTCCCTCTCCCCTTCTCCCTCTCCCCCCTCCCTCTCCCCCTCTCCCTCTCCCCCTCTCCCTCTCTCCCTCTCTCTCTCCCTCCCTCTCTCCCTCTCCCCCTCTCCCTATCTCCCTCTCCCTCTCTCTGTTTCTCTCTCCCTTTCCCTCTCTCCCTCTCTCTCTCTCTCTCCCTCTCCCTTTCTCCCTCTCTCTCTCCCTCTCCCCCTCTCCCTTTCTATCATACTCTTTCTTTCCCATCCCTCCTTCTCACACAAATGTAACTGAAATTTTTTTATAAAAGCAATCTTAGTTTCAGGGCTTAGAGATTTGGTTTGCATTTGTATCATCATCTTTACTTTATACAGTTGTTTGGAGTCAGTCTCTTCACTGTTATAAACTTGTGACATGTGCAGGGCACAGGAGACAGCTCCATCCACTCATGCTGGAGATCCAAGTCTATCTTTCAGAATAACTCATCATAAACCTTCTGTTGTGTACTGAGCTTCAGCTTGGGATATTTAATAGTGTCCTAGGGTTGGGAATATGTCTTGGTCAGTCAAGTGCTTGCCTTGTAAGCACGAGGCCCAGTGTTTGATCCCCAGAACCCACATTAAAGAACCTTGGGCATGTTGGCGTGTGCTTGAAATCCAGGTATGCTGCAAGAGGAGGCAGGTAGCAACCTGGGGCTCACTGGCCACCCAGCCTAGCCTAGTTGAGCTTCAGGTCAGTGAGAACAAGGTGAGAAAACAGCTCTGAGGCACTCAGCTGAGGTCATCAAATGTCCTTCACAGGTACTTTCATACAGATGCATGTGTACATACACATAAGTGCATCTGCACACACACACCACATGCACACATATTGAAAAAATACATCTGAGCACATCTGAGCAGCACCTGCCAATGACAGCAAGCTATTTGTTAAAAAAAAATCTCTGTGGGCTGCTGAAGGCTGCAAGTCCTTGCTGTGATGAGCTCAGGCTACCCTTGCTTCCTCCATCACTCACTCTGGCAATTGGATTCCTCTTGGAGTTGTCCTCACCCTCCCGACAGGCTGCGGCAAACTTGATCCACTCTCGCTTTTGTCTTCTGACAGTCTGCCAGGTTGTGGTGCCATTTTCAATGTCTAATTCTTTTACCTAAAGCGAAAATGATTCATGTTTCTTATAGTGTTAGGGGACTACGTACTTAAAAACAATTGCTTAACATTATACAATGTGTCCAGAGGAAACGATAAATTGAGGAACAAAGGAATTGATTTTTCTAATTTATAATTCTGGACAGACATACTTCCCCAGCCCCAACTGTGCTGGAATGGTCTCATGTCTCTAGAAGACCCCATTTATACATTTTTAACTCTGCATATTTCTTTCATTTACAGATAATCAGTGGCATCTTTCATTTGCTTTGCTATAGGCTGAGAAACATGTAAATAGGCTACTAGCATGTTTGAAGAATAGAAGTTGCTAAGACAAGCTCTGGAAACCATGCCTTACAGGCATAGAAATCAAGATGCACAGTCCTCCTGTTGCTATTTCAGTTAGGCTCAGGTTCTGTCTTTTACTTTTGTCAGGATAACTACAGCCTCTAATATTTCAAGTTATAATACATGATGTGCTTTACCATCTAATTTTCTTTTCATTTTAAGTAGAGAAGATAGCTGTTACACATTACCTCCACAATAAATTCACTGTTTACTCCCAGTACCACCTGTAATAGAAAGTAAAGCATTAGCATACATTTGTATAATTTAAAGGAAGCAGAATTATAGAACTATGATATTCCTATATCATTTCATATATATATACATATATATACATATATATATACAATTAATAATGTAAAATACAATTGTAGAAGAAGGTAAGCAATACAATGTGTTTTTGTGTCCTTAAAAGCCTTTTTAACTTTATAAGAGTACGAAAAGATAACTCTTGGGCTGAGGATATGGCTCAGTGGGTAAAATGTTTTCTATGCAAGGAAGAGGTCCTGCCCACACTCCTGTAAAAGCTAGGCACAGTGGTGTGTATCTGTAACACTAGTTCCAGGGTGGTTAGTCTAGATCCCTGGGCCTGTTGGCCAACCAATATAGACAAAAAGAAAGCTTCATGTTCAATGAAAGACTCTTAATTCGGAAAAAAAATAGGAATTTTAACCTTTGATCTCCATTCATCCATGCATGTATATGCATGTGCATGTGTGAGCGCACACACGCATGCACGCATGCATGCACACACACACACACACACACACACACACACACACACACGAGAAACAGAAATAAGAGGACTATTCCATAGTTGTTGAAGAGTCTATAGACATGTTGGGATGGGAAAAACAGAATGAGCAGTTCCTTTGTGTCTTGTCTAGAAGAAGTTGACAATCTGAAGGTGCTGTGAAGACTTGGGGTGATGGTAAGATGCCATCATGAACTCCAGCTAGAAGAAGATCTCAAGAACTGGGGGCAGGTGGGACACCTGACGTGGACACAGAGCAGATTCTGACAGATGAGAGTGAGTGCAGGGAGACATAGGGCAAAATGGGGTTTAAAATGCAGATGAATCCAGAATGGCAACAGCAAATTAGAAATCTGCCAGTGGGGAGTGAGTCTCCTTTTCTTTCATTGTCTCCTGCAGGTGGAATCTCATTAGACATTAATAAAGTGGCTAAGCCTATAAAGGAAGATCAGTATTTGATGGAAGACATTATGTTCCGGTTGCACAGAATGTACTATTTTATAACTATGGTCTTGATTCAAGGTTAGAGTTTTATTAGAAAAGCAGATCATTCTGGAAGGTAAAGGAAAGAAATCAAACAGAATCTTACTATTCAGAGAGCAAAAATTCTCTTTGATTTTTTGCAAATACTTAAGTATATAGTTGTAGTTGTTTTGATTGGAAGAAACTATACATATAATTTTACATTTTGCTGTTTGTACTCAGTGATTATTGTTGTAAGGTTCTGTTTCAGTGAATACTGTAGACATCTGCTTTGGTGGCTACCTTACAGATCACATTAGTAGCTACTTGTTCATTTTGGTCAGTGGGAAATTAGAGTAAGAACCATGTACACTCCACAGTGAGGACTACAGACTAAATCTAATATCCAATTCCCACCTGGGTAATATTAAGTCAATGAGCATGTGAGATCATTACCTAGACAATTTTGGGGAGATGGCTCTGTAGCAAAGTCTTTTGCCTTCCAAGTACGAGAACCTGTGCTCAATTCCACATCAAAGCCTATGTTACAAGCCAGGTATAGTGATGTAGGCTCGTAATTCTACATAGAATACGTAGACATATTCTACATATGGTGGTGACATAGATAGTAGAGACAGGTGGAAACCTAGAAGCTTGTTGGCCAGGTAGCATAGCTACCTGGTGAATTCCAGGCCAACGAGAGATCTTGTCTCTTAAAAAGTTGCAGGAATTAAAGGAACAACACCTGAAGTTGTCCTCTGACTTTTATGTTCACACACACACACACACACCCTTAAATACAAACGCACATATGTGAACATACACATATACACACATATAGCCCCCATACACAAATACACACATATGAACACATACATGTAGCCTGTCTCACAAACACAGACATATGTGGACCTACCCTCCCCATTTGAAAACCTCCTGTCCTCATCCTCAGCATATCACATTCTCTGCTCTGTCTTCTTTCATTCCCCTTTTGCTCTGTTTTAGGAAGTTTGCCCTCCTCTGTTCCTGACCCCATCTCAGGCCTGACAAAACGACGGTAGCGTCATTGCCTTACATCCCCACCCACCTCCGGTGAAGACATGCGGAGCTGGGAGCTTCAGAGCTGTAATCAACCATAGTCTAATTTAACTTGAAAGTAGCGAGAGTGAGTCTTAGCTGGGTCCTGCTTATAAATCAAGTAGAGATTTGCCAGGTAATTTTCACTTTGCAGTGAAAACAGTCTCACCTGGTTTCTGCCTGCCTCCAAACCTGCGAGGGTGACACTGCATCTATTCAGTGTTAGGACAGCAAGTGAGTGTGGCTCTGTTCTGCTGATTATGATTTTTTTTATTCAGCAACCAAAGATGTTTTTCAGTCATCTAGTGTCATTTTTATCAACTTGCTTTAATTTTGTTTGAGTTTTGGTAACATATTTATGCCCCATGCTCTCAGTCAGTGTATGTGCTTACATCATCTTGCAGCTGTCCTTCAGAGCTTTCATTCGTGAACCTTAACAATAGCTGAAATGAAGGAAGTGCTCCCTGAGTTCTTACTACAGTGACTGAGAGCTAAAATTGTTGACAGTAAGATTAGGGTTGCAAAAGATAAATTCTAAATGCCACTGTCCCTTGATACTCATTGCCCTCAATTAGAGACACAATAGATAACTAAGTGCTTTTCAGTTGGAATTTGTTTAGTTTCTGTTTCCCTCTGAACTCCAGGAGCCTGTTTCTATGATGAACCAACTGATTGGATTAACTTTACAACTAACAAAGCAGTGTGATTGATAGAAAATATGCAAGTTTGGAGATTTTGATGTGAAAGAACTAAGTGTAGAAACTAAATGTTGATCTTGCTTCCGATCTTGACATTTGTCTTGCTAATGATGGATGGAGTTTCCCAAAACTTGTTTTTGGATAAGCACATTAAAATTAAACAAGAATCACATCATGCTTTATTTGGCTTTATCCTTTGCTTGTATGTGCAGTCCCAAGGGTACTTGTTCGTATTGCTGTGTAGACAGCATCACTTGAACTTTCTCTTGGCTGGGTCATTAGATTCTCTTCTCATCACTGAAGACTGACACTAGGCAAGTGTCCACACCTGTCTCTGGATACACCGTACTTTTTATTTTGAGACAGCATCCCACTAAGTGGCTTAGCTGGTTCTACTTCTCCTGCCTCAGTTTCCTGGGTATCTAGGAGCACAGGCCCATGCCACCAGACCCAGATAATTCTTTAAACTTATTCTGAATCTGCAAAGTAATCCATCCTTGAAACCCTTTTATAGTGATTTCTTAACTGACAAGTCTTACAGACTGCCTTTGTTGGAGAGTTCAAAAGCACTTTACTTGTAAAAGGTTCTCCAAAAGATTCTGAGTCTTCTGAGTCAGTGTCACCATGTCTGGAACTATCTCCCAGTCTGTTTTCTCAGACAATTTCACACAATGCCCTGCTGTGCATCCTTCTCTTTGTTAAGGGTGAATGGTGTGACTTTTTAAAAAAGAGGAGCACGTTGACTTGAGGAAAAGGTGCATGTGCACATATGTTCTTCTAATGTATGTGTGTATCTACATGTGCACAAAAGCTGAGAATCTAGAAGACATCTTCTTTAAAAGCATTTTTGCACTTAGGCCATTTGACACAACTGTGTACTTCATCAAAATACCTTGCTGACTGTTCCTATGATTGCAACCAAGCCACTGTAAAGTCTCTGAGATCAGTATAGATTTAAAGGTGACGAACTGATAGGCCATAGTGGCAGTCATACCTTTAGTTATAATCTGACCTGGTACAAAGCACTGTAGTCAGAGACAAATTCTTCTGAGTTAGGGATAGATGAAGAGAATGTTTTCCTCTTCTAGTAGGTGACCTTAGACAGTCTTATAGCTCTTCTTGTTTCAGATAGAAATAGATCTTCATCTAGATAGAGTCAAGATGTGGAAAGCACAGGGACAGAGGATGCTAGGCACATCTGTGAAGAGGAAGGGAGAAGGAAAGAGGCCTTCTGCATTGGAGAATGCGGGTATGGTGTATCTCTATACACAAAAGTAATGGTTAATCAAAAGAACTGAAATTTGCCACATTAGCCAGATGTAGAATTTATTTCAAAGAGATAAGTGCCTCTTGTCCTCTTCACAGAGCCCAGCTCAACTGATAAGTGACTCGCCTCCATGGCAGCCCCAAAAAACCTTGTATACAACCTTCACATCCTTCCTTTCCCACTGACCTGTATAAAGCCAGGGCATCTGCAATGCCAGATCTCTGGGTAAATGTCTTATTTGGCAACATTCATGTTGTGTCTGATGCGGGTCTCTGTGGTACCCTTGGGTTCTATGTCCAGTTAACTTTATTGATGATAGCCACAGTGGCCAATCCCTCCCTCTGAATCCCAATTCCTTGAGGCTCAGGCCTCCCTGAAAGAGCTCAGCTTGTGGGACTGTGGGCCTACACCTTGTCACATCTGGGAATGAGTGCCTTAGAAGAAACACTAGAGGAAAGTGCTTATCACACTGTACCAAGTAGCAGAGCTGCATGGAAGTCAAGCTGTGAGCTATAGCCATGGGCTCCTGGACAACTAGAGAGTCCCTTGACTGGGAAAGTCACCTTTTTAGAACATATGTGGTCCAGGCATTCTTTTCTGATGTGTCTTGGCTGGATAGCTTGCCTAAAGACTCCCACATACAAGGGAACTGGCTGAACCAGTTGTCAGGATGGTAGAACACTAGAGAAGGGAATCAGAGGCACCTGCTGTTGAAGGAGCAAAATAACTTGGAGAGATGTGGCTTCCTAGCTGGGTTTGTTTCTGCGGGCCTCAGGCTGAGACTGCTTTTCATCTACCCTTCTTCTCTGGGTGTTTTGTAGCTTTCTGTATTTATGGAAGGAGACATTTTAGGTAATGAGATGCTGTCTGCTATACATATGTGCTATTTTATGAGAACACAACGAAAGGTAAGGCCAAAGGGCGCAACAAAGAACAAGAACAGATACTGGAATGTATCAGACACCATAAGAGAAGCATGTTCAGGGTTGGAATTATCCCCCAAGTGTGGAGGGAGTAGATTTTTGTGCAACCAAAAGAATTTTGGTTTTGAAGGATTGGATTCAGTCTTAGACAGTCTGAATAATAAGTGCTGGCTTAGTTCTCTCCTGAACCCCTCCCTCCCTCCCTCCCTCCCTCCCTCCCTCCTTCCCTCCCTCCCTCCCTCCCTCTCTCCTTCCCCCTCACTTCCCTCCTCTTTAATTGCAATACATTTACTTTTCAGACTATCTTGAAATAACATTGTTAGCTGTAAGATGTTTGTTGCTGTAAGGTGACAGAATGGCAAGGTGACCAATGTAAGGTGACCATGGCAGACCACACCCTACAGACCTCAGTCCTCCTCATCTCAGTTTAAGGAATTCAAGCTCATTGTGAAATCTAGTGTCTGTATAAAAGCTGCCTATCAGTGTGTGAGTGGGAAATATGCTAATGGAATGAACTAAGATCCATGTTAGAAACAGAATCTAGCCATTCACTAACAAGTTTCATTGACAAAATAAATGACAGGCAATGTCCCTTGCATGCATGGCAAGTTCTGATGTTAAATTTCAAAGGAAGAGTAAGAGATACAATATTTCATTCCTATCTAGTTTTAGCAAATATCAGAAATTTTTCAGGGCCTTATGTTTTCTTTCAATATTTTCCCCAAACTGCCTGGTGGTTTTACAGCAGCAGCAGTATATTATGGACTCATTGCAGTATTAAAATACATTAGTCCCTTATTTTCTGTATCTTATATTTAAAGCAATAGCTACTGAATAAGGCTTTTCCCACCCTCTCTATGACTTGTCTTTTTGAAGTCAATTTGAAGTCATCCAGGACTAACTTATTAATGAGCAGTTCTTCCTCAAATAATGCTCATAAAAGTTATTGAGTAAAGCAGTTGCCATCTTCCGAGGCTTATAGTAGAGATGCCAAGTTCAAGCCTAATTATACTACTTTTGTTTGTAATTGAAGGTATATCAAGTACTGGCCTTTTCGTTTGTAAGCCATGTAATTTTCTATGTAGAAAGGAAGGGCAAACATTTCTCATGCAAGTAATGTTCCAGGGCTTTATGCTGGTCACTCCTCTCTCACAGCCTATCATCAGAGCTGGTCTACGTCATTGGGGAATTCCAGCTGCAGTAGCATTGGGAGCAGGGAGGAAACATGGTCACATCCCAGTCAACGGTCCAATTGCATCTCAAAGAACTTTTCCTTGGATCTTAGGCTTTAGGAAGAAACCATAAAACTAGGTATTTAGGATGCAGGATGTTCTTAAAGAAAGACAAGTATCTTGTAAAAATAAAAAGCAGGCAATTGTGATGCAAGACTTTAATCCCTGCACTCAGGAGGTAGAAGCAGGTGGAGTTCTGTGAGTCTGAGGCCAGTGTGATCTACAAAGCTAGTTTCAGGATAGCCAAGGCTACACAAAGAAACCCTATCTCGAAAAGCCAAAACCAAAGCAACCAACCACCACCACAACCACCAACAACAACAAAGAACAAAGAATTACCACTACCAAAACCCCAAACAAACAAACAAACAAACAAACCTAAAGATGCAAAATAAAAAGTATTTTAGTCTAAAAAGCCATGGAATATTTTTGGAGCTGGTATGTGTGTGTGTGTGTGTGTGTCTGTATCTCTGTCTATCTGTGTTGTGTATTTATCTCTGTTTGTGTATTTCTCTCTGTCTATCTGTGTTGTGTGTTCATATGAGTGTGCATACACATAGTGTATTCATGTGTTTGGAGGCCAGAGGTCAGAGGTCAGAAGTCAACTCTGGGTTTTGTTTCTCACATGTGCTCCCACTGACTATGTGTTTAATTTTTTCTGAGTCTTTCCAGGGACCTAGAACTCACTGATCCAGATGGGCTGGCTGGCTACTGTGTTCAAAGAATTGGACAGAATTTTTATCCTGCAACTCTTTCTCTAGGTAAAGATTATTGAAAAAAGATATGCTAAAGTTAGTGATTATAGTATGGTAGCAATACTAGTTATCCGTTAGGATATAAAAATTATTTTTATGTAAAATTCCTGTCATAAAATATGCAACAATTTGAAGGTGAAGATATAAAATTGTCCAATTGTCTTATAAAATATATGTACTATATATAAGTCTTTAGCTCCTTATACCATCACCACCACCACCACTACCAAAATAAGTCAGATTTAGTTTCAACGGCCTACCGTGTGATGAGGATACCATAGCTTCTGTAATAGTCAGCCAGAAGCCAACCATTTAATGATTTCTAGGCTTTAGCACAGAGGCAACATCAGACAATGTGTTTTTTCACCTATTATTAAATTTCTGATAGTTTGCATGCCAACTTTTAAAAGACCAGTTGGGTTCTATGTCCCAAAATAATGTTGTTTACTGTGAGGACTAAGTTAATGAGGCTAGGTTAGTTCTACGTATGCTTTTAAATTTTAATGCCTATTTTCAACTTGGGGTAAGATAATATCATCTGCTTCATCATCTACATATTTTACTTTCCAAGAACCAGAGTGTTTGATTGGAATGTTTACATGCTATTTGTAGAATGCTTGGGGTCAACATGTGTTGGTAAAAATTCTCATCTGATCAATGACTGCTTTTTATAATCTTATTAACTCTATAAAATATAGGTCTCATTTGTCTAATAACTGTCCAGCCTCTGGTGATTCCTGCCTAATAAAATTTATACAGCCTACAGCATTGCCCACCTCTTTCGATTCTCCAGGCAAATTTGTGAAAACCAAATTCCATAGCCAGGCATGAACTTCTATTGGATAAGTTGTTAGTGGTAGTAATTAGAGGAGTCCAGAGTTTCTATTGTGGAAGCAACTTAGTGACATCATGTCTAAGTGCACAGTTTCCATGGGGCACAATAAAGCCCTGGAAGAACAGATTGCTTTCCCAAAGCCACACAGCCTCTTTGAAGGAAACCATGACTCAAACTTGGGACAGCCGAGTTTTGGTGAATGTCAATTGTTCCTCATCCGGTTTATGGCAGAAGAACATGATGAGCGTCCACAGGAGAGTCTGATAGTAAGGCACCTTGTGATGGAAGGAAACGCCCCACTGAAACCTCCAGGTTTGAGTACTTTTAATTGGCTGTCTCTCAAAACCTTGTCCTAAGTACTTCTTATGGTTGAGAGCTAGCTGACACAAAATCAGTAACCCTGAGAAGTTGCCATGCCCCATCAGAGTAAGCTGAAATCATGTCTTACACAGGCTTTGATTTAGTTAATGAGAAAAAGGACAGAGTTCAATGGCAGCAGACTAAAGTAGGAAGAACATGCATTTTCACACAATATTATATAGAACCCTCTCAGTCATTTCAGTCTTGATATATACTAGACATCTTTACTCCCCATTTGCAGATATTAGCATCTGGTATCTTAAGAATGCTGTTGCAAATGTTTAAGAGCATACATCTTTGACAGCTACCATCAAAGCCCAACACAGAAACTTCAGTTTCAGTTGAGAAATGAAAAAAAAAATTAACCATTAACATTACCATGGGAAAATAAATTAGCACTACCCAAGGGAGAGCCTGAGAACCTGAATTATGATACTCATTCCAGATCAAAGAAATGAACTCTTCAATTAAACGTTTTTATTGTTAAACATACCTATGCAGAAAGCCAGAAGCCAGATTGAGTGCCTCTGAAATCTTGAAATACCCTCTGTGGTGTTTACCGCAGGGAAAGCATGAAAACAGCCCACAAAAGCATAGCAAGAGGAGCATACTGTCAGTTGATTCTAGCTATGAAGTACCCAGTAGCTTCTGGAATTTTCTTTCAGATCTCTTTTTAAATGATTCCTTTTTTTCCTTTTTTTCTTTTTTTCTTTTAAACTGGCCATTGCAATAGGGCATTACACTGATACTTGGTATTTTATAAATTTTTAAAAAGAATTGTCTTAATAATTTGCCTCCTAAATGGAGAATGAGATGTTCTTCCACTGTTCCCATGTTCCATTTCAAGCCTGGGCTGTGTGCCCTTGGGCAGTGTTGTACCTGTACCACATTTGCAGTCCCTTACAATGTACGCTCCGGAATGAACTTACTGTGCCAACTGGCCAGTGCCATGCTCCCATCCTCTCAGCCCTGCCTGACTGCCGTGCCTGGCTGCTAGAACTGTTAAGAATAATGCTCTGATGAACCAGAATAATGCCCCTTGCCTGAGTTAGCAAAGATGTATTTGCAAGTTTTTATCAGCACACACATGTGGACATTTCTCAGAGACTGATAGACAACCAGGTATTTGATTTTGAAAAAGGACATGCCTTTCTCCCTTTATCTTTATCTTAGTTGTAAGATGTGCTTTGACTTATTTGCTCTGTCATTTGATCATTATTTGACTTAAATTTGATCCAGGCTAAACAGTTTTCATTGTTTCTTCAAACAAAATTTTCTGATTGGAAATGGTTTGATTCCTTGTCCATCCTGAGCTTGGCTTTCCCTACAGACATAGGATTAGAAGTAGTTGTCTTTCGTCTTTCAAGAATACGAGATGCTGGCTGTGTTTGCATGGTGGGAAGCGGTCCACATTTGGGCCACTGCAGAGTGGGACAGAAGTAATTCTATATTTAAAACACAAGTGTTTACTTAAAAAAACCCAAATCATTTAAATGTTTTTTTTCCTGGCCTGTAGGGATGCTTTTAAATGTAACTTAAATATTTTATAAGCAGTTGCAACAGAATTTGACACAGTTGACAGTCCTTTGTAAGAAACTCACAGGGAAGTAACTGTTTATCAGAATTGGGCTTGATCAACTTTTGCCCCCTTCAGATTTCAAGTCCTCGAAATTTTCATTAACAACCTGCCTAATTTAAGTACAAATAAAAAAGTAGTGGAAATTTTTTATGTCAATCATGAAGTTTAGACATTCCTTAGTGTTAACTGGTTTGATGTCATGCTGAGGTCAATCTGATTCAGCCCTGTTCTTTCTTTCTTCATCCTACCTACTTTGTCATGTCACACAGAGGTCTCTGGGACCTACAGAGATGGAGCATTTTGCTAGATCTTTGCAGAAAACAGACTAAAAATAAGAAAATCCATGTAGAAAGCTGAAGATGGACAGAAAAGACAAGAGCTGGACCTTTTCTTCCCAGACCTCAATTTCCCACTTACCGTAAATAGAATCAGAAGACAAATATTTCTGAAGAGAAGCCAGTCCATTGCCTTGAGTCTCTCTTGGCCTTGAACCCCAGTGAGAGTCAGTTCTAGTCCCGGTCTTCCAGATCCCAGATTAGTCTTTGCAGCAGGATGTGTTAGGAGATGTCCTGTCAGGAAGGCATGGATGATAACTGTGGTGCTCCCTGGGCACAGGGATGAAGATATTCTATAATGACTCTGTTTCTCCACCCCAAACTCCTGGGCTGGTCTGGAAGGCTGGCATTGTTTGGGCTCTGGGTAAGAACTTAGACACACCTTGATTCTTATTGCAATGAAACCCTTTGTTGGACACCAAAGAAAAATCTTACAGAGTGAGGGCAAGATTTACAGGGAAGATACCCAATGAATAATAAATTACTCACGACATGAAAAATAATTAAAACGCTAGGGCCTATCATCATGGTGCATAAAATTAGAAGGCTCCTTCTGACTGCCAACATTGTAAAAGCAAAATTACATAGACTAACAACACACACACACACACACACACACACACACACACACACACACTGGGCCCAACACTGAGACGAAAAATGAGTGCTGAAAAATTTCTTCATTTTGGTGATTTCTGCTTTCCACTTAAGAAGTCTTGTGGTTGAAAGGCAATCTCAATTTTAAAGATGTCCTGTAATAGGCATTACAGTTGAAGAGAGTCTGATTTAACTGGTACTGGTGTGTTTCCAAAACCAAGCCTGTATGATACAATGAAACTGAGTTTTCTTACTGCTCATGGAATTTGTGTGAGAAATTTCAAGCAAAGTAATTAAGTAGAGAAAATAACACAAATGAGGGGTATGTTTAAATCTGCACACATATTTATTAAGAAGCTGAACTTAGAAATTAGATTACTTAGGAGAAAACAAAAACCAAAATAGTATCCAGATAATTTTGATGGTCATTTTCATCTTCTAATTTCTTTCTTCTTCTTTGTGAAGGCACATCTTGAATGGCTTGTAGAGTCTCCAATGGAGGAAAAATGCAGTTTCACAGCCACACCAACAAACATAGAAAGAAAATGTAACTAAATGTTCTCTAATTGGTAATCCACCTGACTGGAAAATTTCAAAGGGAAATTGTACCTTCTGTCCCTCGTCAGTGTAATGCAGAGACTAGGCAGACTACATTAATGGAGTATTTCTGAAAGTGCTTGGTCCCTTGAGAAACTTGGCTTAACATTAGGAAGCATAGGGCAGAGCATAGGCAATTAGAAGGCTACCGTGGTATGCCCAAATGAAGAGAAATTAATTATATGTTTGGAATGCTCTTAAGAAAGACAGAAGGGAGTTTTGTTCACATAGTAGGAAAAAGTTACAAAGAGACAGTATTTGAAGATACCTACCATAGCAAAGCTTTAATTTTGAGAGTATCTGCCTAAGTTAAAGTTATGCAAAGTGAACAAACAAACCATGACTAGTATCAGTTTTAAAATGCTTCTTCATATAGTCCCAAGTCATTTGAAGGTAGGTGCTATGGAGAATAAACCCCTAAAAATGGATTTCTAATCTAAGCACCAACTACACTGTCTCAACACACAGTTGGAAGGACAAAAGTCAGCCTGAGATCAGCTCCAGTTTATTTCAGAGTGCTTAATGGCTGAGCAGGCATTTGAGTTGGCATGGTGTTTGGCATAGATTGTCTAGAACAACAGTGCAAACAGCATTTGCTGGCTGTTTACTAACCCATGGCTAAGTGTGCTATATAGCTCTTTAAGCCAAAACACAGGAATAAAGTGTACCCAAGTAACCATTAAAAGAGATTCTTTTATTATTGTTTTATGTGGAAGTGAACTTTCATTTTCATGATTGTGTGTGCATGCCCATCATATGAGTGTGTGTGGATAAGCTTGGAAAATATGACCTCCGTATCTATCATACAAGCTATTTTTCTTTTATATCTAGACTAGAGCTGTGCCCAGTTTTTGTTAAGGGCGTGTATGGCCTGTTACACATTGCTGACAATGAACTGTTGATGACTGGGACACAGGAAATGCCCCTTGATTCCCAGACTGTGGGAAGTCTACATGATATGGTTAACTGGAGATCCTGTGCAAGCAACAGTGGAACTGATTCTTTCTAACCTACGATGTTAACCTTTTCATTGGTTCTAACTTCATTTAGAAATTATTCATTTTAAAAGTTATTCATTCACAAAGTGACTACAGAATAAGAAAGACAGTGATAATTTGTGTTAGTGTGTGTTGCATGTGGAATGTTCGTTGGCTATCAGTCCAGTGTGTGTTTATGTCATACATGTGCAGATGGTTTATATTTCAGAAATTTAAGATATAAGGTTGCTTAAAATTTAAATCCTAGAAGCATTGGAAAATGTAAAGTGTTTCAAATTAATGGACTTCTAGACTTAATATAATATGCCAGGCACTATCTATCTATCTATCTATCTATCTATCTATCTATCTATCTATCTATCTATCAGCTAGTCCACCATGGCTCCTGAATATAAAGCTTTTTTTGGTCTTTTTATAAAGGGAATATCATAGGTTGTTGGAGCATATTTAGAAATTTCAGTATTCAACTATTGTGCTCTGGCGACATCAAATAAAAATAAATACAGGAGATTTAAATCTTTAAGTTATTTTTTGTATTAATTAGTTGTATGCATGTGCCACGGCACACACGTGGAGCTCAGAGTACAACCTGAGGGAATCAGGTCTGCCATTCGGTCATGTCCATCCTAGGATTCTAGTTTTCAAACCCAGGTTATCAGGCTTGGTGGCCAGCACCTTTACCTGCTGAGCCATCTTGTCAGGTTGTATAAGCCATGAGAAATCATAGTGGTTCTGATGCAGGTCTATGCCACTAAAGAATGTGAGGTGCCAAAAAGAATTTTGAGGTAAGCCCATGGCCACACCCCATGGGTTAGCCAGAGCTTAAAGGAAGCATACAAACAACCCCCCCCCCAAAAAAAACCCAAACCAAAACAAGCAAACAAGCCTCAGGAAACAGAGAGAAGCCAGCAGCCAGGGGCTGCAGTGATGATTTTCTATTTGTGATTTCTTCAAAAAGACCCCAAGATGCTCTAAGCTGTTGTGTCTTGCTAACGTGTGTAGTCTGAATTTCCATTGGTTTAGCCAGCTAATATGGTAGTTTTATTTATTTTTTTATTCAGGCAATATTGTATTAGGGTAATTCTATTGTTCTGAAAGAATTAAAGTAGCCAGTGTCTTTGTGTCACATTGCTTTTCACAGGGGAAAACCATTATTTATTTTATTTTTGTGATTGTTTACATGTCTGATGGGCAGACATATTTTACATATTTTCTTTTTCTGAAAGATAAGTAAGGTTTTCTATCTTTACAAATGTAATTCATAGAATGATTAAAGAAACAATCGACAGAAGCAAGTACAAGGTCATTTGGTTATCTTTCTACATTTGTAACTCATGAGTTTTCTAAAATCCAAATCTAGCATACTACTCTTTTGTTACTGTTGTTGCTATGACAAAATACCAAAGACTATGTACTGTAAAAAGGAAAGAGATTATTATCACTATTATTAGTTTTGGAAGCTGAAAAGTACAAGAATGGAAGAGCCCATTGGTGTGGCTTCTGATGAGGGTCTCTGGCTAATGCCATAATGGAGAGCATGCATATCATATAGAAAAATACAAAGCAAGAGTCAGAGTTCAGGTTTGCTCATTTTGTAATGGCATACTTTTTGGGAAACTAACCAGATCCCTTAATAGCCATGGGAACACTTTCTGAGGTCCGATCCTCAATGACAGGCAGTCTTGAAAGATGAAGGGGGCCCATGGCTCTCACCACAGGCACACAAAGATCAGTGGATCTCTTTCTCCTGGAGACTTCAGGTACTGTAGGAGCAGAGCATGAAATATTAGTGCTTGAGGTTAATTAGAGGTCTTAGAATCCAATCTCTCTTCTCTTCCTCCCCTGTGACCTTTGTTTCATAGCTCAGACCTGTCAAAGATAGGCAGTAATTCCATCCTCTGCTTCAGAGTCAGTAAAGATTTGTAAATATCAGACACTTTTCAGCATTGCCTGAATGTGTGAGGGTAAAAATCATTGCTGGCTGGATGCTACCGCTTAAAAACGATGTCTCCATAGTCAGAACTTACTGACGTGTTGATTTTGATAGTTGTTCTTATGACCAGAATGTTATTTTAGTGGGTCTTCTACTCTGTGTATGTCTGCCATCCAGCTAGTGCTATTTCCTCAGAAAAGAAATGCCCCTTGACTTTTGAGGATGTGCTAGACAGTTTATCAGTGTCCTTGCATTACCCTCATGATGTCTACAGCAGCAGGACACATGTCTGTCACATCCATGTGAAACACAGTGAGAACTGCTCATACTTGTGATTTGTGAAGTAATGATACAGACACTTTCTATCGTGATTTCCCCAGAACAAGTCCTCTTTGGAGGAAAAAGGGATTGATAATACACATGGGCCAAGAGACTATGGCAAGAATGTTAAGTGAATATTTTCCCTCACATTATGATAGCATAAGATTTCCAGAAAGTGGTACTTAGCCGTTACAGACAGCTTTTCTTCTGAAAGAGGAAAAGAAATTTGGAAATATTTATGGTCATGGACTAGTTTGTCAAATAAAATATAGTAGTGTTAGAACTGATTCCTGAAAAGGGATCTTTGTTAGCCTGAGTCTGGGAGATGGGCAAATGTAAACATCCTTTTCTTTGTGTTGACCCAGTACAGCTGTTGTGACGACATGTCTGATGGGTCACCTACAGCACTAAAGATAAACATCCCGTGCCCTCATTAAAGCTAATTTATGTATGGCAACCAAGGGCCAGCCACCAGGTTATTTACTAAGTGTTAGAAATCATGGAGGGTAAATGTTAGTTTTCCAAAGTGTCGTTAATACCATAAGGATGATGCTAGTCTGCACCCTAAAATCACACATGCACCCTAAATGAGGTGCACTGCTGATTTTCTTTGTGTGTAGGTTGTGTTCCAAACACATGGAGAGAATAGCTTGGCTTCTGGTTCTGTGTTGATTGAAGTCACACTTACACAGCTACTACATATTTGAAAATGCCTCTGAATTCCTGATATTGACAGAGGCACACATGTGTTATAATCACATAGATGTCACACTGGCTTGCTCAAGGTCACTAGTTATGCCCTTCCTTTGGCAAAGCTTTACTGGGTATATTGTTCACCTTTGATACATTCATTATCTCTGTAGCTGGACAGCTCAGATATAGATTTGGGCAACTCAGTTTGAGGAAGAAATCCAAGAATAAGAAAAAAGTAGGTATAGCTTTTGAATATGGGTTATATGGAAAACTTGAAAATTTCTCAGCCGCAGGTCTACTGAATTAGAATCTGGAATGAGACAAAGAATTACTATGTTCCATGCTCCCCAGATAATTCTGGGTTTGCTGGCTGGAGTTAAGACCTGTTGACTCATGGGTCAATGACAGAACTTCATGGGTAAATGTACCTGCCTCCAAGCCTGACAAGTTGAGTTTCATCTTGTGGTATGTTGAATGAGAGTATCCCCCATAGGATCAGGTATTTGAACACCTGTCCTCAGTTGATGACACTGGGGAGGTGGCACAGCTTTGCTGGAAGAATGATGGCACTGGGGTGGGCTTCAAGAGTTTATAGCCTTAGTCTACTTCCAGTGTGGTCTGTGTGCTTCACTGTTGGTCTTAAGGATGTGATCACTCAGATCCTTGCTCTGGTTGTCTACTGACTTGCCTGTGTCCAAAGGGAAGTCTCCCTTTGTAACCGTAAGCCTAAGGAAAATCACTCTTCCATAAGTTTCTCTTGGTTATGGCATTTATCAGAGCAACTAAAGCACATCTTCAGGATCTACATGGTACAAGATGAGAAATCATTCTTGAAGTTGCCTTCTGACTGCCTCAAATACACCATGCATATGTATGCCTCCTCCTGTATGCTTACACACAAAATAAATAATGTATGATAAAAGCATTTTAGAACAACCATTGTTTCAGAGTCATTATCGTATTCTATGGATGACCCAGAGAAAGAGGATGTTATGAAAATGAGAACCACATTTTTATTTAAAATATTGTTTGCTTGCTTGTGTGTGTGTGTGTGTGTGTGTGTGTGTGTGTGTGAGCATATTTGTGTGCTACAGTGTACATGTTGGACATAGGACAACTTGTGGGAGTTGATTCTGTTTTTCTCTCTTTATTGTGTGATCTCTCTCTACTGAGGGCCCCGGTCTTGTTTAATTAGTATCTTTACCCACTGAGTCATCTTGCTAGTGTGAGGACATTTTTCTAATGCAATTTAATATCTTTTTATGGAGGTGGGGAGTATTAGCCATTAACATTTATTTTTATATGAAAGAGTTGCTTCCTTTCCCCTTTATTCTATCTTGTTAATAATACCATTACTGCTAATTTATAAACATGCACAATTTACTTAGAAAAAAAGCACAAATGGCATCTCTAGGGAGCTTGACCTATTACCTTCCCTCTCATGCTAATCAATGATGTGGAACCAGGCTTCCATTATCAGGTAGTTTTATAGTTGCTTCATATATTATGAAGAATTATGTCACTTTTGGAACTGTATTCTTGTCTCAGTTCATTCACATAGCTAAACACAAAACATCAAAGGCTGGTTTACTTATACACAGCAGGGATTTGCTGCTTATATTTGCTCTCTCTGAAAGCTTAGAGGTCCAAGACCATAACACTGGCAGATATGTGTGTTGAAAGCTTGCTTTCTGTCTCATATATGATACCTTCTTGCTGTTTCTGTGTTTGTGGGGGAAGAGATGGTGAGCTTCTTTGGGCCAGTCTTTATTAAAGTAATAATCCCATTCATGGAGGCTCTGTACTATGTCTTAGTCACTCTTTGAAGGTCTCACTCCTGATATTGTCACCTTGGGTTTAGGAGTATGTAAGTTACTTTTCTTATTGCTGTGACAAAATGCCTGACAAGAAGCAGCTGAGGGGATGGAAGGTTTAATTCAGCTGACAGTTGAGCAGACACTGTCTATTACAGGGCGGACATCATGGCAGCAGGTACTTAAGGTGGCTCATTACAGCTCGTCCAGAATCAAGAAGCAAAGAGATGAATACTTGTGCTCAGCTGTCTTTCTTCTTTATGTTTGGTCCTAGGCTCCAGCCTATGGAATGGCTCAGCAGTTAAAAATGCTTGCTTGGAAACCAGGAGAACTGGAGTATGGATATGTGCATCCACACAGTACACCTGGAGATCCACAAATTCCTGTAACTGTACTTATGCCCCCCACTGGCCTCTGTAAGCAATGACATATGGATGCACTGTGCATACACACCCATGCAGACTCACAAGCATATAAATAAAAATGTAAAAGACAAGAATTTGAGACTCCCCTTCTGCCCCTCGCTTGGTCCTTGTGGTTAGGGCAGACACCTAGCTGTTCTGCTCCCTTGAAGACACCATATCCTGAGACATCCTAGAGGAGTCATTGCACTCAGAGCAGCGGGTAAGAACCCTCTCCCAATATCCTATGCCCCAGAGCTACAACTGGGAGCAATGGACAGGTCAGGGAAACAGAAGCTAAACAGAGACACAATGAAACTAACAGAAGTTATGAACCAAATGGATTTAACTGATATCTATAGAACATTTTATCCTAAAACAAAAGAATATACCTTTTTCTCAGCACCTCATGGTATTTTCTCCAAAATAGACCACATAATTGGTCACAAAACAGGCCTCAACAGATACAAAGAGATTGAAATAATCCCTTTCATCCTATCAGATCACCATGGACTAAGGATGGTCTTTAATAATGACAAAACCAATGGAAAACCCACATGCATGTGGAAACTGAACAACACTCTACTCAATGATGACTTGGTCAAGGAAGAAATAAAGAAAGAAATTAAAGGCTTTTTAGAATTTAATGAGAATGAGGACACATCATACCAAAACTTGTGGGATTCCATGAAAGCGGTGCTAAGAGGAAAACTCATAGCTCCAAGTGCCTACAGAAGAAACTGGAGAGAGCATACACTAACAACTAGACAGCCCACCTGAAAGCTTTAGAACAAAAAGAAGCAAATACACCCCAAAGGAGTAGATGGCGAGAAATAATCAAACTCAGGGCTGAAATCAACCAAGTAGAAACAGAAAGAATATACAAAATATCAACAAAATCAGGAGCTGGTTCTTTGAGAAAATCAACAAGATAGACAAACCCTTAGCCAGATTAACCAGAGGGCACAGAGACAGTATCCAAATTAATAAAATCAGAACTGAAAAGGGAGACATAATAACAGAAATTGAGGAAATTAAAAAAAAATCATCAGATCCTACTACAAAGGCCTATACTTAGCAAAATTGGAAAATCTGGATGAAATGGACAATTTTCTAGACAGATACCAGGTACCAAAATTAAATCATGAGCAAATAAACCATCTAAACAGTCCCATAACCCCTAAAGAAATAGCAGCAGTCATTAAAAGTCTCCCCATCAAAAAAAGCCCAGGACCAGATGGTTTTAGTGCAGAATTCTATCAGAAGTTCAAGGAAGACCTAATATCAATTCTCTTCAAACTATTCCACAGAATAGAAACAGAAGGAACACTACCAATTCATTCTATGAAGCTACAATCACGCTCATACTTAAACCTCATAAACACCCAGTAAAGAAAGAAAACTTCAGAGCAATCTCCCTTATAAATATCGATGCAAAAATACTCAATAAAATTCTCCCAAACCGAATCCAAGAACACATCAAAGCAATCATCTATCATGATCAAGTAGACTTTATCCCAGGAATGCAGGGATGGTTCAATATTTGGAAATCTATCAATATAAACAAACTCAAAGATAAAAACTACATGATCATCTCACTAGATGCTGAGAAAGCATTTGACAAAATTCAACATCCCTTCTTGTTAAAAGTCTTGGAAAGATCAGGAATTCAAGACCCATACCTAAACATAGTAAAAGCAATATACAGCAAGCCAGTAGCCAACATCAAACTAAATGGAGAGAAACTTGAAGCAATCCCACTAAGATCAGGGACTAGACAAGGCTGCCCACTCTCACCCTACCTATTCAATATAGTACTTGAAGTCCTAGCCAGAGCAATTAGACAACAAAAGGAAGTCAAAGGGATACAAAAAGGAAAGGAAGAAGTCAAAATTTCACTATTTGCAGATGATATGATAGTATACTTAAGTGACCCTAAAACTTCCACCAGAGAACTCCTAAACCTGATAAACAGCTTCAGCAAAGTGTCTGGGTATAAAATCAACTCAAGCAAATCAGTAGCCTTTCTCTACTCGAAGGATAAACAGGCTGAGAAAGAAATTAGGGAAATGACACCATTCACAATAGTCACAAATAATATAAAATATCTTGGAGTGAATCTAACCAAGCAAGTGAAAGATCCATATGACAGAAACTTCAGGTCTCTAAAGAAAGAAATTGAAGATCTCCCATGCTCGTGGATTGGCAGGATTAATTTAGTAAAAATGGCCATCTTTCCAAAAGCAATCTACAGATTCAATGCAATCCCCATCAAAATTCTAAATCAATTCCTCATAGAGATAGAAAAAGCAATTCGAAAATTCATTTGGAATAACAAAAAACACAGGAAAGTGGAAAACTATTCTCAACAATAAAAGAACTTCTGGGGGAATCACCATCCCTGACCTCAAACGTACTACAGAGCAATAGTGATAAAAACTGCATGGTATTGGTACAGAGACAGGCTGGAAGATCAGTGGAATAGAATTCAAGAGCCAGAAATGAACCCACACACCTATGGTCACTTGATCTTTGATAAAGGAGCTAAAACCATGCAGCAGAAAAAGGACAGCATTTTCAACAAATGGAGATCAGCATGTAGAAGAATGCAAATCGATCCATTCTTATCCCTTTGTACAAACCTCAGGCCCAAGTGGATAAAGGACCTTCACGTAAAACCAGATACACTGAAACTAATAGAAGAGAAAGTGGGGAAGAACCTCGAATACTAGGCACAGGGGAAAAGTTCCTGATCAGAACACCAATGGTTTATGCTCTAAGATCGAGAATTGACAAATGGGACTTCATAAAATTACAAAGCTTCTGCAAGGCAAAGGACATTGTCAATAGGACAAAATGGCAACCAACAGATTGGGAAAAGATCTTTACCAATCCTACATCCGATAGAGGGCTGATATCCAATATATACAAAGAACTCAAGAAATTAGATTCCAGACAATCAAATAACCCTATTAAAATGGGGTACAGAGCTAAACAAAGAATTCTCAGCTGAGGAAACTCTAATGGCCGAGAAACACCTTAAGAAATGTTCAACATCCTTAGTCATCAGGGAAATGCAAATCAAAACAACCCTGTGATTACACCTTACACCAGTCAGAATGGCTAAGATCAAAAATTCAGGTGATGGTAGATGCTGGTGAGGATGTGGAGAAAGAGGAACATTCCTCCATTGTTGGTGGGATTCCAAGCTGGTACAACCACTCTGGAAATCAGTCTGGCTATTCCTCAGAATATTGGACATAGCGTTATCTGAGGACCCAGCTATACTACTCCTGGGCATATACCCAGAAGATGCTCCAACATATAACAAGGACATATGCTCCATTATGTTCATAGCAGCCTTATTTATAATAGCCAGAAGGTGGAAAGAACCCAGATGTCCTTCAACAGAGGAATGGATACAGAAAATGTGGTACATTTACACAATGGAATATATTACTCAGCTATTAAAAACAATGAATTCGAGAAATTTTTAGGTAAATGGATGGAACTAGAAAATATCATCCTGAGTGAGGTAACCCAATCACAAAAGAACACACATGGTATTCACTCACTGATAAGTAGATATTAGCACAAAAGCTTGAAATAGCCAAGATTCAACTCACACACCACATGAAGCTCATGAAGAAGGAAGACCAAGTGTGGGTGCTTTGGTCCTTCTTAGAAGGAGTAACAAAATACTCATGGGAGCAAATATGGAGACAAAATATCGGACAGAAACTGAAGGAGGGGCTGTCTGGAGACCATTCCACCTGAGTATCCATCCCATGTGCAGTCACCAAATGTCAATGTTGATGTGGATGCCAGGAAGTGCATGCTGACAGGAGCCTGATATAACTGTCTCCTTAGAGGTCTGCAAGAGTCTGACATATTCAGAGGCGGATCCTCACAGCTAACCATTGAACTAATCAAGGGGTTCCAATGGAGGAGTTAGAGAGAGGACTGAAGGAACTGAAAGGGTTTGTGACCCCAGGAGGAGAGCAACAATACCAACCAACCAGAGCTCCCCAAGGTCTAAGCCACCAGCCTGGGAGCACATAGAGAGGGACCCATGACTCTAGCTGTGTATGTAGGGGAGGATAGTCTTGTCAAGCATAGGTGGGAGAGAAGGTCCTTGGTCCCATGAAGGCTGGACACCGAGTTTGGGGGAATTTGAGGGTGAGGAGGTGGGAGTGAGGGGTAGGTCAGGGTACATCCTCATAGAAACAGGAGGAGGGGGAATGGGATAGGGGGTTCCTTGGCGGGAGGGGGAAATGGGATAAAGGGATAACATCTGAAATGTAAATATAATATCCAATAAAAAAAGAATGGAAAAAAAGACAAAAAAGACAAGAATTTGACTTAAAAAGAGTTGGACATACTTTTTTCCTAGTTTGAATGTAGGCTTAATTAGATTTATGAGACATTCTTTGTGTTGTATGTGCTTTTGGTCAGAGGAGTTAGTTACCATTTTTAAATTCCTTGAGAAGAGGGATTGTTTTCCATTCTTACTCTGCATCCTATTTTTATTAGGCTTCCTGGAACCTGGTAGAATAAAATGCATAAGCTGTGCCATCTTTTACTAAAAATCCCCAATGCTTTCACTGTTATTATTTTTTAAGATTTATTTTTTATTTGAATAAATACACTGCAGCTGTTTTTAGACACACACTTGAAAAATGCATAGGATCCCATCACAGATGGTTGTGAGCCACTACGCGGTTGCTGGGAATTGACTTTAGGACTCCGGGCAGAGCAGCCAGTGCTCTTAATCGCTGATCCGTCTCTCCAGCCCTTCACTGATCATTATTATCAGGTCTTGCAGTGTAGCAGTCACAGTGTATTCACATTTTCAAACCCTATCCCAAATTGTGCATTCCAGTTTGTTGACAGTTGTTAGATTAGATCCTTGTTTGAAGTTAAGTATGCTATGCCAGGGTGACATCAGGGTGACATGACATTTACATCTGGTTCCACCAGTACCACTCAATTGCTCTGTCTTTTTCTGAGTGAGTTAATTCATTCCTTTTAATTGTAAATTTCCTCTATTTTGGGAGAGATTAAATTAGATATATTTATGTAACAAAGCTAGGAGATATTAGATCCTCCTCTGAGCAGTAATTCTTTTCAAGTTTCTAGCATGTCTAATCTTTAATATATTTTATATTTGTTAAGATCTATGGAACTAGGCATAGATATGTTGTTTTTCTACATATTAATATATTTTGAATGATAGTAACTAAATGTAGGTTTTATTTCTTATTTTTTATTCTCACTCCCAGAATTTCCTTCCTGATAGTTTTCACCTGCTATATGAGATTCTATTTGGTTTTAACCTGTTCTTGGTTGTACTGACGTATAAAGCACATCGTGTGTCCTCTGACAGTCTTGTCCCTTGTCCCTGTTTCAGAGAGAAGCTTGCGGGCTTCACAGAACCATCTTCCCAGGGAAGGCAGACTCCAGGCTCTCCTTGAATTGCGCTCTCCCTGTGAAAGGAGGGAGAGTCCCCAAGCCCACATTTGTCCTTTTATTTGTATTGGAAGCAGCTTATTTTGTTGGGCAATGAAATCTCAGCTCCGGCTTGTAGAAGACGTTGCACGTAGGGGTTAATCTGTTAATTAGCAGTGTGGAATAATGCTGTCCATGGATGAGAACCATAAAATTCATATCTTCTTCACCAAGGATGACCTCTGCTTGCCCTAAGAACCAAGGGGCAGTCCAACAATTACACATCCATCTTGAGTAGAGCAAAGATGGAGGGATAGTTTGACATACATCGTTGCAGAGGAGATACTTTCTTTTTTCTTGCAGTGAACAACATGTGAAAAGCTTTAGAAGTTTTTTTTTTTTAACAAAATTTACCCCATCATTTAGGCAGTTTTAAATACATTGTTTGTTATGTTTTGTATTTTAAATATCCTCCCAAGTGTGCATGTTGAAGGCTCAGTTCCTATATAGTGATCTGACTGGCAGGTGATGCAACCTGTAGGAAGTTTTTTCTAGCTTACCTAAGCTGGGAAGGTGAACTGAGTACCTGTATATCTGTATACCTGGGCGTCTTTCTGTCTCTATCTCTGTGTTTTCAGACCACAGTGTGACGAGGAGGCTCTACCACTGTATCTGCCATGATGATCTGCCTTGTCACAGGCCAAGCAACAGGATCAAGTATCCATGGCTTGAAACCTGAGACTATTAGCTAAGAGCGACCTTACTTCTACTTTTCCATACGTATGTATGTATGTATGTATGTATGTATGTATGTATATGTATTTATTTATTAATTTATTCATTCATTTATTATGTATATGAGTACACAGTAGCTGTCTTCAAAGAGGGCATCGGATCCCATTACTGTTAGTTGTGAGCCACCATGTGGTTGTTGTAGGGATTTGAACTCAGGACCTCTGGGTCCAGCTCTTACAGTCAGTGCTCTTAACCTCTGAGCCATCTCTCCAATCCTTTTTCTTTTTTAAAAAATTTTACTTTTTATTGGTTCTTTGTGTATTTCACATGATGCAGCCCAATCCCACTCATCTCCCGGTCCCTTTATACCCTCTCTCTGCCCTTGCAACCTCCCCCACAAAAAGAAAAAATCTTGTTGTGGAAGCTGTGGTGTTTTACAGTGTGTCCCACAGTGTACCCTTTTGTCCAAAATTCTTTGCTTGGGCTTGCCTTTTGCCATCTGGATCTCCTTAGTGTTACCTGCCTTGTCTCTGACCGGTGCCTGTCTTTCCTATTATCTTGGTTGTTTCAGAACTGTGTGGGGTGGGCGTTACTACTGGGGTTAGAACTGGGGCACAAGATCTGCTCAGTGCTCTGGCCCAGACTGGAAGGAACCAGTGCTCCGGGCCAGAAGTGAATTCCTGGGTCCCAGTTACTCCCTGTTTAGGGCGAGTGTTGCTGTCTCCTTACCTAAGACACTGCCTGGGTTAGAGCTCCTGGGAGGCCCGCTTCCTCTGGTATTTGTGAGACTGGGTGCAGAGCAGCTGCTCAGGATCTGCTCAGTGCTCGGGCCCAGACCGGAAGGCAATTCTTTGCTTGCAAATGCTCATTGCAATAAGTCACTGGTCTGGTTTGAGGCTTCTGCTGTACTATTAATACCGCATCGTCACCAAGACTTCTTTTGTATATTTTGTTGTTGCCTTGTGCTATGGAGATCCTGCATCTTTGGATCTGTGGCCAGCCTCTCATTCTCCAGGACCTCAAGGATGTTGTAGATGTCAAAATGGGCCAACTCAAAGTCCTGCATCTGGGCCTGGGAGTTTGCTGAGCTGGTCAGCCCGCCAGCTTTCACTACCAGAGCAAGCTTGCCAGTATTTCCTTGGCTGTCTCATCCAGTGCCACAGCTAGCAAGAGGCAGAACCAGCTCTCTTGTTTGCCTCAGGTAGTAATAAGGGAATAGAGGAGGGCGTCTCTTCCTCCCTTGTCCTCACCATCACTCAGCAGATGAATGGCAGGGCCAACTCTCCCATGCTTTATCTTAATTCAGACATGAACTACACGGACAGAAAGTGGCACCTTTAAAGGCATGGACCACCAGACTTGGGATTTCCATGTTTTGATCAATGTAATGTTCTTATTCTTCTTAACTTTTCCTCAAGGCAATTTCCAATGAGATTTAAATTTTCCTGGCTGACCTGGTCTGTGTCCTCACATTCTTCTCAGACATTTTCCTGGGAATCTCATAAGATTAAACCTTTGTTTACAATAAAGACAACTCTCTTGCAGCTCTTGAGTCTAGGGTTTTAACATACCAGCTATAATAACATCTAATGATGGTCAGGAAATCTACAATTTCCCAAGACCATTTTTTCATTTCCTCCCAAGACCAAGGCTTCCCAGCAGACCTTTGACATGCAACCTCAGAAGCCATCAACACCAGTGTCTCTAGGGACACTGAACCCCAACTCTTTCTTGAGAAGTCCCCACACACTCTTGAACCCTGACTATCCTTTGAAAACCCTCCCTGGTATCTCTCGCTCTTTTTTCTGAGCACCTTTCCTGTTATCCCCTATTTTGAAATTTGCTGAAAAGTCTTCTACTGAACTCCAGCTCTGCTCCATCCTAGCTCATCCCAAACTTCTGTGTTGAGGCAAAACCAAGACTTGTGCTTTTTCTGGATGGAAATCTCAGAAAAGCACTGCTAGGCACTGCAGGAGGCAGCATGGAAGAGTGTTTTTGCTCCTGCAAGTGCTGGCATTGTGGGTTTGCCCAGAATCTATATATGGCATTGTCCAGCATCTATGTGAAGCACTCTCCAGCATCTAAAAGAAGCGTTGTTGGTGAGTTTCCTCAATGGCTGTTCAGCTGCTCTGCTTTTTGCTTGCATGTCTTTGTTTTCTGCCCAGAGAGTCATATAATGTTTAATGAGTGACACTAACACCAGAGAGAGAAATCACCTTAGGGCTATCTGGACTCTACTCTTAAGCCAAACGAAACAGTATACAAATTGTCCCAAAGGGTATCCTTATAAGGACTCTTAGATATTCCAAGATACTCTTTCACCTCCAAAAGAGCTACTTGAGACCCCTTTGAAGTAAACTGAGTTGAGGTGACACCCAGAACACCCAATTTTATAAAATAGCACATTCTGGACCCCAAACACAATTTTTTCTCTCAAAAGAATTCCTTTAGCTGCTGGCAAAAGCCTGGAGCAGTAGCATCATCCCCACAGCCCACTGACAGGAGTATGTAGTGGAAAGCTGCAGGTACAGAATGGAACCTGCTCCTACATAGAGGATAACTACTGTAGGAGGCAGAGATGAAGGGGAAGGACTACTACCAGTGACATCATCGTGAGCCTCAGACACTGGACATTCAGGTGGATACTGGATCTGTAGGGACAAGATTTGGTATTTGCTATTCTGTGTTTCAGTCTTGCTCTGATTTGGTCTTTCCTTGCTGTGTCTCTATTCCTCCCCTTGAAACTAGAATATTTACTTTGTCCTATTGTGTACTGGCATTATGTAGCTTGTATTTTCGTTTTACAGTGGTACACACTTAAGAGGCTGTCATGAGGCAGAGTGCAGTTGGTAGACTGCTTGCCTAGGATGCATGAAGCCCTGGGTTCAATCCCTAGCCCACAGAAACTTAGCATGATGGACACACCTGTAATCCCAGCATCAGAAGTTCAAAGTCATCCTTGACGGCATGACAAGTAGAAGGGCTTTGCAGTAGATAGGAGAGAAGAAAGAGAGTGCCCTAGACAGACCATGTGGGATTTGTGCACTGTAAATCCAATGAAAAGCCTGTTGTTGCCAGGAAGTCACAAATCCTAGGGCAAAAACTGCTGTTATGCTAAATAGACAAAATAAACCCATGGAATTATCTGCTACATAACTATGTTCACATCTAGAGATTAGTGCTGTGTTAGTTTTGGTCAAAGACGCTTCTGTTTGAAGTGGTCAGTGGTGAATGCAGAGATTCATAACTGATCAAAGAACTGGGAATGGAATTGTTGGATTCTTAGCCATAAGCAGGATACCTGTATCACTCCCTTCAAGGCTCAGGGAACATCACCCCACAGAAGAGATGGAAAGAATGTAGGAGATGGAGGAGCGGGGGTAGGGAGTGGTATAAAACAATGACTTCCAGACATAACAACCATTGCCCTCTTGAACTCACAACAGCTGTAATTACATTGACAGTATCTGGACAAGATTGAGCCTGTCAACAGTCTGTCATGAAACAGGGAGGGGCAAGTGAGGTCCCTTCCCCCCATACCAGAGGATTTATACACGCTTAATAGTTGGTGGGAAAGAGAGAGAGATTTTCTTCAATGGTACAGTCATTAGTAAAGCACCACACTCCTGTAAACAAACCTCACCCAAATTCATAGAGTCAATCCTAATGAAAAACACTAGGACAAACACACACATACACACACACACACACACACATTCACAACACACTCATACATATACACACATATATACACTCAAACTCACACATACACACTCATACACATGCACACTCACACTCATTCAGCACACTTGCACACTCACACCATTAAAGTAGAAAGGAAGCTAGAGCAGAAGAGGAAGATTAGTAAGGGTGAGATTGAGGCTAGAGAGGTAATGGGAGGAGGGTTAAATATAATTGAAAAACATATATATATATATATATATATATATATATATATATGTATATATATGTATATATGTGAACGTTTCATATTGAATCCCACTATTAATTTAATTAGTATTCTTTAGTAAAAGATATAAAAAACTAAAACCAAACAAACAGATAAGAAAAGGCTATGGCAAATCTTGAAATTTCGATGAAAGCATCCTTCATCATGAGATAGCCCCCAGCCCATTGGGTCAGGGGCAGGATATTGTGGTTTGAACATGCAACATCTTCCATAGATTTGCCAATGGTATAGGTCAGGGATGGAAAGGGAAGTTGGAGACATTGTTCCTTGCTCCTGAGACCCACAGCATCCTGAGATTCTTTTTCCCCTTTGGGAGTTCATCTAGGGTAAAACCTGATCATCGGTTTCTGACACAGGAGACTTGAACATGAACCAGTGTGAAGCAGAGCTGAAGTTTACTAAAAGATGATTTAAAATAGATTTAAGAACATCAGTTCCAAGACAGAGATACTGAGGGAAAGAATCAGGTACTTCAGAGAAGATGGGTGTGGGCTTCTCAAAGAGAGCCATACTCCACTGTTTTTACAATAGTAATATGCAGGATTTGGGTAGATTATGAAGTTATTATCTTACATGGTTGAGAAGGAATTTCAGTGAAATCATGGGGTAGCTCCTGAGGACCATCTCATAGGCTTACAGTTGCTGAAGTAAAAGTGTAGATGACATGGATACAGGATCTAGGGAACTTCATTCTCCACAAACCTAATACTCTCATTTATGAGGTCCCCAGAAAATGCCAGGAGTTGAGGGGAACGTGTGTAATACACTTAGGCCTTATGCCTGCTTTATTGGTATTTTTGCATTCTTGTTACAGAAATATATCTGTAAATAGGAAACACTGTCTCCGAAGAAGTTTAAAATGAAAGCCTTATTACTGTTCTCATCTATGTCTGCTCTGTGGTGTCACTATGAGACATTTAGAAGAGGAGGCGGGCCAGTAACACAGAACAAGTGGAAGCTAAGGAAGGAGAATGAAAACATATGTAAATATTGTGACAGCAAAATTATCTCCCTCAATATGTCATTGAAATAACAACTGGATTCAATAAGTCTTAATTATTTCTTCTAATCTAAAATCTCCCCAAGCTTATAATCTAGAAAGACAGTAGAAGCATGTCAATCATTTTATTGTTAGAAACACAGCTATTGAGAAATTACAAACTGTCTTAAAACAGTCAACAGATGATAAAGCAAGGAGCTAGCAGCCAAACCATCCCCAAATATTTGTATAGAAAGAATACAACTTTGCTTTAAACACTGCAAAAGGTGGTTTTGAGAATTTAAAATGCTCGGGAAACTGTGTAAGAAAAATAAGGTAAGTACATTTTGGTCACAGAGTGTTTATGCAAATACAACTAAACGGATGATAATATAGAGAATTGAACAATAAATTATTCATCATTTCAAAGTACTTGCTGCATGGTAGGTTGATCTACTTAAGCTTCCTCCTAACACAAAATGAATGATCTGGAGGCAGAAGGCAGATTGAGTTTCAAGGGCTACATTGTGATCATCCCATGGCTATGTGCAGTGGATCCTACAAATACCAGAACTATCCCGAGTGTTGGAACTTATTAAACACATGGAAAAATGCTCTAAGCACTTTAGAGTTTACTTGGATTCTCAACATCTTTCAAAGGAGACTATAAGGTTTTTAAAGGTTCTACTAAAGTCATTTAAGACATATTGGTTGCCAACCAAATCTTGGCATGAATTCAGAAATAAATGTAACTGAAAACATTACTCAAGTGTAATTTTTGAAAATGCATGATTAAAATTCTGTCAGCACATTACATTGAGTGAAATAGGACATTGCACATGGAGGCAAACAGCACGCAAAAGACATTTCGAGAGTTAGATGTCAAAATCAGCTGAGTGTGTTATTTGGTTTATAGTCAACAATGAAGCATTTGTGACACATTTGATTCTGTCCCTGTGGACTCCTTCTTCAGAAAGCTATACGTTGTGTTTTGCTTTATTTTCAAAACACATATGAATATTATTATGGTACTATTTACTTCTTCTTTTGATTAAAAGCGTGTTGATTTAAAATTCAGCCTGGTTTATGAATCACAAATTTAGCTATTTATTTGTGAAAGGATTACATCTCTCTCCTATACCTGTGGAATAACACTAGTAGTTCAGATTACAGCATGGAAAGAGAGAAGCAAAATCCTGCCCAAAGGCCATCCATGAACAACTGCCTTTCAGTGATGTGAGATGAGAAACAGCCTTTCAGTGATGCAGTGATGTGTTTTTAAAAAACAGCACTGTAAGATGCAGGACTAAACAGGGCCCATTGTACAGTCATGAAAGAAATAGTTTGATCCGAAGTTAACTGTCCCAGGAAGAAGGAAGACAAGTTTGTTATTTAAAGTTTTATTTTCCCAGGTTTTATATAACTGATGAACGTTGATCACATTTATTACAGATCGCCATATTACCACTTGTTAGGCAATGAAAAATATTTGGAATTCATCAGGCAACTAAGAAAATATACAGTAAAGATACAGCACATCAAGGCAACAAGTACACTTTCCTTTGGATTAATAAATGAACAAAGGAAGGAAGGAAAACTATATTAATCATTTCTATCTGTTCAAACTTCCAAACCTAGGTATCTTCAAGTATATTTCAACAAATGTCTTTTGAGTTTATCTCTAAAAACAAACATAACACTGCCCCCTCAACCAAACCGTATCCTCAGTGCATTACCCTACATTTTAGAACACAATAAAATAAAGACTCCTTTGAGGGACTTTAATTATGCCTCTGCAGTTTGGCTTGTTACATGTTAGCAAAACATTACATGTTCTATACAGCTAAAATTAGACATTTTGGGGTCTTTAATATTCACCGTATCTGCTTTTATATAGAACAAAGCAGCTCTTGCTGGAGTAATCAATCACTCTGAAGTCTTTGATAATGCTGGAAGCTGGACAATGATGCTGTGATCCTGTGACACTCTGGGAAATGAATGGTCAGGGGATGAACACATCTTTAAAAGTTGTATATAATTCACAACTCAGGGCTAGGATTTTCCCCACTCTTATTTTGCCATATGTATACCATTTTACTTTAGTGAACTTATTTTAACATTGAGTTTAAAAGCAAGAAAAGATTCCTCTACCCTGCAATAGTAAATGTACCTGTCTCTTAGAAAGCTTTGATTCTTCTGAGAGATTTTAAACCAGGAAACACCAATTGGCAAACATACAGAAACAACACATCATAAATAGTACATTACTAAATTTCAAAGCTAGAAAAATATATCATACTATAACTTGTAAACTGTCTTTAAGTCAGAATGCTTAGAAGCTAGAGCTCATTGACAAATCAAATGAGAAACTTCAAAGTTGTATGCAGGACACATTTTAGATAAGGAATGGGATTGTCTAGTAACCACATCACTCTTTCTGAAGTAACATCAATTCTGGTAAAGAGTCCTGGTTAATCACTTCCAAATGGCAGCAGAGGGTCATTAAAAGGATGACACTAATCTCAACAATATCTAATCATATGGTTTTCCTTTACTGAGCAATTATTTTCTAACATTTCCCACTTAAGACAGTTTTCATGTTCTAAAAACAGTTCCCCTTCCTCGGATCCCCTTGAAAAATTACCCCGAAGCTTAGCCACACTGCCAGCTTCCTCCCAACAGCTCAGCTTAGGTACGTTATCTTAACTATGCACTTATGCACTGAAGAGCTGCACAGGAACGAGTATGACTTACTGCCTAGACTGAAGATATAATACTGTCCTGTCTGTACTAGGGAGGAAAGTTAACACTTGTGAGGGCAGCAGTCATGTCATGTGTCATTTGCAACTTTCCCTTCAACTACAGTGGAAAGGCAAAAATGAGCATGGTGCCCTTCATTTACCCAGTAAGTAATATTCTTCAAAGTCACACCTATGAAACACAATGGGAGCCAGGAACGTCCCTGACTCTACAGGAGACTTAACTAAAGCCACATGTTGAGATTCAGGCGTAGTTTGTGCTAAACGAGTCTCCCTATATTGTTACTGTCTATGGGCTTTCCTCCTAGAACAGATTTCTTAGTTTGAAAATGAATTCATCTAATGAAGTTTAGGTGTGGTCATGGTAAGAATAACTGGTATCTTATGTACATGACTATGTAATTAGAATTTTATTAATCCTAGCCTGAATCTGTGGAAGGGTTTTTAATTTGTATTACCTGTGAAACAGACAAGGCATGTGTTAAAGAAATGTCAGATTTTCCTCACCTATGTGAGCTCAAGCTACACATTGAAACCTTTTTGGTTAATTTCTGAACAGCAAGAAGAACTCTTCCGATTGCCATTTAGAGCCAGAGGTTTTATGTAGCCACATTTTATTTATTTAACATGCTGGTGACACCCTATAGGGCACACATTAAAAACCAAAAACCCAAAACAACCCTGTAGACCACAGAGCCACAAATAAGATTGTACCTCAAGTTCATTATTTCATTTAGTGTTAATAGAAGAAAGAAGTTTACCAGTGCTAGGGAGTACTCTTCCCCATGATGCTGTTTCCATGCGTTACTGCCACTGTGGCTCTTCCTACTCCACAGGTCTCCTATAGCCTGCTCTGCATCATAAATTGCACTGTTAGATTGCGGGGGGGAGCAGGAGTTGGGTGTAAATCACAGAGATGGTGGTGAACAGTACTCTGGGACCATGACTACTTGGTATACTGTACTGTACTGTACTTGGTAATTCGACTTCGAGCCATGCTAGGGGAGGCAGATCCAACTGTCTGGCTAAAGTGATGGTCAGAGGAACTCCTCATGTGACCAATAGTGGCTGCTCCTCCCATGCTCAGCCCAGTGCCACCATCACCTACTCCAGCTCCACTCAGACCCACACCACCAGCACCCATGGTGGTGCCAACCAGGCCACTGCTGCCTATGCCTCCAATCCCACCTAACCCAGTGGTGCCACTCACACCGGCACCAGAAACCACTCTCTCTGTCACAATCACGTTGTGGGCACTTGATAACTCAGGGGACATGCTTAGGTTGCCTATCATGCCGGAAGTTGGTTGGATCACTCTTTCTGTCACAACTACATTTGAGGTCTCTCGAGGGTTAGGAATGGTTAGTGAGGTGGGTAGACTTGAGCCTGGTGCTATTACCCTTTCTGTCACTATAACATTTGATCCATCTCTTAAGTCGGGTATCTCTAACATCCCATGCAAATCAGCACCAGAGATGGGGCCCACCACCCTCTCTGTCACCACCACATTTGAAGCCTGCCGGTTATCATGAAAGTGGACAGAGGGCTTCAGAGTGCCAGAGGTGGTATAGGACTCCCTCACAGTGACATTACCATAGCCCAGAGGATCAGGAATTGGCATAGGATGCTGTACTCCAGGGCCAGAGGGATAGGTGTTCTCAGAAATTACTGTGGTAGTGCCAAAATGTGGGGAGATGGGTGGGTGTCCACTAACAACGGGCTCTGTACGCTGGGGGCATGTTGGTTCAGTGCTCTGAGGAGGCCAGGAAGGATCGGGATCTGGGTATGAATCTATTTCTTTTCCCAAGCTGATATCTGCCAACTTCTTAAACTTAGGCCCCAAGGTATCCAGGAAGCTTTCATCTAGATCTTCTCCAATGAAGCTGCAGCATCCCACGGAGCCTGCAGGGGAACCTACACCTTCGATGTCATAGATGAGCAAACAGTCGTTGGATGGACGTCCTTCATCTTCGTCCGCGTAAGCATAGGCTTTCTAATTTGTACAGAATAAAGAGTATTAAACAAAAAGTCACAATATCTTTTTTACAATTAGATGAATGTATCTAAATTCTGATATTTACTAGAACTGCTTTAAAAATGATTTCAAAGGTGCTTGAAAGAATTCAGTTCGAAGTTATTTTAGCTATAGTTCCAATACATTTTGATCTTTAAAATTTTCTTTAGGTAAACTTGCTTAAAATCATATACAAAATCATATACACAAAATCATATACAAAAATCCATACATTATCTATCTTATCAGTAATTTAGGAGGGAAATAAAAATAATGTGCACAAAGGAGCTGGTGAGAGGAACTTGTTTTTGCTCCAAAAGGGATATTTAGAGTTGACAGGTTCACTCACATTGAGACGCGGGGATATTTGAATTGAATCTGGAAGGGTGGCTGGAAATGTGTATGAGAGGAGGGGTGGGGAACAACAACCGAACAACAACAACACTACACAACACAACATTGCAGAGTGGACCAGAATAGCCAGCCAGAGGCTCGAGGTAAGCAGTCTCCTGTGGATAAGGCAGGAGGTTGGTGCTGAGGGGAAGATGGAGCTGTTCAGGTGGCACCTGAATCATGAATTTGAACTTTAAATTACAAACCAAATAAAATAGAGCCACTGGCAGTGTTTAACTGGGAGAGGAAAATGCTTGGGTCAGAGCTTCAGAAACATTGACCAACAAACAAGAATGGTTGGGCATGAAGATTAGACCACTGGCAAGGCCCTCATGGGAACTGGTGAGTGTACGGAATGAGGGGGATGGAGAGGAATGCAAGCATGTGGCTAAAAGGCTCACCTGGCAGAAGTAACTTTCCATGAAATTCATATTGAGACCTCCATCTCTACATTCTCTCATTGAATTTCTTCTTAACGTTCCTGAATATTCCTGGCATATCTCAGGTGCGGCTGACGCTTTGACTCCATCCATTAGTTCGAATCCTGTAGTTCTTTCTTCTCCTCCCAGATCTTGCATTTCTCTGCCACAATATTCATTTGTATAAACTCCTACAAACATTGAACCCATCAAATTTAATTTCTCTAGTGTGGTATAAGCTAAAAACTGTCATATATAGTTTCTTCATTCAAGTATGCATGGTGAGCAGAAAAGAGATGGATATGATACATAAAGGAGGGATAATTATAATATTAAATTCAAAACAATGTTAATAAAGCAAAATAATATTGAGCAGCTTGCTAAGTTTAATCATCTGCTGAAAGACTTTTCTATATGCTGAAAACTACGTGCTGAAAGAAGTGCAGAGAGATAATAAAAATCTGTGGGCTGAGTAATTGGATCTCAAACTGACTCAAGTTGAGGCAAGTAACTTTAATTCTAAAAGTTATGTACTTGTATCAGCAAACTTCTGATGTGTTTCTGGATGTATATGGCATCCTGTAGAAGGCATAAGAGCTACTGAATTTCAGACAAAGGCCATAGCTACAATGAGAAAAAAAGGTTGCTGGATTTATCTTGGGTAAACATATGGACGTGAGCGAGGGGAAGGAGCATAGTAAATGCTGAGGTAGTGAAATAAAAAGGAAATGAAATTAAAGATGGTGAACAGAGGCAGGGTTCACAGGAGGGCAGATGCCCATGGCACAACATTCTAATTTGAGTCTTGGGAAACAGGCCTTTCATATTCCAATTATCATGATACGTTTCATGCTAATTTAGGATTTGTGTGAAACTTTATGAACTTAAGGAAGAGAATCAATGCGTAGATAAGTATTGGTGGTTTTGATGAGTTGGCAGGTCTCAGGAACCAACTGCAGACTAACGGGGGTCGGGGATGTGACTCAGTGAGCTTCTGTTTTCTGCATGGGGAAATACTTGCACAACTAACAAGAATGGGCACATCAGGAAGAAAAATGGAAACAGTGACTGACTATTGAATACAGACTCTTGATATAGACTATTGAATTAAATTCGACAAAATAGAAACATTTCTATGACTGGTGTATTTTAGAGTGTTCAAAGTAGAAAAGTAATTCTACTGGGGCTGGAAAGATGGCTCAGTGATTAAAAGCACTTGCTACACTTGCAGAGAACACGGGTTTGGTTCCCAGCACCCACATAACAGTTCACAGCTGTCTGTAACTACAGCTCCAGACCATCTGATGCTCTCTTCTGGCCTCCAAGGGCAACACACGCACACACACACACACACACACACACACTGTGCACAGATATACAAGCAGACAAACACTCATACAAATAAAATGAAAAACAACTAAGTTTTAAAAAGAAATAATTGCTAAAATGACTAAGAAAAAACGGAGACAACAAGTAACACTTTTTAAAAATTAAAATAGTAAGACTATTTCTACTGGCAGAAGATGAAGTTATTGTCATTTCTTTTTTATTACAGTAGTAGCTTCCTGGCTTCTGCGTGGGAGTTAGCATAGATATTTGGTTCAAGATAATTGTACATACCCAGTCTTAAGACTAAGCAAAGAGAAACTCCCCAGTGTGTATACAACCTTAGCTGAATGTTTTGGGAGCTTTTGAGGTGTTTTATCTATTTGCTTTCAATTAACAAATTCATTAAACAAATATTTTTATATGTCAGTGGTTATACTTATGTTAAGAAAGGACATATTTTTTTCTGTAAAAAATGTCGCTAATGTAAAAAAAACTTGATTGGACAAACTGGGATAATTTTCTATACACACGTACATGCATACACACATCTACACACATGCACATACATACATGGACACATATAGTATTTCATCTGTTAGATAACTCATGACTATATTTTGGTATTTCTTTTTAAAGAGATCCTGATTACATCATCTTTCTGATGATCAAGGGTGATTTAAAAATATACAGCATGTGGACTGGAGAGATGGCTCAGTCAGTAAAGGGAAGGCTGACAACCAAAAATAAAGTATACAGCATATCAGATCAATTACAGTAGGCTTTCCTTTACTATTCCTTTCATTTACAAATATGTCATTGGAAAAGGAATTGTAAAAACACATTTAAAGAAAAGAAAAGCAAAACAAAACCCCTAAAGAATAAGATGCCAAACTGGAGAGAACAGGGCTCATCTTAGTCTTTGGGTCGTTGGAATGTTGTCTTTTTCTTACCTGAGTTGTCAATACATTCTATAATATTGGCATTACCAGGTGGCATTTGTGGCACACAGATGGTGGTTATACCCTAAAAGACAAGAGACAACATTTTCCCATTTGTAATGAGCCTTTTCTTCCTCTACTTGTATATTTTTATTCTAAAATTATTACAGAATTCCTAAAAGAAGACTATTTAGGATGATTTTGAATTCGATTTAAAAGTTGAATATCCCTCTGCACCCAAATCCTGCCTGGAAAGAGCTGGTCTCATAGGAGTGCTCACACTCCTAAGCTCAGAGGTGAGATCACCACTTTCACACCTGCCAGAAGCCCACAGGGCACAGGAACAGTGGAGCAGCTGGGGACAGGATCTTTCTGGTCTCTGGTCTCCATCTACATCCTGGAGCTAAGGCTGTCCCACAGCCCTCTGTACCCAAACCCCACCTAGGAAAGAGCTGGTCTCCCCAGGAGTACTGGCACACCTAAGTTCACAGACTCACAGACCCACAGGAGAGACAAGCTTCAGTCAGAGACAGCAAGACCAACTAACCAGATGGTGAGAGGCAAGCACAAAAACCTAACCAACAGAAACCAAGGCTACTTGGCATTATCAGAACCCAGTTCTCCCACCACAGCAAGTCCTGAATACCCCAAAACTTGGGAATAGCAAGATTTGGATTTAAAATCACATCTCATGATGATGATAGAAGACTTTAAGCAGGACATAAATAACTCCTTTAAAGAAATACAGGAGAGCACAGGTAAACAGGTAGAAGGCCTTAAAGAGAAAATACAAAAATCCCTTAAAGAATTACAGGAAAACACAAACAAACAGGTGAAGGTATTGAACAAAACCATCCAGGATCAAAAAATGGAAATATAAACAATAAAGAAATCACAAAGGGAGATAACACTGGAGATAACAAACATAAGAAAAGATCAGGAGTCACAGATGCAAGCATCATCAACAGAATACAAGAGATAGAAGAGAGAATCTCAGGTGCAGAAGATACCATACAAAACATTGACACCACAGTCAAAGAACATGCAAAAGCTCCTAACCCAAAACATCCAGGAAATCTAGGACACAATGTGAAGACCAAACCTAAGATTAATAGGCATAGAAGAGAGCAAAGATTCCCAACTTAAAGGGCCAGTAAATATCTTTAACAAAATTATAGAGGAAAACTGCCCTAACCTAAAGAAAGAGATGCCCATAAACATCAAGAAGCCCATAGAAGTCCAAATAGATTGGACTAGAAAAGAAATTCCTCCCGTCACATAATAGTCAAAACACCAAGTGCACAAAACAAAGAAAGAATATTAAAAGCGGTAAGGGAAAAAGGTCAAGTAACATATAAAGGCAGGCCTATCAGAATCACACCAGACTTCTCACCAGAGACTATAAAAACCAGAAGATCCTGGGAAGATGTCATACAGATCCTAAGAGAACACAAATGCCAGCCCAGGCTACTATACTCAAGAAAACTCTCAATTACCATAGATGGAGAAAAGTTGAATCTCAATTTTAAGCCTTGCCTGGTGACCTCTATAAACTTTTGAGGTACATTTGACCCCTCTCCCTTTCCTCCCTAGCTACCCAAGAACCACGAATAGTATAGAGTAAATACTTTCTATCATCAGAAGGCACATCTGGAGATGGAATTTTGGTGAGTCCCACAAATCTCATTCTTAGACTTAGCACTTACATCGTGGGGTTCAGGTTGTGGCCCTTCTACTGCCCACGTGTGCATTGCTCCATCAGAACATTCTGGAACAGGTTCAAATCCAGCTCCACCACCAGGAGCTCCTCCACAATCACAGCAGATCAGCAAGAATGGAACCACTGAAGGAGAGGGAGGTAAGGGGTTAACAATGCGCCATGTTGAAAGAAAGCACTCTGATTTTCCCTGGTCAAATGAGAATTCCTGAGCTGTCTGAGTTTAAAATTACTATTTAATATGCCAGGACAACAAATTAATAATGGTTGGACCCCCATATAATCATGAACTTGGAAGCATTAGACTTCCATGAATTTTAATTTTCTTTATAGTACTGAAATTATAGATAAAATCTTAAAATAAGTGATTGTATGTATCATCACTTAGGAAGCAGCAGAGACTAAGGAATGCTGAAGTCAGGCAACAGTTCTGATTCTTTATGCCTGTATTTACTTTTCCGTTTGTGCACACTTCTCTTTCTCTATTTTAGGGGAAACCTCATTCAATTATCAGTTATTTTTAGGAAGGTCATTATTTTCCCTACAGAGACATCTTTCTTTAGACGATTCTCACATAAAGATTATCACACTCTAGCAATTTCTTTGCTTTCTAATCTGTTTTGAGATAGAATCTTGATAGATAATTCTGAATGAAAAGATAGAAAATAAGGATGTGTAAATAATGGAAAGAAAAATTAGAGCAGAGGAGAGGGGCCAGAAGAAAAGAGACAGCAAAAAATAAAAAAAAACCCCTGTAAGGCAGAGAGAAGAAATTAAATGTAAAGTTATTGACCCAAAAAACTTATGTACATCATTGTTAGTCACACTGTCTGACAGTGGACATTGGTATTAGGGAAACTGAAAATGAAAATTAGCTGTTATTTATAGCAATCATCATCAGCTTCAGTTCCAAGGAATTCGTGGACCAGACCCATGTGCTTTAAATTTATATTCATGTAGGCAAAACACTTATACACATAAAATAAAAATAAATATATTTAAACAGAGAGAAATGAAGGCAGAAAAATATTTTAAAATTTTTATGTGAGTTCTTTCAATGTACATTTTGTGATATGTGAAGTTTGTTTTACCATCAACATTTTATGATCCTACATTTGAAAATGGCAACCTCCCAAATGCTTGGATGGTAGGTGTGTGCCACCATGTTCAGTTGCAAATGTCAATATTTGTATTAACTTAATGACTGTGTGTAGTCTTCAAGATACCCCCTTCCACTCCAGTTTCTGTCATAATTTAGGACAATATTAAATTCCACCAGGAACATCTGTTGGACTCTATGTTTGTATTTCTGTCCATGACTAAGGTTACTGTAGTGACCCCAGATGTATCATTGCTTCACTTGTGGACCTTTCCTCACCTATTGGTGGTGTGAGGTCAGCAAGAACAACAGCAAAACTCAGAACAGCAGGTTAGGTAATCCTTGCAAGTCATAGTGTTAAGTTGAACACCTAGACTGTTTGATTTCTTTTGCCATATTTTTTGAGAGACACAAGTCAGAAGAAGGATTGAAACACTTACATCCTAAGACTAGGAACCCCATGATGAGCAGCCCGATGCCTGCAGGACCGAAGTGAACATTGTCTCCGTATGCTGGGATGTCAGGATTTTGGTAAGAGTCAGTGTTAGGGCCGTAGGGGTCTTCCCGTATTGTGGTACGTCGTGGATCCTCAGTGGAAGTTCTTTGATAATCACCAGTCACTCGTCCATCAGTCACTTGTCCATCCTCACGGTCTTTTCCACCACCTTGATCCTTTTCCCAGACAGAGCCACTAAGTTGAACGATGATTGTCCCAGTGCAGGTCCGCTGAAGGGAATCTGTAACAAGATTCACAGTGGAAGAAACTACTGTCCGTACATAGCCTAGCAAGTAACAGGTTACAAGTGTCCACCATGCCCAGCAGCTTGTGGGGGTTCTGGAAACTCATCCTTGGAAAGCAATTGCTTCACTGATTATCTATCTCTGTAGCTCTTCTACTCAGTTTTTAAGCCAATCAGTGATTGTGTTATTATACCTAACCTTAACCTTACTGGCAAAACTGTTTACTGGATAGTTTATAGTGTTGCCAGTTAGATATTTCATCTAGGTTGAAAAATTCAAAATACAGAAAGATGTAAAATAAAACCAGAAGCTAACCCATGGCATCAGGACCTAAGGGATAACCTTCTAGTTTCCTTCAGTATCAGTTGTCCTTAGTGATAAGGCCCATGTTGCCTATTTATGGCATTTATGGTTCATTCTGCTTCCAATGGGATTTGAGGTTTTACTTTAAATTGTATGCACTTTTTCATGCCTTAGTACACCTTTAATTAACATAGTTTCTGGTGGGTACATGGTTTTATATCAAATGGGCTGTATTTCCTTCCTTAGTTACCTGCTGATACAGCTTTCAATAGTAACTGCTAAAGACACAGGTGTTAGCATCTCTGTTTAGCCTTCTGTATTTAGTGCTTTCCCAAAGATTATCACTAGTGAGATTGTCAGATAGGAATAAGGAAATGAGCTGAGTTTGTTTTGTGCTATTCTATAGATATGAGTCTTACTTTCACTGACAGAGCCCTAGAGCCTGGCACAATGGCTAGCATTTATTTAGTTAAGATTCAGTACATACTTTGTGAATAAAGGAAATGAAATCTCTGGAGATGAGATGTGCAACAGACATAGTTCAAAGTCTGCTTATCTGACCCTACAGGTCATCCAATGATGATCATGCTGTTTATACATGTCTTGCTATTTTCTTTTCTCTTCTTTTTTCTTCTTTTCTCTTTCCTTCCCTCCCCTCTCTTCTCCTCCCCTCCCTCCCTCCTTCCCTCCCTCCCTCCCTCCTTCCCTCTCTCCCTTCCTTCTTTCTTTCTTTAAACCATTATCAGCATATTTTGTTACTTCTCTATTTTGCAGAAGACTGTGGTGTAGATGGGTGAGGTGGCTTCTCTAGGAACTGATAAGCAGTAAATGATGGGATGGGACAGTTTGAGTATACAGTGTTCAGCTCAACAGGACAACTTCTATTGAAAAGGGGCTTTTCCAATCCACTTGCATTCCGGTCACAGCCCCCACCTCCTTTCTTCCCCGATTTCTCCTTCCCCCTCTCCTCACAGGGAGCCAGAAAAGAGGATTTTTTTTTACAATAAAATTTTAAATTGTCTTAGAATATTTATGCTTGGCTTCCTTTGGAAGTTAAATTGATTTCTTACCATCTATTGATAGCAGTGTTCCTTCATATCTCCCATTAAGCCTTTCATATTGTTCCCTAGTAACTTTGTTTCTTAAAGTTAGTATGCCTGTTCTTGAGTCAACAGCCAGCAGGTTCTCTGGGTTATTTCCCATTACATATCTGTATTTAAAAGAATACAATATAAATTAAAGCTCCCTTTCAAATCGAGATGTTGTAAAATTATGTTTGTAAGATTAGTATACAAATAACGGGTTTTTCATGTCTTTTCATACATGTCTGAAAGCATACTTTGTCAAATTCACTTTGTGCTCAGTCATTCTCCTTCCCTCTCGCCCACCTCATGCTGCCCGCCCTCCTGGCTGGTTCCCTTTCTTCCCCCAAACAGTGTTTGCTTTCATTCTTTCTCTCTCTCTTCTCATGATCCCCTAAGGTTAACATTTTAGTTGGAAAATGCCATTCTTACCTAACATTTGTGGACTCTAGACCCGTGTCCAGGTCTGTAGCTGCAAACTGTCCCACCTTGTGGTTTGCATCCATTTTACCAGTTATTTCAAACGTCTTTGAACCTGGCCGGAACACGGAGCCCTCGACCACGTTTACCACAGTCACAGTGACCATAGTTGCTGTGAGTCTATATTGAGCAAGAATTGACTGGTGGAAATCAGCTACGTTTCTAACACCAATACTAAGCTGTACATTCTTCATGGCTTCATAATCTAGGGGCTAGAAAACACAGAGAGAATTAGTTGTACTGTAAGAAAAGTTCAGAGGACAGAGAAATCCTTTGAGAACACTCAAAGTTATTTATTTATTTATTATATTCTTGTTTCAGTTATGTGGTTGATCACAAATCCACGTAATTACCCAGTCTTACTTGTGTTCAAGGTCACATATAAGTAGAGGAAGGGGAAAAAATCTAGTTATCCTGGATCTTTTGTTGAAAGGTTGAAAACTTTTTGGGACATGAGTTCTAATTGCTCACCAAACCAGTTAATTGCTTAAATTCAACATATGAGTCAATTAATACATTTGCAGTGCAAAGACAATTTTTGTTAACTGACAACATTTCATGGTTCTGACACAGTATTTCTTTTTATAAAAAAGAATGAGTCAAATATACTAGAAATTTAACTAGTTTTATCCTGAAGAACTATTTAAAATACTCACTTCAGTGTGATGTTTTGAATGTCAAGGTATGTGCGCATATATATATAAAATTTCTTATTTTCTTCAATATGCTCTAAAATTATTTCATACTATAATCAAGTATTAAGTGTTCTTATAGAAGTTGATAACCAAATCCACACTTTGTAGAATTTACCAGATAGCTGATATGTTCCCCATGTACCAAATATATCTTTTCTGAATTCTTATGAATATTTTAAATAAAAATATTCATACACTGAGATGCTCATCTAAAAATCTGGGATTATAGATTTAGTTTTATTCAAAACTTTAAACATCAATTATAACATATATATGTATGTGTAAATAATATATAATCATATCACTCTTCCATAACTATAAAATAAAGGATTTGGTGTGTGCTAGTATATCAGGAAGAAATATTCTAGTTTTTAGGTAGCGATATTAAGAACAGATAAAGTGTATAATTTTTAGAGTAACATAAAATTGAAAGTAAATAAATTCAGAATTAATTTCCCTAGCATCCAATTTTAGATAGTATCAGAAAAAAATGAATTTAACAGATAACAAAACCTAAGTTTAAATCACTGTGTCTTTTGCTAGCAATAAACAGGTTGCATGCTTTCTGAGCCTCCATCTCTTTGTCTATATAGATTTGATATAACCAGTACTGGAAGAGCTGACCAGAAGCATCTGGAAACTGTTTCAAGCAAATGGAAGCAACAGTTTCAGTGAATAAAATTTTAAGATACATGAGAGGCATAAGACCACACTTCCTTAAGTGGGTTAGTCTATTGGAAATCTGCTTCATAAGGTTATCCTGAAAGGCAGACTGCAGCAAGATTGATGATAAGTCTAGAGAGACCAGAGTGACAGAGCTAGGGGAACCCTGGGGTCTACACTAAGGCAGAATCCCCAGGGAATGGAGAAACCCCAACAGGAGAGATGAATGAAAGAGGTAGACGAAGGGCGATTGAGTTGTATCCCGAATGATTCATATTGTGTGCATCACATAAAATCGTCAATAATTGTTGAAGACTTAATCAGGTGGAAGATCTCACTCTCAGCTTCTCCTGAGGTGGATTTTCACCTTCTATTGCAGAGGACATCTTACTGAATGTAAGTGTGGTGAACGGTTGATACAGAAGAGAACTAAATAAGCCTTGGCCAACAGCCACAATGAAATGGGAATATGAAGGGCCTATAATTCTGTAATTGTCAAGCACAGTTTAATTCCATAAAAGCACACTGGCAGAATTACAATGATTTAATTTTATCATCCTGTTGGGAAATCAACTTTCAATTTATATGATAAATATTTCTAAAGCATAATATCAGCATCTCAGTGTTGGCATGAGAACATTTTAAAAAATTGGTTTTAAAAATATTATTTAATTATTGACTTTGAGGTTAGAGAGATGTTTTAATGGTTTAGAGCACATAATGCTCTTGACGAGGACTGAAGCTCAGTTCCTAGGCTAGCACTGGGCAGCTCATAACTGCACATAATTTCAGCTTGAGGAGATTTGATACTTATGGTCTCTGAGGGCACTACACTCAAGTGCACATGTCCCTACACAAATACAAAAACCCACATGCAATTAAAAATGCTGAAGTAAATCTTTAAATAAATGTAAACAAAACCTTCACTTTAAAGGTTAATCATACTTTGTTGTTTGAAACCCTCTTATATAGAAATGCTTTCCCCAGACCTGATCTTTGGAAACAATTGCACTGAAAGAGTTTCAAATTTTTAATGCTTGTTCTCCTGAGATTATATAAGCATATGCATTCATATTAAAGTTTTTGTATTTTACATAATTTTAAAGCATATTAATTTTTGTTATTTCATAGGCTCATTTATAAAATGCTAGTATCATTTTAACTCGATGTTGTGAAATAGAAAAGACCAGCAAAACAAATGCTTTAGGGTAGTTATACCATACCTTGACAACCTTTAGAGTTCCTACATTTGTTCTTTCATTCATTTCTATTTCAAACCAATTTCCCTCATTTCCAGAGATAAAAAAAATGACTGCCTTCCAGTTGTCTGAGAATTCTTCATCCAAATCAATGACTCTGATCTGCACTAGCTGGGAGTGTAGTGCGTTTTCTTCAATTTTGATGTCATACTGGAACAAGAGGAAAAGTATTAGAGCAAAGCACCGGAGAGATTCACGTACTAGGCTGTCTGCACCATGTTCATAGTTAACTATTCAGAAACAACATCTCTGCTTATTAATTGCATACTTTGTTCAAATCCACTTTTTCCACTGAAGAAACAATTCAAGAGATAGTGTGTGTCTACACTGGTGTTGTAGATAGCCAATATAGCAGGTGCAACTGAAAACTGAATGAGTTCCTATAAGAATTGGGCTGTGAAGAATGTAAAGTCATGGAATCTAATCCTTAAGAGGAATTGCTTACAGATGACTGCTCCAAGTATGGGATATTGTCATTGACATCCAGGATGCTGATGCTGCACTCGCATTCTGCAGACATGCCATCTGCTCCACCATCACGGTCTGAGCCTCTCACCACAAGGGTATACTGGCTATATTGCTGAAAAAGACACATATTATGGGCAATCATACATTAGACATAGACACTGGCCCAACATCTACATAAATCCACCATAGAAGACAAGGAAACAGAAGGTGAAAATCCACAGATCTTACATCACTCAGTATGGAATTTGTGGTGTCCATTTCCAATGAAACTTACCCAGCATGCTCTCAAAGATGCAATAGTTTTGTTCAAGACTTTGTTTCTTATTCATTGTGTGTCCAGAGAGAGGAAAAGGGTATAAAGAGTGAGACAGGCCAGAATATTTAAGAAGAGAAAGATATGGTTCATTAAACATGCATGCTATGAACAATGAGCCACTGAGTATGTAAGACAAGTACAGAGGTGTCTAGTGGAAGGGGGAGAGTGAGAATGAAGTCACTCATGCTGTTTCTACTTTGATTCTATTCAGTGGTGACTCCATTTCTAGAAGTTGGTAAAAGCTATGGGAGCATCCTTAGACTTATGCATAAACATAATACTTCCCATTTATGGATATAGCTTCAGCATTTCTCTTCATGGTCCCCAGAATCCTCAGTGATTGCTGAGGGCCTTCACTTCTGACCCCTTCTTAGAGAACTTTACTGATAGAGTTATTTTGATGTTAATATATTTTTGTTGGATTATGTAAAATAATCTGAGAGAAAAGGAAAAGGCTAGATAACCATATTTTTATTCTAAATGTGTTTTTTTCAAAGCAGTCAATAAAGAAATTTAAGTAACCTAAAAACATCCACAGACCTGTATAGGTTCAAACAAGACAAAATCCCAGCACTGAGGAAAAGAGGACACAAAGTACCACCCCTAATCAAGAAGCTCTTTGCAAATGATTTCTGCTGAAAATTAGAAATCAGCTTTCTACAATGGGATGCCACATATCAGCTACAGTCCAGGGCAGGGCCCATGTCCAGGAGTACTTACATTAGACAGACTTTTATTTGTGTGTGAGTTTTTTACTTTAATATTTTTTATCGTACTAGGTTTTCTGAGTCTGTTCTGATGTTTGGTTTCTTTTCAGGAGGAAAGGAAGAGAAGGGGAGAGAATGAAGGTGGGAGGGAAGGGATCTGAGAGGAGTTGGAAGGGGAGAAAGAGTATGATCAAAATATATTGTTTGTAAAAAATGTTTTAAATTATTTTTTAGTATAAATAGGGCTAGCGAGATGGCTTAGCAGGTACATGCACTTGCCATAAACCTAACAACTTGAGAGTAACCCACATGATACAAGGAGAGAATCAACTCTTAGAAGCTGTTCTCTGACTTACAAAAGAACACTAGGACCACACATACAATAATAAACAAACAAACCAGAAAATAAATAAAATACACAATGTTTGAACACATTCTTTTAGTTTTTCTTTCTCTTAAGCACCATTACTTTAGAGCCAGTTCCTTAGGATAAAAATCCATGAAAAGATGAAAGATTACCTCTCTGTCTAGAAAATTATTCATTGTTCTGATTTCTCCAGTTTTTCTGTTGATGATGAACATGGGTGATTCAGAAGGCTCCTGTCTTATGATCTTGAAGGCTATCATTGAGTTCAAGTTATTTGGCTCATCAGCATCGGTAGCATTGAGTTTCATTATCAGTGTGTCTAGAAATCAAGGACAGTTGGCAGAGTTGGACAATGAACATTATTACAGACAAATATATTATCTGTGTCCATACAGTGTGCATTTAACTCTCCCCCCTTTGTACAACACCAACATACCAATCAAATATCTCCCTTCTCTACTTTTGTCTTAATGAAAAGATCACAGTTAAAGAGGTTCCTAGACATTACAGAAGGGTAAAAGGAAATCTGCTGTTCTGACTGTTTATTTTTCAAATATAACTTGTTTTAAACAAGATGCTTATGGCTAAGCAAAATAGCATTAAAACATGATCAATGTTTTTCTCAACTGTGCTATACGACCTTATTTCTAGCCATATGCCCTTATCCTTACTACCCACAACTACAAATGAGAATGGTAATAACACCATAGTTATAAAGTTCATGAGAGAATTTAATAGCAAATGTGAATATTGACTGATGTTTATACTGAATAATGCAATTTAAGTAAATATTATTGTTCATCTTGGGCATTTAATAAGTGCCATTGTTATTTAGATTGGAATTGGCTCTTTGATAGGTGCTGTGTAACTAGGAGCTTGTAAGAATTGTTTGTTTGACCACACACTGCCCTGTCCTTATCTTCTTTTGTAATCTAGTATATAGTTTTGACGAATGACACTTGTGGGCATGCAAAGCTTTTGACATTCATTCATCATCTGGAATGCTGTTCTACTCTCTAAATTGTTTCCAACATCATTTTCTAGTCATTCAGGACATCTCATCCCTTCTCTTTTTGCTTCTTTCCATTCTGTCATCTTCTTTCCCTCTTCTCTTCTCTCACCTCTCCCTCTTAGCTTCACATCTTTTGAACAATCTTCAGTGGTATATACTGTATCACTTAGGTTACTGAGTATTTGGTAATTAAATTTTTAGATACAGGAAACCACAGGGCAACAACTCTACTCTGAGACTGTCAGAGTCCTTTCAGAGAAATGCTACAGTGGAATAGACTTTTAGTCCCAACAGTTAGCATCATTTGAGAGATATGCTTCCTATATTTATGGTGAGCCATATGGAATTACATTTATGACACATTTACAATGTATAAAGCCAGCAACTTGATCAAAGAGAACCATTGAAATTGGACCTCTGTGGTTGTGAGTTTCATGCCCACAATTCAGCCCATATTGAATGGGGAAAATTAAAAAAACTTACATTACATCTGAGTACATAAAGACATTTTCATGTCATGAGCTACAGGATAATAAATATTTATATGACATTTTTAGTGTATTGGGCATTATTGCTATCTAGAAATAATTAAAAATATTTGAAGGGATTTATGTGAGTTTATGCAAACAAGACATCATTTGTAAAAAGATATGAATTCCATAGATCTCTTTATCTTTAGAGGTCCTGGAACCAAACCAGAAAAGAGGGATGACTGCATTTATTATAGCTTGAAGGAAAAGGGGAAGCAAAGATTTTTGGGGCATTCATTTATTGTTAAGAAAAGCTCTAAGTATCAAAACAGATTACTTGTATCAGATATGTTTGAGAGACTTAAAATAATCAAGCTCATTCTGTTTCCAGTACTTACTGTTCTTCAGTTTCTACTGGGTACTGTTCACTCCATCCCTCTGCAAGTGTGCCTTGGAAATGAGTGAGAACAGATAGTACTTGTTTTTCTGTGTCTGGCTTGGTTTGTGTAGGGGTGATCAAAGTTACAACTCATAAGGTCTTTTGAGTTCTTCTTCAGCAGAATAGAGTATCCATCTATGATATATTTTGAAATGATTGCAAAAGGAGAATATGAAGCTCTTCAGCACTTCCTGGTTAATGATGGGGAACTCTCTTGACCCTTGTTTGGCTATTATGCATTGTATTGAATAATGTACTCCCATAAAGAGGTACATTTCTTATGTCTGGATAAAAAAAATAAATCTAAAGTAAGGATTTTGATCATGTGTGAGTGGGATTGCCTTTCAAACACATTCGGGTAGAGAGTAAGTTCTCATTTCTCTGAGCCTGTAGGCACTTGCAGATCCTGTTGGGATGTAGTATAAGAATCTCCAAGGAGCTAGGGCACGAGGCATGAGTATCAATCCCATTTGTTGCTTTGGAGATGCTCCTGGGTTGACACTGCAACTATTCCCTGAGTTGTTGGTTCTGGATGCTTTCTACAGTTCTCCCAGTTGATGTTTACCTTGCCACAGCTCAGCACTGTTGCTTAGCAACAGAAATTTAGTCATCAACACATTGTTTCTTTAATTGTACAGGTGACTCACTTGCATTAGAATTTTCTTCTATTTGTCCTAGAAATGTAGTCATTGAAAACACGGGAGGGTTGTCATTTATATCCATCACTCTGACTCTAAGCGCCAGTGTATCCTCCAGATCTTGACCTTGTGCATTCAGTGCTCGACAGTAGATCTAGACAGGAAAGAAAAAAAATCTGTAGCAACGCATGTGTTTGTAACTGCTTACAGAATGGAGGCATTCGCTTGGTACCACAGGAGTAAGGGACACCATATTATTTCCCACTAAAATATTGACACAAGTAATACATTTCAATCAGTAAGAAAAGGCAAACGTGAGCATAGCATAAAATGTAAGTTTAAAAAACAGCCTGGAATGTTAGAGAAAAGGAATGTTGCATATTCTATGTTTAAAATCAAGCAAAAGGGTGTCAGGGAGAGTCAGAGGAGCACTTTAAAAAATAAATGGCATTCAAATGTTTTGGGGTAGCTATGTGGCTATTTATTTCATCATTACTGTTTCCATTCTAAAGACATGTAATGTGTCTCAAATTCGACTAGTTTGCTGACTTGGTGAATTCTTTTGGGAGACACTGCAGAGGGAAGAAGTCAAGAATACAGATTTGGACTTGGAGACTAAGTGGTTAAAGTAATTCTAGGGATACAGATGAGTAGTGTGAATGAAGGCAGCAAAAAATAAGGAATATCTGAAGGTAGTTTGAAATACGACTTTTTTTTCAGGGCTGGGAATCAAACCCATGTCTCTTCATGCAGTCAACAAATGCTTAATCACTGAGTTTAATCCTCAGACCTTTGATGAGATTTTAATAGGAGAGAAAACAAGATCAGTGGACAGTTCATTTTTATTTTATCTTATATTTTTAATTAAGAAATGTCAACCATGTGATCGATGGAAATGGAGGTAGTCAATAGAAAGGAGAACAGAAGGAAAAAGGTATGTCTGAGGATAAGGCTCATTCAGAGATAAGTAACAATGGGGCTGTCAACATGTCACGGGAGAGCTCCGGGAAAGTAGAGAGCTGATCCTGCTTTTAGACTCAGTGATGAACACTTCTGAGCTAGAAGAGAGAGTGCTATGTGTATGCATGGGAGTCATCAGGATAGGTGGCTTGGTTTGGGGTTAGTTACTTAAAGAGAGCTGAGGTGGCACATTGGAAGAGAGGCTACTAAAGTTGTGTGACAGTTTCTAGAAGGAATAAAAAAGAGAGACAAGGCCAGGTAAGGATGAATGAGTTTCTAAAGTTCATTTAGAGCTCAGATGAGCTTAATTATAATGAAGTATGTTCACGTGGAACAACTGGCCTCCAGGAGCTCCAGGCTCATCCCTTGGCAGTGGACTTAAAAGGAGAAAGGGAGGGGACATAGGGGGAGGGAGACTGGGAGGGAAAGCTCTGATCTGGATACAAAGTAAATAAGCTAATGAATGGAAAAAGGAAGTATTGATTTCCACTGATCTTTCTCTTTTAAATATCTAGTAAAAGCTAAAGATTTGTCCTTCCAAACAAGTATTCGAATTTGTTAAGGAGCTGATATAAACTAGCATTTTTGCTAACACATAAGGAAAACATTTCTCTATTAATATTTCCTTATCTATTGGGATAGTGAGTTAAGAAAGATCTCAGAAGGCTTAATATTGAGACTCTTGAAATCAAATTTGGTATGGTCTAATATTTTTCCAAGAATAATTTTTATCTGCATATAGTTAATGACACAAAGTTCACTTACAATGAAAAAGGGGGTGACTTCACGATCAACAATAGATGTTATATTGATTTCACCAGTTTTTTGATTAATAATAAAGATTCCATAAGGTGGCTGGTCAATTCCTACTCCAGAGATTCGGTATGTCACTTGTTGGTTTGCAGCACAATCTGAATGAATCTGTATAAAGACACAGGTGAAGATGTTACAAGGGCTATGTGAACTCCTACATATGACAGATGACGAATGTCTTCCTCAAGAACTGTTGAATGTGCTGTCTATGACATCACCTAGGAGTTTTAAAAACAGGGAAATATATTTGGAGCAGTAGATACATGGTCAGTGTTGAATTTATAATGATAAATAGCAATGTAATAAAATAATTCCATTTCTATGTCTACCAAACAATAAACAAATGTCCCCCTAAGAAGTCTTTATATACATTGTTCATAGATGTCATAATCATTAAACATTTATAGTTTTATTTTCATACTAGTTTTGGACTCTATGTTGGCTCTTTGTCTAGAGTTAGCCTTCATAAAGAGTTTCATAATGCAGTTATCACATAATATTAGTCTTTAAATTAAAAATAACTTTAAAAATATAAAGTTTCAAAAAATATTGAAATGGATTTTGTAGTAACAGGCTATTTGAAACTTCTAATTTTGAAGGTGGGAAGGAGAAGGAAAGTACCCACTCCAATAGAGGGTAAATTCTGGCTTTTTCCTCAAAATAAATAGTTTATAAATATAAGCAATTCTTACAAAGGAGTTGTCATGTGTATCTGCTCAAATGGTTGTTTTTGCATCTGTGTGTGTATCTATATGTCTGTGGGTGTGAATCTGTGTGTCTGCAGGGAGTTTGTACTTTTGTGTATGGAAAAAAAAGAAGGTAGGGAAATGAGAAGAGCTTGAGGTTATGAATGAGGCAAATTCTGGATGTTTATAAATATGGGCAAATAGGAATTCATTTCTGATCGGTTATGCAGCAGAAAGAGCACATACTCCGAGCATGCCGAATCCTCAATCCGTTTGTAAATCATGGCCTTTTTAGAGTCTAGTCTAGCAAACCTTCATGTGCATTACTTTTGCCAATGAGATGAAACAATGTTTAGCGCTCTATCTAAGTACCTAATTCTCCTAGTTTACCCCTTTAGGAGTTTTGGTTTTCATAATTTTAATGGAGAGGTGCTGTTAGGCCATAACTTTTCAGTAGTATGTGTTCACAAAGCACACAAAAACCGGACACTTCCAGAACTGCACCCTATTCGTTGTGTCATTTAAACTCATGCTCTGGGTTCGCACTTACTTTGGCAATTGGGTTTCTCTTTGAGTTGTCTTCACCTTCCCGACAGGCTGCAGCGAACTTGATCCATTCTCGTTTCTGCCTTCTGATGGAATGCCACTTGATGGTACCATTTTTGGCGTTATGATCTCTTACCTTAAATAGGTAGAGTAAAATATAGTGTCTGTTAACTATTACTTATTACTGGTATTTCACTGGAGATTTTTGAGATTTTGGAGTAATTATGTCAGGAAGAGAAGATAGATGGTTAAGTGAAAAATTAAGAATTCTGACAATTTTAGCCTTTGCAACCATTACATTGCAGTGATTTTGTATTTAGAAGAATGAGGGTTTTCTTGAGGATACGTTCTCATGGCCAAGTCAACTCTCTTTTTGTCTGCTCCCTTTTTCCCTCTCTTTCTCTCTTCCTCTCTTCCTCTCTCCCCCTCCCTTTCCCCATTTTCCCCTTTCTTGCTTTTTATTTTCTTTTTGTTTATTATGTGATTTGAGACAGGGTTTCTTTATGTAATTCAGGCTGGCTTCTGGTCCACAGTCCTCATGCTTCAGCCTTGGAAGTGCTGGGATTACAGGCATGCATTACTGTGCCTGGCCCTTTTGTTTATTAATCTGGAAAAAAAATAAGTTTCTGTATCTTACCTGGATTTGAAATTCACTGTTAACTTCAAGCACCACCTGTAAAAAGCAGTCATAGTAGTTAACTTTAAACTAAGTGTTTTAAAGTTTATATTACTCAAATAAAAACTCAAATAAAATAAAAATAAAAGTAAACAATACATTTGTGGGGTAAATTAATGGCACTAAGTATTCCTTAGCTATTTCTCCTGATTAGCAAATTTCTCACTACATCAAAACATGTGCTATTGGGCAGAGTTCTGCTTAAGTTCCAGATTTGAGTGTTGCACATAACTTGTGGTGAAGTACCGGAATATATTAAACAATTTTTAATCTAAAGATTACAGATATTTTTAAAACACTGATATCAACATGCCAAAGTAATGTGTTTGTATATTTTAAGACATGGTAAAATGTATATTTAAAAATTAAACATTTTTTACATTCATTATATTGCACTGAAGGTCAGTTAATGTGAGCGTGCACTCTTAGGTTTTGCAAATATATTTTCAAATAAGAGGTGTTTAACTTCTAATTGAATTTTTCATAAGAGCAAACCTGAAATTTACATTCATAATCAGAGTTTAGCACTGATACCAAAAGCTATAGTGTACAATTAAAAATATGCATATTAAATATTTTTAAACATAGTGATTAGCTTTTTGTAGCTGGTTTTCAGTTTCATCCTTAAGGAAAATATGAATTTCAGTTTCTAAGAAAACGTTTTGAAAAACTGTCAAAATGGAAAAGTTAAACAAACAAACAAACAAACATGTATTTGTGGTCAACATGAGTAGCATGAAGAGAATTATTACCCATAATATTATGTCAGTCATAGTAATTATTACTATTACCATTAACTGGATGACAATTAAGTACAAGACAATGTGGCCAGTGAAATCTGCACATTTATTGTCATTACAAACACAGGTGGCCATTATACTATTATCTCCTTTATACAGGCCAAGAAACTGAGGCAGGGCTACTAACTTATTGCAAAATGCAATCTCATCCAGTTTAGTCTAAATATGTGTTTATTTTATAGTCAAGTATAAGACAGCTTATTTTCTCAAATAAATTATTAAGTAAAACATTACTAAGAATTGATATTACATCTTTGAGAACTAAAGGTGATTTAATCTCAAATTGAGCTTTTTGCTCTCTCTCTGTCTCTCTGTCTCTCTGTCTCTGTCTCTGTCTCTCTCTCTCTCTCTGTGTGTGTGTGTGTGTCCGTGTGTGTGCTTCATGTATGAATACATGTGTGTTTAGGTGAATGCCTATACACAAGTGCACAGAATGGAGACTGACAATGAGTGTCCTGCTCTAACGCTCTCAGCCGTATTCCCTTGAGACAGGGTTCCTCAATGAACCTGGAGTTAGGCTAGTAGCTAGCCCACACCAGCAATCCTCCTGTCCCTGTGTCCATGGCAGCAGGGTCATAGCTCTTGTGGCCATGCTCAGCTTTTTATGTGGATGCTGGGAATTCAATGTCAGGTCCTCATGGATGAGTACCAGCCCTATTCTTTCCCACCTGGCTGTCTCTTCAGTCCCATTGTTAATGCTTATATAGATATAACAGCAGCAGAAACAGTGGTACAGGGTCACAGTAGAAGCCACACTGCTTGTGAGCTAGGGTGTGTAACTGTGTCATTGAGTTGAGCTTGACTGCAGAACTCATTTACTCCAGTGAGTTCTTGCTGCCTGTGTTATTTTGGGCACTCTTCTCTTGCTTGTGCTTCTGAGTGCAATGGGGCTGCCTTATCTGTCTGCTTGGAAGTCAGTTCTTCATTGCTACAGCTGTTTAGTCATTGGCTATCTGTTATTGCACTTCTCTTCCCAGAGTGAAGTGCCTGTGCCTGCAACTTTGGGTAACTGGCCAGATGACTAAGAACTCTGCCCAGCTTTATGAAGCTAGGTCATCCTCTTTCCCATGAGAAGCAATTTCAGCAGAAGACCAAGGTTTCACCACAGTGTCAGACTCACAATAAGATGGGTAATTAAAAAACTGCCTAGTCTGCTTTTTAAAATGTGGTGTGAGCTGCTTCTTCTTCTTCTTCTTCTTCTTCTTCTTCTTCTTCTTCTTCTTCTTCTTCTTCTTC
>NW_021604688.1:1224654-1321749 GCF_004785775.1 Grammomys surdaster | reverse complement strand
TCTTCTTCTTCTTCTTCTTCTTCTTCTTCTTCTTCTTCTTCTTCTTCACTTTATCAGAATGTAGAATAAACTCATGCACAAAATATTAGACTTTTACAGACAAAACAGTGACATGGAAAGATCATTAGGTAGTCTAAAAGCTACACACACTCATACACACACACACACACACACACACTAATTTCTATATTATTTTCAGAGCTTTATCTCATTCAAGATGTGGGTAGTCAAACCTCATGCAAAGGCCTTTCCAGTCCTAACATCATTCCTTGTGTGCTACAAGGATACTGAAGTATTACGGTCATGGGAAAGGCATGCTGAAATTATAGGTTTGAAAGATTACTTGGACAATAGTTGGTAGGAGCAATGGGAAGACTTAGAAATTACAGGCTAAAGGTTGCTGGGTCTTAGCACCAATCAAAGCAGAGGTGAGGGAGAGCTAAGAAGATGCAGAGGCAGTGGGAACCACAGGGAAAGATCAAAGGAGCGATTCTGGACTGACAGGATCCACAAGGTTGGATCAGATGGGAGGGGAGATAAAGAGCAGGTGGGATCTCTGGAGTTAGCAATGCTGAAACGTGGCTAGGACTGGAGGCAGGAGAATGTTGGAGGTGCTGGAGGGATGCCAGATAAAGACATGTAGCTACTGAGCAAAAACCTAGCTTGGGTTTGAAATGCTGAGCTGCATCCACTCGAGTAGAACTGTTGAAATCATGGGAGAATTGGATACTTTCGGGAAAGAAACAGCCTGTAGCCAAGGAAGGCACGGAAATTTAACTGAGAGTAACTGGAAGTGGGGGTATGGAGAGCTTAGGGTGGAGTGGAAGCAGTGGTTGTGAAGGGGCAGAAAGAAGGAAGAGAGATACATATGGAGAAAGAGAGAGGGAGAAAAAGAAGAAAGAAAGAAAGAAAGAAAGAAAGAAAGAAAGAAGGAAGAAAGGAAAGAAAGAAAGAAAGAAAGAAAGAAAAAAGAAAAAAGAAAGAAAGAAAGGAGCAAGAGAGGTTGAGGGAAGAAAGCCATACATATCGGAGGAAATAAAATGACTCACAAATGTCAAAGACTGGGCGTTGAAAGACCAGATGAAAGGTCAGATGATGTTAGAAAACTGAACTGTGTGAAATTAGAGGAAATCCTGGAGTTCCAGTGTCCTTCCAGAGAACATTTTCAGCTAGACAGGACAAAGATGGGTCTTACTAAAACAGAACAAGGAGAAATTGGAAGTCATAAAATTTCTTTCCCAAAAATTTTGATAAAAGAAAAGATCAAGACAGAATTGTAGGGGCTGGAGAGATGGCTCAGCGGTTAAGAGCACTGACTGCTCTTCCAGGGGTCCTGAGTTCAAATCCCAGCAAGCACATGGTGGCTCACAACCATCTGTAATGAGATTGGATGCCCTCTTCTGGTGTGTCTGAAGACAGTGACAGTGTAATCATAAATAAATAAATAAATCTTAAAAAAAAAAGACAGAATTGTAGCATTAGGTGTGGGAATCAGGGAAAATTTTGTGGAAGAGGGAGATATTATGTTTGAGAGTTGAGAAGGGATTTTGAGTAGAAAGAAGCTTACTTTTAAAAGAGGTTTAACATAGAGAGTGGGAGGGGATAGGCTGGAAAAAGCAAAAAGACAAAGGCAGGATGGATTATGATTAATTGATTGGAAAAGCAAGGTCACAGAACACTTGTTCTAAATGACCTAATTAGTAATTTTCTGACAATGATGGAGTAGCTTGTGCTCAGAAATAATTGTGGAATTTCTGCAATGTAGAAAGCAACTGTGCTTTCCCCAAGAGACATGGGTTATCAACTGTTCAGCAAGACTCTGCCCTCTTACCCACAGAAAGCCTTATCTGTCTATGCCTCTGTCTCATGTCACCAACACTGAAAACTAAATTCTCTTGGAATCCAAAAGTTGTATAACATTAGTAAATAGTTCATCTCAATGAGATCTTCCCTTCACATCTGCTTTCATGGCCAATCGAAGTTCATTTATTTTAAAGCCACAGGATGCAAATTCATGGCACTTGTAATGATTAACCATGGAAAGTGAATTTTAACCAGTTTTTTTTTAAACTTGTCATTTGGATATAATAAAATTTGACTTGAGGGTAATTTTTATGAGGAAAATGTCCTATATTAATAATAGTGAGGAAGTGGCAATTTGTTGAATAAAACGTCTTTGTTAACGATTAGGTACTTCACAAGCATAAGCTAGAAAGAATGGGTAAAATGGAATGTTTCTTTATAAAAAAAACACCCCCCCAAAACCCAGCAAAACCATTTACCCCTCTTTTATATTTCGTTTAGATTTGTCTGATAAAGGCTGTGATGTTGGGGTTGGTCGTACTTCAGTGTGTTAGTTTCTCCTATTTATTCATGGTTTGTTCATTTCTTTGACAAACATGTACTACAAGGGGCTGAGACAACATGGCGGCTTTAACCTTCTCAACCAGAGGTCATGACCCTTCTGGGGGTCGAACAACACTTTCACAGGGGTCACATATCAGATACCCTGCATAAAAGATTTTGATTTGTAATAGTAGAAAATTATAGATATGACATAACATGAAATGATTTTATAGTTGTGGATCATCACAATATAAAGGAGCTGTATTAAAGAGTTACAGCCTTGGGAAGCTTGAGACTCTGAGCATTCTGCTAAGCTTTGGTTGAAATTTCAGGTGATGCGACACTATATCACAAAATGTTGGGATAAGGCAACATGATTATTTCCACACTGACTTCCATGATAGCATATATTTTTTGGAGTGTGTGGGAAAAGAAACTTGAGCTATGCCGAATTTCCCTTTTGGTGTTACTGTTCTGGGCAATGAGACATCGTGGAGCAGTCTTGTATTGGCTGAGAACTGTGAGTGATACAAAGGTTCATTAGACATGGGGCTTGCCTTCAAAGAGCTTAGAGTTACAGAGTTTCAAAAGCAGCAATCAGCTGTTAATTTGTAGGAATATGATTCTAATCAGACAAGTATAAAAGACTGTATGCATGCTCACAGAGCAATTAAGAGCATGGATCACACCAGCCATTGGCATGAGAAAGTTGGACCTATCTAAGACCATTACAAGAGTTTGCATGCCAAGCGTAGCTAGTACAAGTAGCATGACCCGGCACCCTGGAGGGTGTTTTACCTCAGCTGAAGGAGCAGAAGAAATTTACCCAGAATTCCTAGCAGAACAAGCCTCCTGCCTGTGCATTAGGCAATATCTGTTAAGGTGCCCAGGATTTTCAGCAACAGAGTCCTAGTTGAATGCAGAATCAGAAAGCAAGCGATGTGCATAGGGACCAGGGTGTCAGGTGCATCTTGATTCATCCCTACCACATTCATGCTTTAGCTTTTCTTGCCACTGAAATACTTTCCTTCACACTGGGACAGCCCCAGTTACAAGGTGATGGATTTGTTCTCTCCATTCATGTAAAGTGGAAGGAAGACACTACTCTTAAATTGTCAGTAAATTAAGAAAGCTTTTGCAAACACCACATTTGTGGAGACGATCCTGTGTAAGTATAGTTTGTTTTAGTAACCAGAGGAGACTAGAAACACCAATTCCATTCTATCTAACATGAGGGACTGAAATGATACCCTCTGCAAAGTGTGTGCAGACCAGCATCAGGTTCCCTGCTGGATCGGCCTGTTTGGTCTATAGCAGCTGTTTAGTACTTTTCTTTCTTTTGGTGTCAGTTAACATAAATAAGGGAACTTTCAATATCTGGTTCAAACAACTTAATAAACTATGTCATAAATGAGTACCATTTTAACTCCTGCTTGTATTCTTAAAAAGTTCAATCAAGTTCACATTGTGGAGTTAGTTTATTGGGCATTTAGAAATTTTGTTTTTAATTGAATGAAATAGTAGTCTCATAAAAATCTCATAAAAAAGTGTAGACTAGAGCCTACTCTAGTGGTGCATGTCTATGACCAAGGCCTCGAGGAGGCTGAGACAGGAGGGCATGTTTAAGACCAGCATGGGCTACCTAATGAGTACAGGCTAGGCTGAGCTTCAGAGGAAGATCCTGAATCAAAACTTTGAAATCAAACAAAAACCAAAACTATGACTAGCATTATTTTTGTTAACAGATAAAAGAAGGAGTCCCCCGCCCCACCTCATATTCTTTTAGCTTAACCTGCTGAAGTTGCCTCTATAGAAAAAATGTCTTCAGATTTGTACTCATGTTTAGCAGATTAATCAGACCTGGCAACTTTGCAGGTGAATTTTTCAGCAATCACTAGAATTCTCAAGTCCTACAGTCTTTTTTTCTCATAGAGGTTGAGGTATCCCCTTTGTAATTGGCGCAACCATCAGCAAAGATGTTCTTTATGTGTTGTGTAGGTAGCATTGTTCTCTGGCAGGAAAAAATTACAATATTCCTTCTGTGCATTGAGATAGATAGAAAGATAGATAGATAGATGATAGATAGATAGATAGATAGATAGATAGATAGATAGATGGATAGATAGATGGATAGATAGATAGATGATAGATGATAGATAGATAGATGATAGATGATAGATGATAGATGATAGATGATAGATAGATAGATGATAGATAGATAGAAGATAAATGATAGACATATAAGAGATGAGAGATAGATGATAGATAAGAAAAGGAAGAATGAGGATGAAGAAGAGGAAGAAGGGGATGAGGAAGAGGAGGAAGATGAAGAGGAGGAAGAGTCAGTTCATGCCTTCAGCTTGTAGTGCTGTAACAGATATGAGCTGCCATCTATCCAGGTGGATGTCTGACTGTAGACAGCTCATGCAGCAACCTTGGTCCCTTTCAGAGCTGTTTCTCTGCTGTAGTTTCTCTGACCTAACTTACTTGTTTAGGGAAGGCTTAAAGCACGCACTTTCATGTATGCCGAGCAGGTCATGTAATATACCACCAACACATAGTGGTCCAGCTCTCTAAACAGCCTTATATAAAAATATTATCAGCTGTCACATCTAAAATATATTGGCAGTTTTTCAAATATATTCCTAACATGGATTTTTATTTATTGACTTTTAACAGCGAAGAGTAGAGACTTCAAATTGTTTTTCCCTCTTATACTTTGATAAAGACAAATACACTCGGTGAGGCTAGGGATGGAAGACTGGGATTGCAAAATTATCTACTAAAATTAGCAGTGAAAAATAGGATCCTCAAGGCCTTCAAAGGTAAAACATTTTACCAAAGAAGATTGAATTAACCTGGAAATATACTATATTAAGTTGTTACAGTGAAAGTTTCTGAAGAGGGCCTGGGGAGAAGGCTCGTGGTGAAGCACATGTATGGCTCTCACAGAGGACTGAACTCAGTTCTCAGCACCCACACTCCTTGATTCGTCAGCACCTGTAACTCCTGCTCCAGGACACCCACACACCTGTGGCATACACTCACTCAGACCCACCCACCCCCACATGCATACATACACACACACATACACTCACTCAGACACCCCTCCACACACACATATACAGTCACACAGACCCATACACACATATACATATACAGTCATACAGACACAGACACAGACATACACACAGACAGACAGACAAACACACACACACACACACACACACACACACACACACGTAAAAACAGAAATAAAAGTAAGCCATATGAGAATCATGTCTTATATCCCATGGTAAATATGGTCACAGACTCTTCCTCTTCTCCAAACCAAATCTCAATTCTCTCTCTCTGTCTCTCTGTCTCTGTCTTTCTCTCTCTGTCTCTGTCTCTGTCTCTCTCTCTCTCTCTCTCTCTGTCTCTCTCTCTCTGTCTCTCTCTCAGTCTCTCTCTCTCTCTCCTCTAAGCTTAGAGAATAAACTATACATTTCCAGAAACCTCTTCCCCTAGGCAGACAGTTCCATGAGAACCTTGATTAGATGATATATGTTATTGACAAATCATTAATCAAGAAATAGCTATTTGGAGAAAAAACGCAGTTAATTAGAAATAATTGTATAAACCAAGAAACAAAGAGTTATTCATAAATCCAATGAAAGTTAGCACATAGGCACTAAAACAGCATCAACGAGTGGAAATGCTGCAAGAAGCCTTTAAGGAGTCAAATTTATATGAAATTAAAAATTAAAGCATTTGATTATTTAGCAATACACAGGCATTCCTGTGGTTAAATGACACGCTGTATAATAATCATTGATTTTTTCCATAGCCCAGGTTGTGACATCAACTGAGCCTAAAGAAAGCATATGGAATAGCAGTCACACATGAAGGGTGGCTTAGAACCGAAGCTACTGAGAGTCGCTTGTAACTAAATGTTACTATCACCACCCCTTGTCCTTTTGTCATGCACGTCTAAGAATTGAACCCAAGGCCGGGTGCATGCTAGGCAAGTATCCCATCATTCAGCTACATTGCCAGCCCCACAGCCCCTCGTAACAAACGAACGGAATTCAAACTAGGTAGCATATAGTAAATCAAAATTCTAGCTTGTTGTGTTATGAATCCAGCATTCCAGTTCAAAAAGCAAGCAAGTAAAAACAACGAGCCACATTCTGCCAAAAGCTGCGGAGGGATTTAACTGGCCCTTGCCCTTTGAGATGACATTTATCCTACTTGGGAGAGAGACTATGACTTTAAAACTTTTTACTGAACATGAGGTTAATATTGGTGTGGCACATTTTTGAACTGTAAGAGAAAGTGGGTGACTTGTGGGGGGCAGCAATACATCATTGCAACTTCTGTGCCACATCCTTACTGGAGGACAAGGACAGCAACAATTAACTTACCCCTTAGTTAAGCTCATCCCTCCACCTGCTACATCATTTATATAAAACTCTTGTACTCGCAGTTTTTGAAATTAGCAATGGAATTTTCATTCAAACCCTAAACAGCACAGGGGTTAGTAAGATGGATTCTGACAACATCTGGGAGGGAAGAGATTGCTCGGACTGTGAGATTGGTCACAGACAGCTGTAATCCTCATGCCTATAATTCCTTTCCTGGCTTTAAAACACACTGTCAGTCTGTCAATCAAAACACTCAGAGAAGGGGAAATGTTTCAGTTGATAACCCAGACACACCTGGAACACCCAGTTGAAAAGCTCCATCCCTGCCAATGAGAAGTTGAACAAGCAAACACAGTAACTTTAAGCCTATGTTAAATTCAATATTTTCTCAGAGTGACCGACCATTGACTGGGATTTCAGATATGGTTTAGTGACTGGACATTGGGACATTAATATGATCTAGAGTCTTCAATTAAAGAGAGAAACACCACTTAAAATCATAGTTCATAAAAACCACCTTGTCATTAACATAAACTTTTAATGGTTTAGCATAGAAGTGCCTGGAAATAACATTCTCTGAAAAATCCTCGCTTGCCTGTGCTGAGCTAGGGGTAAAGGATGCTTCCAGCAGAATCCACTTACCAGGAACGTGAGCAGCAGGGCAGCTCTCCTGAGGGAGTGCCAGTCCATCGCTGCAGCTGGCTTCTGCTACATCCACGACCAAGGGAGTCTGTTTGCTCTTCTCTGCTCTTGTTCTTTCTCCCACTCTGCTGGTGTCTGATTAAAATAATTTCCCAGTAGATGTTCTTACATGCAGGCTTTGAGGTGTTTCTGCCTTCCACTCGGAGAAGGAGGGAAGGTACGTATAACCAGTCTGGATCCCCACCCTAAAAACTTGGGCTGGTCTCAGTGAAATGCTTGACAAGATCATCATTGCTCCCAGGTAAAAGCTAAGGGACACACCCTTCTGCCAGCTGAAAAAGCTGCTCTCTATGGGGGTGGGACTTGCCTCTCCTCTACTGAAGGCTTTTGGTGACAGACAGTCAAAATGGCCAAAGCATGGGGGCTCCTGCTTGTGCTGAAAGGCTTCTCAGCTGTTCAGAAGTTCTCAGGTCCTCATCAGATTAATAGAAGTATATTTGGAGTGTCGGTGTCATTCATAGACTCGCATAGCTTATGTTCAGAGCCAAACCCTCAGGTCACAGTAGAAAATTATAAGCTTTCCATTTTAGTAGATCTTAGGAAAGATGCAGCTAGTTCCAAAGTTGTTAAGATTAAAAATTACTAATGATGAGTGAGGATTTTTAAAAAGCATTTTTGAACAAACAAGACATAACCCTTACGATTATTTGCGTCTTGTAATTCCTGTTCTCCTTTACCTGACCTGTCTAAGTCCAGGAAGGTCCTCATTTTCTCTCTATAGGTATTCTCTTCTCACTCTTTAATTCTCCCCTCTGTAAAGGCCTGTCCTTTTAAAATGCATAAACGAACTTGAAAATTTTGCCAAGGTAGATTGGGAGGAGACAACCACAGCCTCCAGCTAAAATCCTGTTGAAGCCCAGTGCTGAAATACTAATGAGAATACAGAAAATGAACTTCAGGTGAGGTGGTTAAAAGTCAGTGTCGATTCCCAAGCACAGGGCCAAGACTGCACACGGAGCCAATTAGGACACAGGGAAAGGCTGCCCACACATGCAGCGCTGCAAGAGCTTGAGATGAGCAAGAGCGTTGACCCATACACAGCAAGAGGCAAAGGCTCTCGGGAAATCTTCCCTTAAATACCCTCTCAGGGGCCCGATTGGAGCTGGACGTCCTCAGGGTTTGTTATGGCATTCTGAAACAAGGCCTGTGTGATAACATGGAGATTATTGTCAGACAATGCTAACCTTGTCCCAGAAAAGGAAGATCTCTCTGGGGACCAGTCTCTACAGTGTTGTCATTTTGCTACTGGTGTGTGGCAACACTTACCTGACAGTGGTTTGAAATGTCACATGACTCATTGGCGAACACAGAGGGGTGGAAAAGGGCCTCCTGTGCTTGCCCTGAGTAAAAATGGTTGGTAGGGATTGGTTGGTGTGACTAAACAAAGTAACGAGTGGAGCAGGCTGAATTCTTCATTAGTAAACGAGGATGTGAGGGTCCACCTACGACTCAGTTTGAACAATGCATTAGTAAATCATGTGATCAGGAATGACAGCACTCTCTAGGCATCAAAGACAGGAGGACCAACTTTTGTAGGCTAGCATGACAAGGGAATATTCTACTCATCTGGAATTCTGGGCTTGCTGCCAGGGTGCGCATGGCCCTTCTTCACTCATTGAATTATCTTTCCCTGAGCCCATCCCTGGCTCCACCCTAACTCAAGGCCCTGATCCAGCAATCCCAACCAACCAGATGGTGTGGGGGACAAGCAACTTATCTAGCATCTTTCTGGGGAGGAGTTAGGGCTGAGCCCTAATCTCGTGGAGCAGTGACAGTCTCTACTGGAGGATCAGCCACATCAAGCAAAGTGGAGAGGATGCTTACAAGTTTCCATTGCTCTTCCTTTGCCTCTTTCCTTGTCTTTTCATCTTTCAGTGCTGTCTGAGTTTCTGCAACACAACTGAAGAATGCCTTTACTTATGTAGAATGTGGCGCATGTATCTATTTGTATGCACTTGCTACTTTTGTTCCAGTTTTCAACTGGCACTTGATTTTGTTAAGGTGAAGTTTCTTTACACAGCCCAAGCTGGCCTTGGACTTACCACCTTCTTGCCAGTGCCTACCTAGAGTTGGGGTTGCAGCTGTGTGTCATTGTGCCTGCCTACCCTTTGTTTTCTTTCTTAAAAAGGAATTCCATCAGTCATGGGCCCAGACCCTGTTCTTGACTCTGTACCATTCTCAGGTCCTGATGCTAAGGGGTGAAGCTCTCTTGAGATAAACCGTGTAAGGTCTTCTCACTCTCCTTACACGTTCTCAAGTCTTTCAAGCGGTCTTTACTCTGCAGCCTCTTCCTTAGCTTGGTATAACTGCTACTCAGTTTGCATCTGTCCATCTCCACATACCCCAGGTCTCCCCTCAGTCTTGGTTACTATGTATATCGATTCTCATTTCATAGAAATTTTTATGAAATTTGCCAGGGGAGGGTAATTTTGAGTTGGAGTTTCCCGAGTGAGCTGACCCAATTGGTCAATGGAACTTCCCCTTTTCTTGGTAATACATGGTAAACCCTGGAATGTCACCTCAAAGGGACAGCATTTCTGCCTTTGCTCAGTACTCGAGATAGTGTAACACTTGCTTGGAACACAAAGAAATCTTTAAGGATAATAGGTTATGCTGAGCTAGAATTCTGTTGGCCTAATCTATGGAATTTACCGCCTATCTGACCTCTTTTTCGGAGTGCCCAGAGCTGACACTCGCATTTCAGAAAGCCCTTTGAGAATATGCTATTTTGATGTATGTGAACCTCTAGCTTTAATATGTGTCAAAATTATCTTCCCCAGCCCTACACGTTATATTATATAGGACAGATGAGGCGGTTTCAACTACAGCACTGCATAAACCCCATCAGTGGTGCAGGTCTGTAATCCTGAGCTAGGAGGTAGAAAAGGAGAATAGACATTCTGTGTCATTTTCAGCTACAGAATGAACTTGAGGCCAATTCATAAAATTTGTTTTACATCTGTAATAATTTTCCAGTGACATATGTTTTATATTTCTCAAAATGAGGTGATGCCTTAATGAGTAGTGTCATACATTAAAATGTCCAAGAGATTGGTGTCTGCATTAGATGAAAAAAGATTTTGTTCATATATTAAAAGCAAAGTGAAATTTTATGTTTAATAAATTACTGGTTCAAAAAAGGAACTTTGAAAGTATGAAATGGGGATGTTTAGGAAAGTTTAAACAGGATTATTAGAAAATTATTATGTTTCCTAGGGTAGGTCGCATTATTTATTTATATATGCACACACACATATGTATGTATGTATATATATATTTACATATACTTAATTATGAAATGAATTCTTGTGATGATGTTATTTTCTTCTGGTTGCTCATCAATTAAAATAAATGAAATAGATACAGTAAAATGTTAGCAACCATTAATGCTCAATGATAGCATAAGAGATTTTTATTGTTTTTTGTTTGTTTTGGTTTATTTAAACATTTTATAACAAAATAAAAATAATAGACTAGAGTAGGAGTTTAAAATGATAAACATAGATCAAATCTGGCTATCAGCCTGTTTTTGTTTATAAGTAGAATGCCACCAGCCTCACAGGCTCTTACACAGGGTTTATGGGTAATTTCATTCAGCCCAGGCAGCACTGAGGTTTCATAGAGTGCAGGTGGACAGAAAAGCTTAAGAGATAACAGCTTGTCTAATCTTTATAGTCAGTAGTGACTGAGGTTTTCACGGCATAATTCAATAACAGCTTTGAGAACAGTCCAGCAACAGGCAAATAATTTCCATCAGTATTTTCAGAAATTATTGCCTTTGCTGTGTTTTTAAAATTCAGTTCCACCAACATTTCTTAGGATTATTATGAACTGCTGGGTGGGATATATCTATATATCTATATATCTATATATCTATATATATGTATATCTATATCTATATCTATATATCTATATATCTATATATATCTATATCTATATCTATCTATATCTATATCTATATATATATATAGTTCCCATTTGTTTACTACTCATTTGAATGTGAACTGGTGCAGCCCCTGTGGAAATCAGTGTAGGGCTTTCTCAAAAATCCAGAAATAGTGTCCATGTGACCCACCCACATGTGTATATTTCTAAGGGTCTCTGAGTCCTACTACAGAGATACTTGCTCATTCATGCTTATTGCTGCTATATTCAAAATAACCAGGAAATGGAAACAGTCTAGGTGTACATCAGCTGATGAATGAATAACAAAAATTTGGTATGTATACACAATATTACTCAGCTGCAAAGAAAAATTTATAATAAATGGAATTACAAATAGCTATTTGGAGTGAAGTAGCCCAGATCTGGAAAGACTAAAACCTCATGTTCTCTCTCAAACATGGATCCTAGCTTTGAATCTTTAGATATGTGTGTTTAAATTGGAGTACATAGAGAAATCAGGAAATTGGTGAGGCCCATGGGATTGAATTTCATGGGAGTGGGGACAGAACACAGATTGTATGAAGGAGAAAAGGGAATAAGAGAACAGGAAGGGCTAATGGGGTGGGGGATGGGAGGGCAGGTTAGAGCAAGGAATAACTAAACTTAAAAATTTGGGGAAAAAAGCCACATGTAAATACGCTATTTTGGAAAATTTCTAAAACATATACATATAGTGTGGAGACAATATCTCCCACAGACACCCTGGGCTATCAACAAAAAGCCTATGTCTTGAGACTCTCATAGACAACCCAAACGTTGCAGGCTATTGTCATTGCTCCAGAGCTTGATCGTAAGACTGTCTTGCTGAGACACCACATACTTGAAAAAGAGAAATCAAGCTAGTATCAGTGCTGAAGCTTCGTTCCCTCATACCTAGGTTTCATAGTGCTGGATGTTCTATGCATATCAGCAGGAGAGAAAATTCATCAAGAGTCCTACCAAACAGTGTAAAGACTGAGAGCTACGATAACTGGCAAAATATGCTCTGGTTCAATACTGGCACAAAGGTTACGATAGTGACTGTGATGGTTTGAATGAGAATGGCTCCCATAGGTTTATGTTTAACTTGGTTCCCATTTAGTGTAGCTCTTTGGGAAAGATTAGCAGGTGTGGCTTCGTTGAAGTAGGTATATCCTTGTTGGAGGAATGGTGTCACTGGGGTACATTTGAGGTTTCAAAGGCATATGCCAGGGACCTCCATGTCTCTGTCTCTCTGTCTCTGTCTCTCTCTGTCTCTGTTCCCCCTCCCCTGCTTGCCTGCCTGCCTTCCTATGGACCAGGATGTAAACTCTCAGCTACACTCCTCCTTGCACGCTGCCATCCGTGCTTCTTGCCTTGGTGATGATAATGGGTTAATCCTCTGAAACAGTAAACAGGTCCCCAGTTAAATGTTTTCTTTTATTAGAGTTGCTCTGGTTATGATGTCTCTTCACAGCAGAAGAACATTAACAAAGACAGTAACAAACCACTTTATTACTGGATTTAAAATCTGTTATATAAGATGGAATTAATGTTGGTACTATTAACTATAGATTTGTGGTGGTCAAGGTCCATAGATCATAAAAGCTAATGCCATTATTATGCTATTGGCTACAGTAATAAACTGCACCCCAAGTCCTAACCTTTACCCATAGATTAGTGCATCTCTCAGCCCTCACCACTGTAGCTTCCTTTTGCCATAGATGGTGATTAGTATAGAGACTCTGGTCCTGTGTTGAGAATAAGAGACTGTGGAATGTGCTTCTCTAAGTGGGACACCCATATCACACCTCTCTTCACAAGTTGTTGGGATCACAGCAGGGAGGTCCTTGTGTGAACCAGGAATGCTAAGCACACAGGGTTGTCTTTCCAATGGGAACGATGAAAAACTCGTTTTTCCACCCAGAAAGCTGAGGATTGGAGGTTACTAACAACCTGGTGACCTGCATTATTTGTTGACCCAACCATATCAAGCTCCTACAACCAGGAGTAAAGGTGGCTAGTAATATAAGTGACCTTTACAGACCGGAGCTCCCCAAGTGTCCACAAACAGGACTGGAGATATCTAATGGTCTAAATGATCCTCATAAGCAGAAGCTCCTGAAAGTTTCTACAGCCCTGAATGGAGATGCCTAATAATCTAAATGACCCCTAGAACCAGAGGCTTCCCCAAGCTTCTACAGCCAGGAGAAGAAGTGGTTAATAGTCCAAATGATGTCTAGGTTATCTGTAGGTCCAAAACCAGGCCAGACCCTCAGTCCTTAAACTAATGCATGGAGCCTATTTCTAGAACATATCTTCTTGGAAAAAATGACATGTATCCCGAATTGAGTTTAGGTGTAATTACAGCTACTTGTGAGCTGGATATTGCATTAGACCAGGAAACATTTTTCCTCCCAAATCATTCTGGGAATAAATCATGTTGGGAATAAACCTGATATCAGGCTCATTAGAAGTCTTGATCCAGGTTGATGGAGTCAATCTGACCCAAGTTTCTATTGTCATTTGTTTGTGATTTGCTGCTCTGCCTGACACATGCAGAGATCTCCTCACCAAGTCAGAGAAATTGTATTGAATAAAGGAATGGAAACATTATAATATCCAGAGGTAGTAGATGTTTTCAGTGGAGCAATAGCTGCCAGATATTACAGGGCTATTGCATGCATCAGCTCCCAGAGTCTATAACCACAAGCATAAGGCCTGTATATGATCAAGACAGTCAGAAATCCCCGAATGGGTAGGGGAGCGACTCTAGGTGAGAAGCTATTAGCCACTGGAGGCTCCTAGGGGAGGGAAGGATCAGTTTTCTTCAGGGATACAGACCTGGGAGGCTACCTATGCTCACATAGAGGATCTTATACTCATGACATATAGTCAGCACCAATGGATTCAGTGGATTTAAAAAAAAAACCAAAATGAAAAAAAAACCCATGTGGAGTTAGGAGGGATAAACAGTGGGAGTAACAGAGGAGGAAATGGAGTGGAGGGAATGGCTGTGAGTTTGGTGAGAACATGTTGTAAGTGGGTATGAAATCCTCAAACGGTAAAAACAAATTTTAAAATGTTCTCATCACAAGTCAGTGATAACGCGGACTGGATCATAACAGGGCTAGAGGCCTAGTTTCAGTATTGAGGAAGCCAGCTGAAGAGGCTTACAAGAGAGATGTGGAAACTGTCATGACTATGCTCACAAAGAGTGGAGAGCAAAGGCAGGAGGAAAATGTTGTTTTTCAGGCCATACAGTATAAGAGACAGCAGGGCTGAGGGTGGGCAGAGCAGGGGCAGATTGAGGAGGGGTTTGAAGACCCTGCTGAGGGATGCGCATGATATTCTGTGGCATAGAGAGTCACTGTAAGGTGTCATGTCAGCAGTGTGTGCTGTGGGTTTGTTCTGTAAGCTTTGTGAGGAGCAGTTAGAAAAGAGAAACGAGATGCAATCATAGTAGCTAAGGCCATGAACCTGAGGCATGAATGGATGGTGGAAACATGATGAAGTTGAAGTAGCAGGTTCAAGAAGAAATTCTGTATAGGGAGAGGAGTGGGGGGATGAGGGCTTGGGGGTGGGAAACTCTCCTTTTAGATATTAAATTCAAAGGGAGGATAATCGATTCAAAGTACACTAATGTGACCAGCATTTTTGTCACATTAGTCTGTCTGTCTAGTTCTCCATTTATATATTTTTTGTTTTTATTTTGTTAAAAGATTGAATATAACACTTGAGGGTAGCATGTCACTTTAATTCCAAGTGTTACGGTTTGTATCTTTTTCTTTATCTTTTAATAACAGACTTTTGCTGCATAATGATAGCTTAAGTGTCTTTGATGCAAGAAGTATCAAAAGAATAATGATGCTAATCGCCCCTGGTACAGTGACTGAAAAAGAATTCGCAAGATCAGTGCACTCATGGGCTCCTTAGATGAGAGTGGCGAAGAAAAGTGAGCTTTTGCTCAGAGCTTATTGGCAGCTAAGACAGACAGAGAAAATCGACTTAGAAGACTTTGACATTGCTCTTCATTTTAAAAATGAGAAACTGAAATGCAGACAAATAGTATGGTCACCAAATTATAAGTTTTGCACCATAAAGTAAAGGAAATATCATTCAAGTGAAGGGAAAAATAATTCAGTTATTAGATGCAGCGCATAACGAAAGAAATACATACCACTCAATATACCAATTTGAAGTATTTTGTAATAAAACTATGGAGAGTGAAGCGCTCATTTAATAAAACTTAACAATTTCCAGAGAGACATGGAGGTAACATGGATAAGAAGAAGCCTTGGTTTTGTGCAGAAAAAACCTCAGTATTGTAATCAAGCCTGTGTGTATGTTAAGAAATGATCTCCTGTCTAAAGCAAGGATGACTTGTTAATGCTGAGATACACAACTAAGCTTTTGGAAGGAAAGTGGCCTACTCCTTTATAATAGAGAAATGTCTAATAGAGATTTTGCTATAATAAAAGACCACACTATAATCCTGTGGAAGCTCAAGGCAGACCAAGTCCTAGTATGGAGAGTGGAGGTGGACACGGAATCTGACCCCTAGCTGAGGAGCTATTGCCAATGGATAGCTGCTGCAGACAGACAGTCAGCCTTCTTTTCCTGAGCAGCCCATGATCAGTTGATTACACCCCATATGGGCAGCACATATTTGAACTTGATGGGCAGAAAGACCAAGATACAGACAAAAAGGATATGGAGTTGGGAGGTTAGGGAAATGGTGATAAATCTGGGAAGAATTGGGGCCTAAAGGGTGGATATGTTCAAAACACATTATACACAAGTTTTAAAACAATTAATAAAAGTTTTTGTTTTTAAAAAAAAGAGAGAAGAAAGAAGCTGACTGTAGAAGAAAACAACTGAGTGTAAATTTAAGAACTTTGAAGTGAAGACTACCCGTGCAAACCCAGAACCTGTAAAGTAAAAGGCGGATGACGTTTACCAACAGAAAGTTTGAACTTCTATCTGGAAAGTAAGCATTAGCATAGAAGAGCGCTGGCCAAGCAGGGGACAAGATAATTTACATGTGTAACATGCAAAGGTCCAGTTTCCATAACACTCAGTGAGTACTTGCAAATCAGTAAGAAAGTTGATGATCCAAAGCCAGGCAGCCGTTGTAACTGAAGCTACCATTCAACAGAATGTGTAAGTGACTAACAGGCAGAAGAATTGATGTTTGACCTCAGTCAGAAACATAAGAATAACACTGAAAACAAACAAAGTGTTCCACCAATCAGATGAACAAACATTAGACATTTGATAGCAAAACACTAGACAATACTTTTAACGGAAGAAGATAGAATAGGAAAGCACCTCTCTGAAAGGGAGAGTCGCGTTGGTTTAATGTTGGCTGGCAATTTGACACAGTCTGACAAAAAATAGAAAACATAAACAGTTTTGTTGCAACAAGCTTTCAAGGTATGTAATTCATGATTGTTTAATAGTATGCGTGTGTCTGTGTGTAGGAATGTGCACAGGGACCACAGTGTCAGTGAGATCCCCCGAAACGAGAGTGACAGGCTTTGTCAACTACTTGATGTGGGTGTGGAAGCTCAAGTCTTCTGCAAAAGCAGTATGTACTCTTCCCTACTGAGCCGTCTCTCCAGGCCCTGGTGTAGCAAGTTTTATGCTTTGAATTTAACCACAGGTATAACAACTCAACAGATTACAAATCACTTGTGAGGATATTTGCTGCATTGCTGGTAGAATAGTGAAAAAATTGCAACAACTCAGGCCAATCACAACAGAGTTGGCAAAGTAAACTGTTGTACATTTGCATATTGGAACCAAACTGGACACATATCTAGGTATTGGTAGAGGAAAATGTCAAAGTCATAGTATGGAAACTTAGACATTACAGAAATAAAAACTATGTTATGGATACATATTTATATATGCCCCAAACATTTCTGGAATTATTCACACAAATCTTCATATAGGACAAGGAAATATTTAAATTTGTGCCCTTTCAAGCCAGTTCAGTAGTTGAAAATGCTCTTCATGATAAATAATAAAAATATTTTATGTTTCGTGATTGTCATTCTGGTGTGGTGTAAGCAGTCATGTTGAATGCCCATCTGAGACTGAGAAGTATTAGAAGATTGTCAGTTGAAACGTACTAATGACATTGGATAGTGCAAGAAACCAGCTATGGAGGCCCTGGAGAGAAAGGCAGAAACCTTACCTGAGGGGTGACTCCTGTTGTCATTTGCTTAGAAAAGAGTCAGCAACGAAGACAGAAAACTGCTGCTGCAAAGAAGTACTCAAACTATACATAGTTTAGTTCTGTCCAGTGGGATTCAAATTATAGTCAAAGCTTCAACACAAAGGTTTCTAAAGAGTCCGGAAACTTAGAGAAACATGAGAACAGAGCCATGCTCCTGTGTGTGTTTTAATAAAATAAAAACAAAATGAGTTTTCAAGAATAAAGCAAGTTTTATTGAGAAATATAAGCAAGTGAAATTAAGGACCTAGAAACAGCAAACAAATTTGTGTGAATTCTAGAACCATATCGAATACTAAGAAGTTGCATTCTTTAGAAAGACTGCCTCCATGGCTGGACTGAGGGCTGTTCTGGAATGTAAAGAAAATGAAATTGTGGAAGGTCTCCTTGTTACAAAACACAAGGTATGAGAATATGAGGTCTCAAGAGGTCAAAAGAGGCAATGGAAGTGAACGTGATCTTCAGGACAGCAGATTGCAGCCCCTAAACCTTCACTTAGAGGTCACATGCCTGGACGTCAGATCTCAAAAGCCTTAGGGTGTGGCCCTGGGAACCGGTATTTATGGAGGCATGAATTATGGTCTGGAGCTGTGTGCATACTCCCTGAACTGGCAAGGTCCTTAGGCAGAGAACTCCCTTCTTTCCTCAGCTTGTCTTTTATGTCAACTCAGTAAGTGTAGAAAATATATCAGTTAAATTAAGTCTCATTTTTCAGAAAATCTACCTCTATGTTTCTGTAGTATTTGTGTACACTCTGCTTCATGGTAACCTCTGACAAACTCAACCTCATCGAAGTTTCTTGAAAGAATAATTGAATAATTAGTATTTATTGAATCAACTGCTTTCTCATCACTTACTCTCAAAAGAGATTGGTATGTATAACATGCATATATACATTAATATAATATATAACTTTTCTAGTTTTGATGACTTCAAGAATTCCATTGTAGTTGTAGCCAGTGAGCAGAGAATAGTGTCTGGCAGTTATGACAGCATTTACAACAAGAAACAAGAGATCAGATTTTAAAACATGTTTCTGGTTTGGGAAAAGGGTTTTTTTTTTTTTTTTCAAGCAACTGCAAACATCATCAAAATTCCGTGATATAATCAGCAACACAGTTTGAAACTCTGATGACTAACTTTTGGAAGTTCACATCCAAGCTGTCAAACTCGCCTATTCTGAGTCACAGAGCGGTGGACCGAGGCAGTGAGAAGACACCCAGCCGAACCTGCGTATAGTCAGAAACACTGATGCGCTGCAGTAACACACGAGTCTATCAGGAATCTTGGGTCTGTGTTTTACCAACAGCTCTAACTCAAACCAGTCTGAGGAGAGGTTGGTCTAACCAAACTCAGACTAATAGAGAAAGAAGTGAAGCCTCTATCCAGAATCTTATCATCAAACATGTGTACTTCTTACTGGAGATATTTAGTAACTAATAACTGCCTTGTATAAAAGGCACATAGAAACTATTTCTGAAAACGTAGATTTTTTTTTTTGCAAGATTTTACATCTTTCAATCCATCTTTTGAGAGAACACAGGAGGGAAACTACTTAACTCAAGTTTCTGTAATGAAGTAGATGTCTTCTCAAATTTGAAGATCTTTAGTGGGAACATGGTTTTTAGTAAGATGTCACCACGATGCCCTGGTGCCTGTATTGGAAATATCCTGTAAATGACCTGAGACCGGTCACTCAGGGAACATCTGTATGTGAACTCTGTCTGTTAGTTTACAGAATTTTCAGTAGTCTGGATGCTGCTGATGATTTGAGGAGTTCATCAGGTATAGAGGAAAAGCCAAGCTTTTGACTCACACAGAGCTGAGCTCCAGCCCAGGGTCTTCCACTGTGAGCCTTTGGTCCAGTCTATACGTATGTTCTTAGTTCTCTTATTTGCAAAGAGGACATTAGTATCATGTTTAGCAGGCAAGGGAGGGCTTAGATGAAGGAGTGAGAAACCATGATGTATTTGAGCAGCTTTCTGTAGTCTGTTGAGCTGAACTGAAGCATGAAAGGAAATGAGAAGAGAGAAGAAACCCACAGATGTGGTTATGAATGATTTTAGCGCCAGAAGGAGTCCTTGAGCTTGATGATAAGTTTCCAAATCTCATAGTGCTTTCATGGTCTTCATCTTGTTAGAGATATCCAGAGTCGTGCTTTGTCCTTGAACAAACTCAGCCCCATTTAACCATAACCTCACTATCTAAGAATCTAGCAAAGAAGGTGGTGGTTGGGGAGGAGGGGTAGAGAGAGGAGGAGAGGAGTCATTGCTTTAGGAACAATGATGGGGAAAGATTTGGTACAGTGAACGTTGCCAGTGACAACCTGAGCTCCATCAGAGGAGGCTATCTGGCATCAGAGAAAGTTCTGTATATTGGTACTTCCTGGAGCAACTGCATGATCAACTATTTATTAAGAACACTCAGTTAGGATCTTAGTAAGGAAATGAGGCCAGTGGACTCATTAACACAATTTGTTGGGAAAATTCATGGAGGTTTTGGTTTTTCATGCAAATTTATGGTTTTTGTTGTTTGTTTTTGTTTTTGTTTTTTTTTCTTTGTTTTTGAGACAGGGTCTTACTCATGATTTATCTCTGGATGTCCTGGAACTCACTCTGTAGACCAGGCTGGCCTTGAAATAACAGAGATCTGCCTGCCTCTGCCTCCCAAGCACTGAGCTGGAAGGTGTGTGCCACTACTGTTGGCTAATATAGCTAATTTTGTAATAGAACTTTGCATAAAACTATAGTAGAAGGCAAGGGAAAACCACTATGGACTGAGAAAGGCCTTCCCAGAGGACTGAATGTTTGAGGTATGTCTCAAGAGGCTGGGGGGCGGAAGAGGGAGAAGTGGAAGAGGAAGAGGGCGAGGAGGAGAAGGAGGAAGGTGAAAAGGAGGAGGAGGGGGCAGGAGAGAACTGCATCATTCTACAGAACATAGTTAGGCCAATCCTGGAAGGCTGGAAGAGATACAGTCTTGATGCTTGCTGTTGGGATTAACTCTGCTGTAAATGACTCTGCCTTCTTTATTTCACTAGCTGTCATCAGTGAACTTCCTTTTCCTGCCAGAGAGTGGGATGCTAAAGCCTCACAGGGTTGGCATGCCACGTGGGCTGTCATTCTCTTCCTACCAGTTTCCTCACCAAGCTACGCCCTCACAAGTGGCTTTGCAATCATCACTAGCCTGCTCACAATAGCCCACATCAGAGTGACTGTTCTGAAGGCCAAGCGTTACTTTCCTGATGTTTGTCCAGCAGTTGCTGTGATCTTTTCTTTGGCATCTTAGGATACTGTATAACAAGCATTTTCTCTTTAGCTCAGGTTGAGAAGGACAGTTCTAGATGTGACATTTCATATTCATATAACTAGAATCCAAAATGCACTTTTAAAACCAGGAATTCCTTTCAAAATGTTTGCTTAAAGTATATTACTGTCAATTTCTGTTGTGAATGTTCTGCTGAGCGTGAGTGGGTGGAATCTTTTAACCTACGTGTGTGTGTGTGTGTGTGTGTTAGTGAAGGTATATTTCTTGATATGTTATGTAAAGCTCAGTGTGTTAAATACTCATTGTCCTTTCATGACCATCTTTTATTTATTCTTAAGACTGGGGCAGAACCAGGTGTGGTGTTGCACACCTTTAACCTCAGCTTTCAAGAGTCAGAGGCAGGCAGATCTCTGGGAGTTTGAGATCTGTATAACAAGTTCCAGGTCAACCAGAGGTAAATAATAGAAAGACCCAATCTAAAACAGAAAAACAAAACTGAACAACAGCAGCAAAAAGGATTTAGGACGAAAAGGTTTCTTGTGGAGCTACATATCTCAAGAGATGTCCATTTTTAATTCTAGAGATATGGGTCTTTTGGCCTTAGATTTGTCATTTTCAATAATGCTTTGCTCATATTGAGTTCTTTTAAGATTGAGATTCTTGGTAGGAGTCAGTTTCACCTATGGGGATGTGTTCCTTTTTTAAAAAGAAGCCTTTTCTACACCCACCCATTTACCTAAAAATTGTATTTTTCTTGACAACTGAGTAATATTCCGTTGTCTATATGCACCACATTTTCATCATGCATTTATCTGTTGATGGGTAGCTAGGTTGGGCCCATTGGCTATTGTACACAGAACAAAAATTACCATGAAGTCTAAGAATCTCTGTGGAAGTTTGTGGAGACCTTAGGGTATCACTCAGGAATATCTGGGTTAGATAGTCCTATTTGTACTTTTTCTGAGAAACCTCCATAGGCTCTCATGTCCAGGTCTTAAACCTATAAAACAGCGTTTCCCACCTATCTTAATGCTCTTTATGCTGTGGTGATCCCCAATCATAAAATTATTTTCTTGCTACTTTGTAACTCTAACTTTGTTACTGTTAGAAATTGTAATGTAAGTAACTTTTGAAGACAGACTTTTGCCAGAGGGGCTGCAACCCGCAAGGTGAGAACACTGCTATAAAGCATCTGTGTATGCACTTAAATGAACGTGAGTGTGAATACATCCTAAAATCTAAGAATGGAGCCCAAGAAAGAGTAGAAATAGTTGACGAGGAAGGATGTGTGTTGGGTAAAGGGACACATGGAAGGGAAGAAGGGATTTTGGGATTAGGGTTAGCAGAGGATGGGACAGGTGAAGAAAGGAGTCATTAAAACACCGAAATGCCATGACACCTAATACCTTCCATGGTAATTTTTTAAAAATTTAAAAGGAAGTCATTTTGCTGCTGCAGTGGGTCCAGTGGTGAGGACAGTGTTGGCATTGCATGGTGTGAGTGATGTCACTGGTCCTGCTTCCCCCTTTAGAGTGAACGTACCTACTCTCCATCACATTCTGCCCCACAAACACTCACCTGGAACAAGAATATTCAAAGATTACCAAACAGAAAGAATCTAACAGAAGAATAATTTGAACACCTGGTAGATAATGGATTTTATCTAGTTAGTGAAATTTGATCATTTGTTTTTATTTGTCTTATTTTTTATCGGTGCAAAGTTATTTCTTCTTCTACTTTTTATTGATTCTTTGTGAATTTCACATCATGTACCCCAATTCCACTCATCCCATTCTCTCTGTATCTACTCTCTGCTCTTGCAGCCTTCCCCTCCAAAGGAAAAATAAAATCACAAACAATAGAATAAAACAAACAAACAAACAAACAAACAAACAAACCCATCTCATTACGGAAGCTGTAGTATCCCAGTGTGTCCCACAGTATACCCTTTTGTCCACACATCCTTATTTGTAAATGCTTATAGCTAGGAGCTGTTGTTCACCATTTATTGATTCACTCAGAAGTTAAACTCCTACTGTCAGGTGCAATGCTCTGTGTAGGACTGCATGTACTTACGGGAACTCACAGTCTAGAGAGCACTGTTTTATATTAATATTAGTTTTACGTATTTAATAAGGTTTATAAGAGCCTAATCATTGTGCTAGGAATTGTATGTGTTAAATTTCCTGTAAGGAGCCTCTGATATCTTACACTAATCCATCATCAGAATCTAAATAATTGTTAGATTCAAACCTGTACATCTTCCACTCATTATTTGTAATAAAACATCTTAGGAGCACTCCCAAGTATTTATAGGGTGTGGCTTCTTTGCAAAGTGCCGTAAAATAAATAAAACACTAATTAGCCAATTGGTTACTTTATTCATTGAGAATTTGCTTGACAGATGTTATTGTGTGCTACAGCAAAAATTGCTTTATGCAACTACAATGCCTATAATAATTATAAGAAAAATTTCATATATTAAAAATGGCAAGTTCTTGAGAACCAAGAGCCACCAGAACTTTGAAATCAATGGTTTTATGTCAAATGGTACGTGTGAAATGAGCTATTTAGCAAAATGCACGAATAAACTAATTTTTCTACAATGAATTTATTTTTTTTACTAATTTTATACAAAGTTGTTAATATTCAGCTAATGTGTTATCAGTTTTAGTAGATAATATATGACCAGGTAAGAGTGTGGGAAACAGGGCTGCAGTGCCAGTGTGCATTAGGTGAGAAAAAGGGGAAGTTTAGATTTCCTCTGATCATCTCTTTCCCTTGATGTCTAAATTACCCTCACCTCCCACAAACTATTTGGGAAATTATAAAAAGAATTATGAATCTCCCCTGTGTATGTGCCATCTTTCCTGTATGGGTGTGGCCATCGGCCCCTCACTGTTGAAGCTTTACAGCAATTGGAGATCATCAGTGAAAAGTATGAGATATAAAGCAGAGATCAAAGGATTATGGGGATTTCTGCATCATAACTACTGCATCTATGGCTAAAGACACCACAGAAGAGGGAATAGGAAGATCATAAGAGCCAGAATACTAGGAAGTCTGCTGTGGAACAGTATGTCTTGGAAGTGATGTATAAACAAGACCAAGACATCAATAGGATCAATAAACATGTTAATATGGAAGGGGGAACTTTCAGGGGGGAGTATTACCCCAGTGAAGAACTATAGTTTTAATAAAGAACTAATAAATAACTGCTGGTAAAAGGAGAATTATTAGCCTTTTCCTGGGATAAGTCCCCTTACTGATTGTTCAATACAGACTGGCCAGCCTTGAAACCATATACACACAGACAACACAATATGGACTCAGCAGGTTACACACACACACACACACACACACACACACACATATATATATATATATATATATATATATATATATATATATATGTATTCGTGTAGACACATATAAATGCATGCAACAAATATAATCAAAGAAAAAGAGACTATCAACTTGAGAGAAAGGGTATGAGAAGGGTTTGAGGAAAGAAACTGGGTAATGATGTAATTGTATTTCAATTAAAATTCTTTAATTTAGGGAATGTAAAAAAGTATTAAGCTTTCTAAAATAAAAAAATCAACAAACATATTGAAGTAATTTTTAATAGTATTGTTTTACATACAAAATAAATACATGGTCTGAAAGAGTATAAAATCATTAATCTACCACATATATTTTACTACACTAGTGTGATAAAAAGATTTTCAAGCTTAGTAGAAATAGTTGAGAAGCTGCCTTGACCCTTACTGTGTATTTTGCAGAAAAATGATTTCTTTCTTTGTAATTTTTTGAAGTGAAGTAGTTATCACCTCTTGAAACATTTTAAAAAGATGTTCTACATAGTTTAGTTAACAGCTCTTGAGTTTCTGGAAGCTGTGGGACTTGAAAGTAAGCTCTGGCTGCTTTAGTGCTCCCGATCCTGTCTAGAAGCCGATGCTATAAAGAAATTAGAAGACCGTAACCCCTTCGCTGATCTTCTGCACACAACCTGAGCACTTGCTTTCTAGAGGGTCCAAACATATCAAGTGTTTGCAGAATCTACCTGGACAATGGGTCCCCTGAACCGTGGGCAGTTGCTGAATTTTGATGTTGATACATTATAGAATTTCCAAGAACCAAACCTACAAGTGCTAGTAAGATTAAATGTGATGCCTTGTTGCCAAACTCTCTAAGCTGGGTGACTATTCATTTAAAACATTAAGCCTTGCATCTCAGAATGGTTTGAGTTTAGAGATCTTACTAGAAGCTCAATAGTTTTCTTTTCCTGCCTAGCTACATGTTCAATCCTTTGGTGGCAAGGTAGGACCACAAGCACAGTAGACACCTCCCACTGGGCTTAATGGTTCAGGTTCGTGTTGAAGCAGAACAAACCTTGCACAACTCGGGAAGGTTTTCCCACTGTTTTATGCTTGTTGCTGTCTTATTATGCTACTGGCTACCGCAGTTGCTTATACTAATATTACTATTATTTTTCTAAATTAATGGGTCTGATTAAGGGTGTGCACAGCAAGAACGTGTTAAACTTGTTTCTTCTCTGCGTGGGCGCGCCCTGCTCGTGGAGCTTTTCGCTCTACTTCCTCTCCCTCTTGACCAACTTTTAGTCACATAAAACAGTTTGGAGGATGAAGGGTTTCAAATAGTTTAGACATTCAGAGCATTAAGAAGCTAAGCTAAATTTTTAAAACGTTTCACAATTTTGTGATATTAAAGATGAGAAGTTTGCTCAGTGACATTTAAGGAAGTTGTGAGTAATTTTCATCAGGCTTGCTGCCAGTCACTTTAAAATAATTTATAAGTAAGCCATGTTGGCTCATCTTTGGATTGTAGACTTCTTTCCTCCAGAGTGAGTTGCTTTGTTAGATGAGGTAGGGCTGATCCTAGCTATAGCAGTCTGAGAGTCCAGGAAATAAGCATCTGTAATAAATGCGTTTCTTCTTAATTTCAGAAAAAGAAACATTGGAATTATGTTGAGCTGCACTGCTCTTAAGGCAATCATTAATTCGTTGGTGGTTTTTTGCATGCTGCTTTTTTCGAAAGTTATTTCTTTTATAAGTGCTAATGAGTTTGTACTACCCGATATGTATTCTGTATATTTTAAGAGGAATTAAATCTGAGTTTGGGAACAGCTATTGCTTTAATGTAGTGCTGCCACAGATAAGAAAGAGTAGTCCAAGTATCTCTTAAGTCTACTGACTCTTTTTATGTATGCTTCCATATTGGGTCCGTTCACTATTTCATTAGATACGAGATTTTGACTTGGAAAAATAAGCTATAGTGAAACTAATATCAAGACCTCTACTAGTTTCACAGCTACACAAGGCAAACCAGAATAGTTAAAATTGTGGAAAAATTGAAGTATAGGACCAGAGTTTTGTTGTTTTTCCTAGCATGAGAATAATGTTTTTATTCAGTTTGCTAATCCTCTTGGTTTTTAAAAAAATGCATTTATTTAATTTTTAAGAATTTTATACAATATATTTTAGTCATATTCTTTCTTTTTCCTTAGCTCCTTCTGGATGCTTCCCAATGTTTACCCACTTAAATTCATGTTCTATAATAATTAATAATAATAATAATAATAATAATAATAAAACAAATAAATAAAATTATAATAAAATGAAAATAAACTCCCAACAAAATAACAGCAAATAAACAAACAAACCATAGAGTTTGATTTGTGTGGGCCAACTATGCCTAAGCATGGGACCTACCCTAGGTTGATTTACCCACTGTTACTCCATTGAAATAAGTGGATATTCCCTCCCCTAGTAGCTATCAATTTTAAATAGATTTTTAGAGTGGGTGGGAATAAGACTCTTGCTTTTAAGACTGTGGGAAAATGAATATGGTCCCATTTTTAGGATTTTTTTGTCACCCAACTTATGGTATTGTTACTAGTACCCACTTTCTCTCCTTTAGTTAAACAATAAAAGAAAAATACACTGGAGGGTTAGCTTAAAGCCTTTTGCTTTCTATTTATGATCTCCTTGTGTCTGAAAAGTTAGATACATGATTGACTAAAAATGTGTTTTATATTTAACAGGAATACTATATTGTTAACAACAATGTATTGTATAACAATGATTACATCATTTCAAAATTTTACTAGAAAGTGTCAAAATGAGTGTTTCCTCTGAATCGGGCATGTAACTAGGATAACTTCAACCATAAAATCTGTGAAAACCTTTAAATTATCCTAAATAGCAATATACTTCAATGTATGAGATAATCTTAGGCAGTGGTACAAAGTCACACATATGTGAACCAGGGCCAGGCCCTCAGTTGCAAACTGTATCAGTGTGGGTTCAGATCCTACTCCTAGCACTTCCTACCTGCCTGCCTATGCTGTTCAACCTTTCTGTTTCTCAGAGTCTTACTAGAAAACAAAGCCCCCTGCTTACTTGATACCTCAGAGAATTGTGTAGTTTAACACATTTTCCAGACTCTAACAAGTGCTGAACAAATATAACCTATTATTATTACAAAATAGATATAAATACAATGCATAAAATAATGAAAATTACACATGGTTTTAATTTCTGTTGTTTTATAAATGTATAATTGAATTAGTGGGAGTTAATTTTGTGTATGTACTATCCTGTATTTTCAGTTATTTCTTCTATTGTGTTGAGTTAATTTCTATTTTCTTTGTGTGTGTGTGTGTGCATGTGAATGCAGTAGGTCAGAATGAAAAAAACAGTATTTTTTGACATGGATTATAATGAAAAAGAAAAAGATAGAAGGGTGCTGTCTTAGAGAACTCGAGCTCCTACCAGGAGCCTCCTGAGAGGGACTGAGTGCTGCCTCATGGCTTTCCACCCTCTAGTGAATAATGAGCAGTAAAACTTGCTCTGGGGCTGGGGAGTGCAGTAACTAGCTTGGCAGGGCAGGTGATCACCTCTGGGCGTAGACTGGCGTGGGTGGGGGCGGTGGGTGGAGAGAGATGGCAGGGCGGGCCTGGAGGAGATCCCAGAGCAAGCAGCAACCTGCTTTCAGACTCCGGGCTGGGCTTGGGACTTACTGAGGGCTGGGGAGGCTTTGCTAAGATTAGGCATGTTTGGGCTTTGCAAAGATGGCATGGAGGCTGAGAGAAGGGAGAAAAACACGTGAAAGTTTGCCAAAACTTTCACAGTGTAGGGTGCAGTTCTGAGGAGGGTGCTGTTGAAAACTTGGTAAGGGAAAAGACAGAGGGAGAGATGGGGCGTGGCAATGGTGATTGAAGAGATGAGCTAAGGGAAGGCTGGCATCAACTGAATAAAACTGTGGACACTCTAGTGTCCCCGTGACTCAAGATGAAGCCTTAAGACTGTGCTCCCAAAGCCAAGTAAGAGATGCATAGAACAATGGCCACCAACACTACGCTGCTGTGTATGATTTACACAGGATCCGTGGAAGAAGGACAGGAGGCTGTTGCTGCCTGTAATACCAAAGTCTCAATTTGGTGTCTGATTGCAGCTGACTGAAAAGTTCACAATGAGCTGAAGCCTTAGTGTAATGTTTTCAGTTTTGGAATCTGTTAAGGACTGTCTCTGAGGAGATACTGAGTCACATGGTAACCTAGCTAAGGTAGCTAAAGATTTATGTATCTATTTATTAAAAATGAAGCAGTAGGGCTAGCAAGACAGCTCATTTGGGGGAGAGTCTTACCATCAAAGCAAAGCAGGTCCAAAGATCATCCCTTGGATCTACATGGAGGGTCAGAGAGATGATTCCTGCAGTATTTCCTCTGAGAGCCACTACTAACACACACACACACACACACACACACACAAACACACACACCCTCTAATTCTATCTATCTATCTATCTATCTATCTATCTATCTATCTATCTATCCATCTATCATCTATCTATCAATCTATCTATCATATCTATCTATCTATCTATCTATCTATCTATCTATCTATCTATCTATCATCTATCTCTATCTCAATGTAAAGAAAATTGTAAACTGTGAAAAAGCAGTGAAAGGTGCTCTGAGGCTAGCCTGGTCTACATAAAGAAGCCATCTAGGGCGTACAACCCTGTCATGTAATAAGCAAGTTTTTTTTTTTTAATGAAGGGTTTTGAGCACTGTCTGTTGAACTGTCAGGTATACATGGAACAGGTGTTCTGCTGATGTACAACACTATGTGGTCCACGGACTTCATCCCCACAGAATCCAGAATCTGCTGCTGGACCCACCTCTGCCTGTCTCTTCTCTGCCTGACTTCACAGCCACATATTCATTCATTGTTCACCATTGTTGTTTGATCGCTTGACTGTATCTTCCCCTAATTTTAATAATATTTGAATTCAAAGTTTCAGAACTAAAGAGGGAGAAAAAAGTATGAATCCTTTCATTTTAGACATCCCAAAGTGTTTTTTACTTTTGCACAGAAAACTATTTTGGTACTTAGAAGGAATCAAAACATCACATAAAATTTAGTCTTTCTGTGTGTCCTAAGATGTAAGAGGTGTTGACTTGTGGGACCCAAGAGTGTGTATACTGGAAGCCTCCCTTTCTGCTACCCAGTTGTGTACCTCTGGTCTCAGTAAGGATGGGGTGATTGGCTGGAATTAACATGCACACCAGGGACTGATGAGCTACATGAGAGAATCCTGTTTGGGGAAAGAATGAGGAAAAAAAATTATTCAGCAAAATAGAAATTGGTTGGGAAAGGAAGAACAAAACAAACACACACCCAGGAACATATCACGTGATCATCATGTAGCCACCTCTTGACCCCAGTGTGTCACACTGAAGAAGGAGTGAAAAGGAGGCATGAGTGGGCACTTCAGTGACATTTTGCTGACACCTGTGGATGCCTATTAACTGGGGGAAAAAGTCTCATTAATGTCTGACTGCTCATTGGAAAATCTACTGTTGTTTCTTCAGTTTGATACTTCTAGGTTCCTCTGGATGTACACAATAGTAGGTGACAGAAGAGGATGATAATCTCTGTCTCACAGGAATAAAATGTCACCAGGATTGGCCATACAGGAGAGAAATAGAAAAGAGTGGATGGTTGAGTACGTATTCATGAGCCTGGATAAAACACATTAGGTGTTCTAGGACAGAGTGGAGCCCAGGATAGATTTCCTAGGGACGGAACACCTCTCATATACACACAGAAGCAAGAGCCAACCAACCAAGTTTACCACAGCTTCACATACAAGGGCACTCAGACCACTGACTCTATTAGATCAGTCATGTAAAGGTAAGGCTCAGTTGAGTGAGATTCAGGATGTTGTGAGGGTTGCACGGGATAACACATGCCTGTCAAGAAGAGTGCGTGGGCAGCTGAGAAAGACAGTTGTTTGTATTCAAGCATCCATGGGGTTCGGTGGACATGAGAGCTGGCGCTGGAGGTTGAGCACTGAGGCATGCTCATTATGTGTTACTTTTAACACATTAATGTATATGTGTTGTTTTACGTAAAACAATTTAAACTGACAATTGTATTCCTTAATCACCAGGATGGTGCTCAGTAGTCATTTAATTTCCTAATTCTTAGCACCATAAAACACTAAGTGACACTATGTTTTTATATAGAAGGGGCGTGCACACACACACACACACACACACTACTAGCTTCAAAATACTGTTGTGTGCACAGTATATAAAAATTCTAAGAATTTTACCCAGACACCGCTGGCATCCAGTACATAGATCCCTTTTTTCTTTCCTTTTTTTTTTTAAAACTGATTCTTAGTTCCAGAAGGCAAAGTCCTTCACTCATATGAGGTACTGCCCTTGTGGTTTTTCCTTGGAATCCTTCTCAATCCCTCCATTCCTCCCTACCTCTTTCCTCTCTCCTTCTCCCTTTCACTTTGGCTCTTTCTTATCCCTTGTGAAGGATCTCAGATGGCTTCTCCTCTATACAGTATCCTAACTCTCTGAGAAGAGCTAGTGGGTTATGGTGCCCAACACACTCTGCTGTTTAATTAGCTGCTAATATGTCCTCCGTATTTGTGTGCATTTATTTTTCTTCCCTAGAGATGGAGATTGAGTGCAAGGCCCTGCACATTAGGTAAGCCCTCTACCTCTGTGTGCTGTTCTCAATCCTAGGCTGTATTCTGCTTTCCAGCCCCCAGCAAAGGGTAGAATAGAGCTTATGGGAAGTGCTTTTGCAGCCTTGACTGACTGGAAGAGAAAATACAGGAAGTGGTTAAAAACATCCATGTTCTCTAATTCTTGTCTAAGTTATTTTGGGGTTGTTTTTCTTATTTGTTTAGATAATATTTCACTTAGGGTGTCAAATGATTTGGCAGGAACATTTGATAAAACATTTAATTTCATATGGAAATGACTTAAATAAAAAGGTTTCGTCTCTCCTTATAATTCTAAATCCTTGAATGACAGCTTCATATAAATAGATTTTTGGCCATGTGCCCAACTGAAGACAAAGGGTGTTTTTCTAGTGTAATATATTCATCACTTGGAAAGTAAACATGGCTTTAAAAAGATAGCATTGTTTTGATTCTTATCATAAGTATTTGAAACCATTATGATTAAAGGCTGTGGGGAACTAGTGTGTGTGTGTGTGTGTGTGTGTGTGTGTGTGTTTCTTTGCTAGTTTTATGACTTCTTTACCCAAGCTAGAGTCATTTTGGAAGAGGAAAATTCAATTAGGGGAGAAAATGCCCCTAATGGATCAGCATGTGAGCAAACCTGTGGTACACTTTCTTGACTGATGGTTGTTGTGGGAGAGAACAGCTCACTGTGGGTGGTGCGACTGCATAACTGATGGTCCTGGTTGCTGTAAGAAGGCAGGCTGAACAAGCCAGGAGAAGCCACTAAGCAGCACTCCTTGATGGCTTCCATGTCTGTTTCTGCCTTGATTTCCTGCCCCAACTTCCCTGGATGATGCACCTGAGACATATAAGATAGACTAAATCCTTTCCTCAAGTTATTCTTGGCCATGATGCTTGTTTGTTCATTAATTTATCTATTCACTTTATATCCCAGTCACAGTCCGCACCCTCGTCTCCCCAAGTCTCACTCTTATACACCCCCTCTCCCATTACTCTCTCTCTGCCTCCTCAGAGAGGGGTAGGCCCCACCATGGGTACCAACCCTTCCTGGCACATCAAGTCGAAGCAGGACCCTAGATTGGAAATTCTGCTTGTAATCAGTGTTTGGAATTGTTGTGCTAAGAATGAGGCATCATTCACTGGAGAAAAAGAGGCACTTGCCTTAAAAACTCTCCATACTTTATAAATGGTTTCTTAAATTCCAACAACACCATCAAGAGGTTATATTGCTGTGATTAAGTTCAATAGGAACAACAGAAAACTTGGACTACTACCTAATGACTTTATGTCAAACATACACGGCAGAATTGGCATTAAATATTTAAGTATTTGTTGAATAATAGAGTAGGGTATATGGCATTACAACTAAATCATAAGATCTTTATTGATATGAGCATGTATGCCTATGGACTTGGCTCTGACTTGAACAAAGCTCACTAATTGTAAAGTAGAGGAGCTGGGCACGGTGTGTTGTCTCTCTTGTAAGAGTAAGTCCTCCTGTATGCCCTCTCTTGACAGAGGAATGAGGGCTTGTTTTAATCAAATATAAATACACCAAATTCTGCTGTCAAGAGGTCATAGAATCATTCAATAAAAACCAAGATAGAATATGCCATTTTCCTACCCTTCAACTGACCCTCAAATTAAAAATTGTTTTCAAAATAACTGTGATTGCTAAAGATATTGATGAAGTACTAACATAAAATCATGCTTGACTCAAGGATGAGCGTTTGTAGCTGCCACGCACTTCCTTTGTCAGAAAGTTACCTTCCTGTTGCAGAATAAAACCCCCATGTGTCTCCAGAATAATCCATGTGCTTGTTGCTAGTTATAGGAGAAAACCAAAACATCATCTGTTCTCTTTAACTGTAGACTCAGAGTGTAGAGTGGCAGCTGAGGACTTTATACTTATACAAATTTATAAGGATAATGTGTCCTGGTAATTCCAGCATGAAGAGATGGAGGTAGAAGGATCGGGAGTTCAAGGACACCCTCGGGTACACAGAGAGTTCAAAGGTAGAGATTCTGTCTCAAAATAGCAACAATAATAACAACAGCAGCAGTAACATCAACAGCAACAGACTGTAAATCTTATAGAACATCTGCAAGATAGGTCAAGAATTTATATAACGGAGTAAATAATCTGATAGTTACATCATGTAGTTGTCAGAGGCCAGGCCCTTTCATCACTGAAGGACTCAGGCTTCTTGTTTTTCCTTCTAAGACAAACTATTTTTAGATTTTTGGGGTAGTATAACAATTAGAGTTGCAATTGTATGATAAATATGGGGGAGGATCTGGGAAGTAAAAGGCAGACTTAAAGCAACGGACTGTGCTGACCAGTCTCCAGCACAGAATTGTGAGGAAGGTAATTATCTTTGTGCCTATTCATTCAGCGTCTGCTCATCAATTCCCACGATGTGCAAGGCACCATTAGAGGCATTTGGAATGTAAATAAAATATCTCTGCATCCTTGAACTATTGGCATTTATAGTCTTTTAGAGGGAATCAGACAAGGATAACAAAATAAATCAATAGTTTGTCAGTTAAGAATATATAAGTAACTTTGAAAAAAATTAAATTCAGGAAGGGGAGTATAAGAGTGGAACTTTTTTTTTTGGTTTTTCTTTTTTTGTTTTTGTTTTTCTTTCTTTTTCTTTCTTTCTTTTTTTTTTTTTTTGGTTTTTCGAGACAGGGTTTCTCTGTGTCACCCTGGCTGTCCTGGAACTCACTCTGTAGACCAGGCTGGCCTCGAACTCAGAAATCCGCCTGCCTCTGCCTCCCGAGTGCTGGGATTAAAGGAGTGGAACTTCATGTGAGTAAATAAGGGGATTGAGTTAAGTTTTGCTCAGCTCATCATTGTTGAGTCCAACTTTGAATAAAAATGAGACTGTCCATTCAGGTATCTGGGGGATGGATATTTCATCTGGAGGAAAGAGACAAGCAATTATCTTTACCCTTTTTTCTTTGTTTAAAACAGTATCTCCTACAGCATATACTAGCCTCAAGCCTACTATGTAGCTTCTCTCACCAAGTCCTAGGATATACCATTACATCTGTTCTATGAAGTGTTGGGGAGTAAACCCAGGGCTTTTGGAATATTAGGCAAGCAATTCCCGATTGAACTATATACATGGCACCTAATGAAAATACCTTAAAGAAGAAACTCTTCAGAGCTTAGGGGAAAGAGATGATGTTAGGAAGCTAAAGAGACCAGTAAGGGACTTTGTAAAATCCTGAATTTTGCAATGAACCTGATATAATATTGTTTGAGTTCTAACAGAAAGATGTGATTTGACCTTCATGTGCAGAGGAGCCCCTAACCACAGTGTGTAAAACAGATTCTAGAGCAGTGGTCTCAACCTTCCTAATGCTGAGACCCTTTAATACGGTTCCTCATGTTGTGGTGACCCCAACCATAGAATTATTTTTATTATTACTTCATTACAGTAATTTTGAGACTGTTATGAATTGTAATGTAAATATCTGATATGTAGGATACCTGATATATGACCCCCAAAGGGGAGAAGTGCTGCTGGAGAGTTATAGAAAGAGTGACAGATGTGGGAGCTGGGATTCAGGAGAATCATCTCAGTTGAGACAGTATTGGTGCCACTGTGCAGAATAGTCACTGAAGTGGGGCTGGGAGGATGTGGGCAGGGAGGAAGTAGCATCTATAACATTGTTCCTATTCTTTGTCTGAGAACCTGGAGAGATGGAGTTATAAATAGATATCATTTCAATGGTGGATAGCTACAGATACTATAGTTTGATGCCAAATGAGTGTATATGTAAAGAATTTAGTTGAAGATGTTAAGCTTGATATTATGATGAAGTTTCTAAGAGAAGCTGTCTAGTTTGAGGTTGAATAAATCCATATGGGTTCAGAAAAGAAGACTGGGCTGGATATAAAACACTGGTAGTCACTGTTATCTACATAATTTTTCAGACCATAAGAGAAGAGGAAAAAGCCAATGGAGTATAGAGAGAAAGATGAGAAACTGTGCTGGATCTGGGGAGTGAAACAAGCAAGCAAGCAAACAAAAAACCTTAAGAGTTTAGGAAGGGGATGCAGAGCTGGCCAATGAGTGTAGAGATTGGTGAGCAGGGAGGCAGAACAGGAAGTGCACACACTGGGCCTAAACACTTTCTATAGGGAATACAATCACATTATACTGAGCACAAGACATTGACTATGAGTTGGTTCCAATTTCTGAGAAACTGAGGGATGGGAAGTTGAAGGGAAGAGTTTAGGGAAAAGAGGAGTGAATACAGAGAACTAATTCATCTAGCATCTTTGTCTAAACTAAATGATAACAGAGAGAGCATCTGAGAGTGTAGCTCAGCTGGCACAATGCTCGAACACAGCATCAACACAGCCCTGTGTTCCATCCTTAGCAACAGCATAAACCATGGTACATAAACTGAACTGTGGAGGTGGAGGCAGGAGATTAGGGGGTTCAAGGTCATCCTCAGCTACATGGCTGAGCTTGAGGCCAGCCTAGGCTACATATACATGAAATCCTGTTCCCATCACCACTAAAACAAAACAAAGCAAAGGAAGACCCAATAAAAACAAAAGAAATTGAGCTAAAATAAGTATTTACCCAAACATGAAAAAAGACGACTTTGGATTTGAGAAAGGAGCATTCATTTGTTTTCTCAGGAGAATTATTCAGTTCAGAGAATACATTAAAAAAAAACATTTAAAAAACGATTTTATAGGTATAAGTATTCGCCTTCATGTTTATGTGTACCATGTGCATGTAGTGCCCATGGAGGTCAGAAGAGTGCATAAGATCCCCTGGAACTGGAGTTTCAGGTACTTATGAGCCACCATATGGGTGCTGGAAGCCGAACCCTAGTCTTCTGCAAGTGCTCTTAACCACAGAACCACCTCTCCACTAGTGTGTATGTATGTCTTGTAAGGCCAAGTCTGTGACAATGCCTCTCTATCACATAAAGGGAGAGTCAAGATAAATATTAGAAACAGCTTCCTGGCCATCTGGCAGCGAGACCAGGATATAATATCACAGGAAATTACCTGAGGTTATCCAGCAACATTCTAAAGATACGATCATAACACAACAGATGGCTTTGAATGCTTCCAGTGCTGAGTGAGCTACCAAAACCACAACGGTCAGACACACTCATTCTTTTGTTTGCAGAATTTCTTTATAGGAGATTGGCTGAGAGTCTGAACCCCAGGGCCAGGCTAGCTGGTGTGGTGGCTGGCTCTGCTATAGCAGTTATGAGCTGTGTGGCCTACAGCAGGCCACCTAAACTTTCTCTGTCCAAGTTTACACATTTGTAAAAAGATAATAAAGTAAGAATTTCCTCTGTCAGCTCTGAGAACTAAATAGAATGACACAGCTTAACATTGTGTGCTACGAGCAAGTATTCTGTGTAGACCTTTATGAACAGTGACTTCTCTTGCCTTATATATGCTCGTTTAATTCAGATAAACCTAGAGGACTGAGGAAGAGTTGCTTATCTAGTACTGCAAACATTTTTATTACATGTAGTTATTTTGTGTGTGTATTATGTATATGTATATATATGTGCATATGTACATATATGTGCTATATGTGTGGACTATGTGCATGCCTTGATGGGCATATGAAGGTCAGACTTTTAACAATTGGCTCTCTCCACTGTGTGGGTCCCAGAGATCGAAGTCAGGTCATCAGACTTAGCTACAAGGGCCTTTGCTTGTTGTGTCATCTCACAGGTCCAAGAATTGTTTATTTTTATATTAGAATTATCAGAAGTTGCAGAGTGCTTGTCACAGAAGTTATATTTTAAGGGATCGACAGAAAGCCTCCACCTTGGCCAGGTGAAGCTGAACGGAGACTCTGTAAGACAAAACCAGGGCTCTGAAAGTGTGCCATGGTGAGCTCCCAACCAGGGAGCTGGAGTTGTCTGGACTGTGAATTGGTGGCTGGAGACAGTCCTGCTTTGGAGTTTACACTTTCTCTTTCTACACAGAGCTATCTCTGAGTTCAAACTCAGACCAGGAAGCTGTAAAACCTGAGGCCTGACAGCAGGAAGCCGACTTCCATTCCTCACTTCAGTGAGACCATCCATTCTAACTTTCTTTTCTCTAGTCTTTGGTCACATCTGTCAATCATCCTCAGATTCTCACTTTTCACAGGTCTCCTTACCTTTGTTGCTCCTGGATTTAGTTCAGGGCCAGCTTTAGGCAAGCTCTGGAACCATCCTTCTCTTTGATCACCAGGCAGCACAGCAAACTCAGGCCCTTAAGTGCTCTAGGTTCTCCCAGAAATACACTTATCCAGTTTCCTTTATTTTTTAACATACAAAGCAAAGGTCATCCACGCACACAGCACCAGGAATGCTTGCGAAATACCTTATTTTGAAATTCTACCACAATTGCTGAAACACAGCATCCTGTCACAAAATACTGAAAATGGATAAATGAAAGTATTAACAATTTTTAGTGTTTTAGAAAATAAGCCACCAAACCTGGCTTGGTGCTATACGCCTATGGTCCCAGCACTTGGGAATTGGAGGCACGGAGATCAGAAGTTCAAGATTATTTTCAGCTCTAATTCCAGCTCCCTTCCCAAAGAGGAACATTAAAAAGTTACACATATGTTAAAGATTGCTCAGGCTGATTGATTAAAATGTCAATGATCACAGAGGGGTGGGACATTTGGGGCCCAGGGTTATTTATCTTGCCTTATCTCTAGCTTACAAAATAAATATTTATTAACCACCTCTGTGTTTGACATCATGTGCTTGGGATTTTTCAGCTGAAAACCCCCTTTTCTGGAATGTATAAACATACCCCATCACTTCCAGCAATGCAAAAGGAAGAAAGCTATTGTGTAACATTTGAGGCTGGAACAGAAACCTTTCTGCTCTGCCTTTACCCAACTACCCAGTCTTTTTAGCACTGTACTTTAACTCTACTAATGCCTTGATTTATAACTTTCTTTGTTCTCTTACTATGAAAACATTTGAAATTGTTATTGTATTGGAACATGGCATTTGGAGCAACCTGAACCTATGCTCTTGGGTCGGGGCCACTTGTATCTGTCTCCAGGATAAATGTCCCATTGGAGAAGGGAGCTGTGTTTTTGCATCAGCAAAGGGCTACCAGCTGTTTGTGACCCTGTTTCATTAAACTCATTAAAGGAAGGAAGAAGAAAAGTGGTCAGAAACTTAGGGGAATCATACTGAAAATCTGTAAACGGGTCCAAGACACCATCTTAGAACTCACCAAAGCATCATTTCTTGTGAGATGATCACATGCTCTCTAGATTCATTGTTAACAAGTTTAACTTTGATTAATTTTTTATTGTATTTACTGATTAAATAAATGGATATTTGAAAGAATATGAAAATAAAGTCTCACACTGAGACCCAGATACCATCTTCCCAAGGTTTGAACTAAATGGATCACTTCAGCAAGAGAGTGGTCCATTGAGAGGCTGACTTCTTACCTAGAGACTCAATCCATCTTACCTGGGACCATGTGCATCCTAGAAAGTGCAAGCTTTCACTTGACCATGGAGTGTGAGCATCAGTCAACCCTAGGAAACCTCTAATTCCTTCCTTATACGGACAGACTGGCCGTCTCCCTCATGGACAGTGGGCTGCATCCCCTACCCAAGGCTCAGCCTCTGCAGAGAATGAGTCCTCTGCTCTGCCCATCACAATGCCACCAGTACTAACCCATGGGGGAGACTGCGTCCTCCCACATACCTCTTGGATATGTTCTTACAAACCACCTCCTCATTCTGACTTGACTTGCAGTTGGTTGTTGATGTCCACGGCCCTGCCTATTGCACTCTGTTGCACACTTTCACACACACCTGATTCCTCACTTCATACACTCTCACCCTCACACTTGTACATACCCAACACCCACCTACACACTCACTCATACCCCACACCCACCCACACACTCGCACATACCCCACACAACCCCTCCATACCCCTCATTTGCACCCCACCCTCACACTCTCACACACCTACACCCCCAGTCCACACTCACACCCACCCACAAACCCACCCACACACCATACACTCAATATAACCTCCTAGAGGGAAGAGGATGCTGTCCTGTCCTTCCCAGCTGTCACAGAACCTTCCCCACTGTATTTACTGATCAAAGGGGGAAGAAACCAATTTGGGAGAGTAAATAAATGGAAAGTGCTATGTAAATGCTTCTTGACACAACAAAGAGCTATATTTAAAAAAAGAAAGAAAGAAAATTTAAATGAAAGATGAGAAGGAGCTCAGAGGAATTAGCATACACTGTTTACCTTGTATTATAAGCTGCAATTAAGTGGCACCATTTCTAAAGCCTTTAATTGAGGTGTGAGTGAAGAATACTTGTATGTCTCCTTTTAATAAAGCTTTACTTCTAGAAGGGCATGGAACAAAGGAAGACGGGAGTGCGGTTAGCGAGTCTGTTCTGTGGTTTGAACGCCACAGTGGAGATGTCTACATAAACAGGGCATGCAGTGGGAGATCTGGCGAGATGCAAGCTTCAACTTGCAGAATTCTGTGAGAAATAAAATAGAAACAGACTGGTGTGGTTGAGAGCTGGAGGAGCGTTACAGAGACCTAGTTTCTTTTTAATATAACATTTTCATTAATTCCTTAAGAATTTTATACATATTTTGATCATATTCACCCCTCCGTTCCTCCCGGACTCCCCACATAGCCACCTCATCCCCCGATCTCAATATGTCTTCCTTCTTTTTCTTATAACCCAAAGTGTACTTTTTGTGCTGTCTATATATTTGTGCAGAGTGGGCCATCCTGTAGGGGTCACTCAACCTACCAAGGGCCACACCCTAAGAAAGAGCAACTATTCGTCTTCTAGAAGCCATTGATTGTCCAGTGCTCCTCAGTTAGGGGTAGAAGCTCGCGAACTCCTCCCTCCTCCAAGCTGCAATGCTGACTATCTCGGTCTTGGGCAGACAGCTGCTAGCATGTGCATGGAGCAGTCCTGCCTGTGCAGAAGAAACTATTTCAACCCTGTCCTCTCCAACTTCTGCCTCTTACAGTCTTTTCTGACCCTTCTTCCATCACGGGACTGGAGGTCTTGGTGGCAAGAGAGTGTAATAAATAGGATATGGATGTCCCACTGGTGGCCAGCAGTCCATAGACACTCATTTTCTGTATTTGACCAATTATAACATTTTGCATTAACTGCCTTCCACTGAACAACGAAACTTCTCTGATGAGGTCTGAGATCTGCAGACAGTTGGCTGGGTTAACTGACCTTTTATAAAATGTGGGAGATTCCCCGAAAATGAGGGCCAGGTTTTTATTATTTTTCTGATCTAGATGTCAGCTGGTAGGTGTGAGCAGGCACATAGGCAGCAGCATTGTCTACATCTTCTGAGGGAATAGCAACAGCGTTGCTATGTGTCTTCCATTTTAGCTTGGGTCACAGTGGCCACCACAGCACATGAAATACAGCTATTCACTTTGAACTCCTAGAGCCTTGCAGAAGATGGGGATGTCTTCAGACTTCTGCCTCTGATTAATTTCCTAAAGCCATTTTCTTGGGATTGTTTGTTGAGGCTCTGGATCTAAGCACTGGGTTGCTGGTCAGTGGCAGAACACTCAGCACTTCCTTTGCTCCTCAGTACTGAAGAAAGTAGACACAATCCTATGGCTGAGGGGCTGGACAGATGGCTTAGTACTGAAGAGAGAGTACTGGGTATTGTTCAAGAGGACCTGGGTTTAATTGCCAGCACCCACATGGTGCTCATAACCATTTGTAACACCAGTCCCAAGGAATCTGACTTCTTGTGGCCATCTTAGGCACTGTATGCCTATGGGAGACATACATGAATGCAGACAGAATATCCATATTTAGTAATAAAAACCTTTCAGTTAAAACCCTTCTTGCACAAGCCACATGACAAAGCCTCTAATCTTAGCAAGTGAATATAAACCATGATGGGATGCTCTTCACTTAGCACTGTTGAGATCTCTCTGAGATAAGTGGATGCCCTGACTCAGCACCAAGAGCAGTATGGGGCTCCCTGGATGCATGGGGGCTCTACAGAAAGTTCCCCTTCTTACTCTAAAGTATCTGTTTGCTTGTGAAAACATTCCATTTTCTTGTCATGAGGACCCAACCTGTATCATTTTTCTGAATCGGACAAATCTCCCACACAGAAGCTCCCTCCAGGCATTCTGGGAATTTCAAGCAATCTTGCAGGCCAAAGACAATACCGAATCCTGGACTTCTATGTCCAGAACAGCAATAAACTATGCAAGACATTTTATTTTATGACATCAAAATTCTTTTCTAAATTGCAGCATGAATATTTCTCCACAAAAAGAAAGAGCTAACACAAAGAACTGTAATGAAGAACAGCAAGAAGATTAAATCAAAAAATATATATTCATTTTGCAAAGGTAGAGATAAAAGAGACAGAAATGGACTGAAAAGGGAATTTCATATAGGAAATAACACAGATTGGGATTTTAAAGCTTGCTAATGAGGATCATAAATTCCAATAAGGATGCTACCTGTGCAAGACTGAAAAGCACAGCAGCATCTGACATTCTACTGTGTGAAAACTGTTGACTTTAACCAACACACAGCTCTTCATTTAAAGACACACACTAAGCAAAAGGTCCTATTTGGCGATGCTGATCACCAAAATAATTTTTCTTTGACTCTGGGCTTAGCAGGGTGTGGAAGGGCAATTTTCTCTGATGGCTGGGTATTTGGCCAAGAACCACAGTGAACACCCATGAGCACTCAAAACAATTAGAAAGGATTCGTTCTGAATCAGCAGGTGTCTATGAATAGGGGGATTTATTAATTTGCCCTGACTGAAAATGCTTAAAACACAGGCTTGGAACTGGAAAAGCCAGTGAGCAGGAGAGAACACAACTATGTCAATTAAATGTCCAAGGACTCCAGAACCTGCAGGTATTCACAGGAAGTGTAGTTGATTAATACTTTATGGGATTTTTAAAAGCCACTTTAAGAGAAAAGTTTGATAATTTTTTATTTTATATTTAATTATTTTTAGAATTTTTCATGTACAACTTTTAAATCTCAAAAAAAGTCTTGAAATTTTAAGTTAAATCTTTAAATTATAAGTAAAACCTAATTACAACATTTCTCCAATTCTCTTTCGTTCCTCCAGTCCCTCCCATGATTCCTCTGACTCTGTCTCAAATTGATGGTCTCTTTTTTCTTTGATTATAATGGCTCTATATATATTTATCTCTCTGTGTAAGCACACATAAATTCAACGTGGTGAATCCATTTGGAGTTGCTTGTTTGAATATGATTTCACGATTGACCACATTGTATTGGATAACTTGTTAGGATATTTATCCCTGGGAAGCCTAATTCTCCCTCTCTGCAGTTGTTAGTTGTCTGGAGTTAAAACCCCCGAGGCTTCCTCTCTGCTTGGTATGTCCATTGATGCGGTCTTTGTTCAGGCATCCACACTGTTGAGATACCTTTTCTCACACAAACTTGACTTTGTAAAAGTATAGAAATACACAACTCAAGAATATTGTATCTGTTTGTTATTTGGTATGACTGTTTCTTGAGAGAATTCTTTTTTAAGTTTTCAATTTGGACTGAAAAGCCACATAAATACCCAGAAGAGATGGTTTATTCTAAAATAAAAAAAAAATTCTTAAGGGCTGGACTGATTGTTCAGTAACACTGGCTTCTCTTACAGTGAACCTGGGCTTGGTTTCTAGCATCCACATGGTAGCTCACAGTCACCTGTAACTCCCATGTCAAGGGATCCAGCCATATACATGTACATACATGGTACATGTACAGGGAAACTCATACACGTAAAACAAAAGTAACCGAAAAAATTAAAAGATATAGCTTTCTTACATAATTTTTGTTAAGTTAAAAATTTCGATGGAAACACTGGAGTATATGCTGACTTTCTTTTACACAATAGTACTTCTGCGTTGGAGTGGTATATGCAGTCATGTGACATAGATACATGCTATTCATTTTCCGAATTGTGATCGAGGGGTCAGGCCCTCTTCATCTGTTTGTGGATATAGTTACACATAGCTTTGAGGGAGAGGGAGGCACAACCCAAGCATTGTTATTTATTTCACAAGTGTAATTAGCTACAAGTCTTTCCATCCTCATTCCTAAAGCCTTGGCTTATTGTTTCAACTAATAATAGTCGCGCAAATACTGGAAAGCTGATGAGAGTGCAGTATATTGCTGAAAGCTATTTTTCTTGTAGTAACTTTGAGTTCCTTGAGTTCGAAAACATTTTAGGGACAGATTTTGGAAACAAAAACCTCCAAGATTTTCTTTCTTTAAAAAAGTTTTACTGTCACTAATTTATTTCCAGAATTTGCCCTCTTTCTATGATGCAAAAATATCTCTCAGAGTCTCTGAATAACATTATCATGCTAGAAACTAATATCTGGTGGAAAAGTGTGTCTCATATCTAAAGTCTGGCAGATAAAGAGAAAGCCACTTGTAAAAGCTTGATCAGAGGCTGTTGCTCACACTGGAGAACACTGTTGACTGGGCCATCTGCTGTGTTTCCTGCAAACACATACATCATTTAAATAATCACATATCCATTTTTCTCACCTAGAAAAGGAGAGAAAGCCAGCAACCCACATCCACTCATTAGACAGGAATACTGTGTTTACAATGATCAGGAGAGAATTCTCTGAATGTTCACTAGACATATTAAGGTTTTCTCCAGAGTCTGCAACTAGATTTTACTTCAGGATTTAAGCATAATTTCTACAGTTTTGTCATTTGGTAGTTTTCCTGAAATGCGCTCTGCCCATCTACCTTTACCTGTTTCCGGCTTAATTCGCCTCTCACCCACTAGGCTCGCTGAGTAGCCTCGTGGTCCTGAGGCCACACCCCGAGTTCCCACATTCACTCAGCATCTGCTAACATGGGTTCTTTTCTAGTCTTTTCTACGTGTAGTGACATCAAAAGCACACTTTCTTCCCTAGGGCTGAGGGCTTGTGTCATTCCTTCTCCCGACATGCATTTCTTCTCCTTTCTTCTTGAAAGCTTGACCTTCCTGTAAAGCGTCTCTCTGTACCATTCCTCCAAGGCCCCAGTTCCGCATTAGAAGTTCATCTTCAACTCATTTTCTGCAGAAAACTGTCTTTCCTCCTGTTTTATTTTGTTTTAATCATGTGTTTGTGTATGAATAGACATAAGTATTAGGGTGACTGTGTATGCGTGTAAGTGGATGTGTAAGTATGTGTGTGTGTGTGCGCGCATGAGAGTGCATGTGTGTACACCAGAGGTAAATCTCAAGTGTATTTATCAGTTACCATCAACCGACTCCTCTCTCTCTCTCTCTCTCTCTCTCTCTCTCTCTCTCTCTCTCTCTCTCTCTCTCTCTCTGTGTGTGTGTGTGTGTGTGTGTCTCCTTCTCTTTCTTGTCCAGTGCTGAGGGCAAGACAGGTAGATTCCTGGAGCTAGTTTGTCAGCCAGCCTTGCCTGCTTGCTAAATGAGGAGATGTCTCAAAAATAAATAAAACAAAAAAAATTACAATCACGTTATAAGTTAATCTACAGGCACATACCTGTGTAAGTGTGCCTACATAGACAAAACCACCAAACACACGTGCACACAAATATGTACACGAACATATGCATAGACACACAGAGTTTGGACAGACCTTACACAATTTGCTTTTAGAAAGAATATTTGGGGCCTCTTTAGAACTGCTAAGGGAGCAGGCCAGCAAATATATTGCAGGGCTAATAAGCTCCAGACTGTGCCTACGAGCACCTGCTGGACTCCTCTCTCTTCTGAAGAGTAATTCTAAGCATGGCTTCCTAGAGTGTGAACAGCAGAGTCACCTTTGTAGCCAACAGTCACCAGAGAACCTGGCCATGAGCACGTGCTCCTGTCTCTGGCTCACTGGACTGACTGTGGGAATGGAATTCCTTTGACAGCACAGGTTGATTCACCAAGGTCAAGCGTGGTGACATGTCTAAGAGAACAGACCATTACCTACAAGTGGTGGGAACTTTGTTTACACTGTCCTCTTGCCCCACTTGTCCTGAAGGTTCACAGAGCTGAGTCATTCTAATGGAAAGCTTGAACCCGGGTGATGAAGGGGAGTGATACCTTTGGTGTTCCCAGCCTGATAAGCCTCTGGCCAATGAGCAAGGAAAGTGTACTTAGGGTAGCTCTGCCTAGCCTCTCTTCTCTTTCTGCTTTGGCAAAGAACTGAGTGTATTTCTTTTGTTTCAAAGGAGGGATCAGGACACAGAAACTCAGCTTCAATGCAAACCTGAAATTGTTCAGGTGGCTGAACACAGAAGTCTGTACTTAAATCCCTGGCTGCTCAGCCCAGCATTTGAGCACCAGGAATGGGCTTGTTTCTGTGCACGAGTCACTGATTATCACACCCCTCGAGAGACTGTGATGAGCTAAAAGAAGGGATGTTTGGAGATGAACACAACTCTCTGTTAGTGATGATTGAGTTTTGTGTTGTCTTTTCAGGCTTACTGTGAAATTCACTTGCTAGGGTGCATTGTTTACTTGACCTGGTTTGTGTCAGCACCTGAATCCTCTCAGCAATCTGGGATTTCCTGTCTATGGTCTCTAAAGATTTTCCACTTGACAGATGATCTCAGACCAGCCCTCCTGTCCGGCCAAACCTTCTGCTTCTTTCTCAAGGTTACTGCCTCGGTGAATAACATTTTTCCTTTAGTTTTTAGGTCATTTTCTGTCTTTGGGGTTATTTTCAACATTATAAACCTGACTGTCTCTCCTTTTTTTTTCCCCGCTTGCCCACATCACTCAGTTTTCCTCTGGGGCAATTATTGATTACATAGGCCTATCTTATGTTTCTAGAACCTGAGTTCTGCCATCTCTTTAGACTTTCCCACACTGCACCAGTCATGCCTGCTTCTGTTTATGCTGCTGTCTCCCATCTTAAGTCTTCCATTCTTCACAGTCATTCTGAAGACTGTAGAACATAGCAGGTGGCTTCCTTCTAAAGAGAAGCGTATTATCTAAATCTATAATAAGCTTCTGTGATTATGGTAATTTGTTTATATAAAAAGTGGGGACTTTAAAAAGCTTAATTTATAAGCCTCAAGTGTGAAAAATAAAAAATCAGCTGTTAGATGAGTAGTTTGAATAACATCAGTTTTTAAAGGCTAAATCAATCACATAGAACTTTGCCTCTGTGTTCTACTGTCTGCATAGTTATTTGGGTGAATACTTACTTCAGTGCCACCCCGCCACAGCTATGGTTATCCAGATATGGTCTGGACTACTGATGCTTTTGGGACTTCACGTCCAGTTATGGTGGTTTATACCCAGACTTGGGAACTACACAAGAAAAATCTCCAATATCTGCTAAGTTGATAGAGCAGACATGGCAAAGATAAACACAGAGAAAGAAGGAAAGGAGGAAGGGAGGGAGGGAAAGAATATTTAGGAGAGGGAAGAAAAGAAATGGAATGAACAATATGCAATGGAGGAGAGAAAAATCCTTCCAAGGAAAAGCTTTAAAAAATAAACCTGGGATGTCATGTGCTGCCGCCATCATGGGGACATGCTCTGAGCTGAGATGCATAGGCATCTGTGGGTTTTCTGGCTTCCAAAACCTGTGTATGAAGCAGCCCGTCCCTGAAGCTGTGTCACAAGCAGCTACAATGTCCTCCCAGGAAATGGCAGTCTAATATGTTATACACGTGATGACAACTGGGTGTTAAATTTTAACTAGGAGGTCACCAAATAACTTCCGAAGTCGGCCGTGTGAGCTTTGCTTGCTGGATGTGTAGGGAGAGCCCAGGAGCTATGGGGTCACACATGCCAGCTCACAGACAACTGCTCAGCTATGGGCGACCTGGACGAGGGGACAGTGAGACCTGACATCTGAGGCCTCAGAGGCTGCTGCTCTCTCAGAGAGCTATGAGTGCAGGAAGATTTAGACTGTTTGCTTGGACAACATGAAGAATCTGTTGTCCTGTCTACACTAAATACACTTCCTTAAAGGGAGTTTGATTTCAAGTAAGGTCTTTAATCATGCATGGCAGTGGTCACTGTCACAGTAATGTGTACACTGTTGTCACCATCACAGTAGCAAGTACACTGTGGTCACCATCACAGTAGCAAGTACACAGTGGTCACCATCATAGTACTGAATACACACCATGTTTACCATCACAGTAATGAGTACACTGTGGTCACCATCACAGTAGCAAGTACACTGTGGTCACCATCACAGTAGTGAGTACACTGTGGTCAGCATCACAGTAGTGATTACACACCATATTCACCATCACAGTAGTGAGCACACTGTAGTCACTATCACAGTAGTGAGTGCACTGTGGTCACCATCACAGTAGTGAGTACACTGTAGTCACTATGGTCACCATCACAGTAGTGAGTACACTATGGTCACTGGCACAGTAGTGAGTACACACCATGTTCACCATCCCAGTAGTGAGTACACAGCATGTTCACCATCATAGTAGTGAGTACATTGCAGTCTCCATCATAGTATTGAGTATATGGTGTCACCATCACAGTATTGAGTAAACTGTGGTCACAATCACAGTAGTGAATACACTGTGGTTACCATCACAGTAGTGAGTACACACCGTGGTAACCATCACAGTAGTGAGTACACACCGTGGTCACCATCACAGTAGTAAGTACACTGTAGTCACCATCACAGTAATGAGTATACTGTAGTCACTATCACAGTAGTGAGTACACTGTGGTAACTGTCACAGTAGTGAGTACACTGTAGTCACTATCACAGTAGTGAGTAAGTACACTGTGGTCACCATCACAGTAGTGAGTACACTGTGGTAACTGTCACAGTAGGAGTACACTGTAGTCAATATGGTCACCATCACAGTAGTGAGTACACTGTGGTAACTGTCACAGTAGTGAGTACATTGTGGTCACTCTCCCAGTAGTGAGTACACTGTGGTCACTGTCACAGTAGTGAGTACACTGTGGTCACTGTCACAGTAGTGAGTGAGTACACTGTGGTCACTGTCACAATAGTGAGTATACTGTGGTCATTGTCACAGTAGTGAGTACGCCATGATTAGGGCATCCTTTTGAAAGCAGTAATAGCAGCCATAGCATGGGCTCGTACATTGCAGGGTTAAGTACATCACAAGCAGAACTTAACTGGCAGATAAGAAGACAGCATGGCACTTTACTGAAATCACACTGTGAAGAGAACCGAATGCAGATGAAGTTGGTTAGAGATGAGTGGATCATCTCTCTGTTTAAATTTATTTAAATGTACCCAAGTTGTGATTTGTTTCCTGACTCATGGGGCCAGTCTTAGTTTTGGTGATCATGATCCTAGAATTCAGTACTAGCGTTTAATCGCTATTGTGAAAATCTTATAGAAAGAATTGACATTTAAATTATTTTCTTCTAATTAAATGTTTCAAAGAGGAAGTAGGGTTGTTGGGATGGGCACCTGCCACCTCCTGACTTAATGTTTGTGTTTAGGAAAATGAGGGGGCCACAGCAGTCCTCACAGGCATCAGAGGCCTGGACAAGGATATCTGTACTGGACTGCACATGTCTTATATCTACTATATCTTCTGAATCCTGGAAATTCTGGCATTAGGTGAGGTGCCGGCACACTTGGCACTAGGTGGTGCTTGTATTGATGGCAGCTGCTCTCACCTGCTGTGAAATTAGACTTGGTAAATGAGAACAGCTTGCTGCAGGGACCAAGAACACTGGCTTACAATGCTGCTGTCTTTAGGAAATTCTCCTGTGTGATTGTGTGTATCTGTAATGCTGGGGAAAACACGTCTGCATAAAGGCTACTGAAGAAATACGGATCTGTTCTTTGCCTGCATCAGAGAGCTGAATGTGTTGTTGATAATTACAGTTCTGTACTGGAGAAGCCTGTGAAATGGGCTGTTATGCCATTAAAAAAATAGTAATAAAAGCATGATGTGAATATAATGTACTTTTAAATGTCATGTCTGATATTGCTGATTACAAGCTCAGAAAAGATTAACCAATTCATCTTCTTGGGAGGGGTTAGATGATAAAGATCACTTATAATTTCTCATATATCACGTAGCTAGTGCTATGCTATACTTTATTCCTCAAAATATTTTATGAAAACTTTGGCTTTATTTTGAAAAAAATCATTTTCGTTAACATTTGTTGGAAATATTGTTGATTATGCTGAAGCTGATTCAAGGTCATGGCTGACTACTAAGATAAATCCACCTCAAACTAAAAATCAATGAATTTTGGATTGACAATAAAATCCTCAAATTTCCTCAATTCTTATGTCTTGAATACAACTTTAATAGATATGTAATAATTAAAAAGCAGTTTCATTGCAAAGAAATGCTCATGTTTCTACAGAAGCAGTATTCTTCTTAAATGCTAATATAACACACTTATTATTATATTAGCATATTTTTATGTGGGAACACTTTATAAAATTACACAGCAATTCTTTCCATGTACCTCTGACACCTAGGTCCAGTCCACACTGCTAAGGCTCTTTCTGAGGAATGAACGGAGGAATGTGCCTGCATCTACATACCCTTTATACCACTAAAGAAGCCCAAATCTCCTTTACTTTTTAATTTGAAGGTCAAAATATTCTTTTGTTTTATTTGTGTTTTAGATGAGAATTTCTCTGACTTCAATGAAATGAAGGCTTTGAAGGTTTTTATTGGTCATTTAGGCTTTTCTTTGAATTTCCACGTCTGGTTCATAGGCATCCTCGCTTCTGCTCACCGGCAGCTGTAGGGCACTGTTCCTCCTCGGCCTGTGTGTACTCCTTCAGGAAGCTGAGGGGGTACTCCTGGATGCTTGGGTGCTTATCGGAAAATGAGTATTACTGTATACCAACAGATGGTAAGTAGACAAATAAAGCAATTTATTGTTTGTGATCCCAGATCTTTATTGGAGTCACTGTGTCCACTTTTGTTGGGACTGGGGCTCCCGTTACACTGCTCTGACATGCTCTGACTATGTGCCTCACAGCACCAGAGACACTCAGGAACCCTCACCTATAAATGACAATTCACTTCTGCACCGATGTGATAGGGAGAAAATGGAGAGTCCCATCTTATATCTGTGAAAATAGTATCTATTTCAGTGTGTGTGGGTCGAGGCTAAATGAGGTAAGAAATGTTCACTCTTCAGCATACTGTGTAGTTGGAAGTTGAGCCTTTCCCAGCAAGTCTGTCATCTGCCAGGTTCATGACTGAAAACCATGCAGTAGAGCTACAATACCCTCATAATGTTTCAGTTTATGAGTTTGTGTGCTGAGTGTCTTCATAATTGTTCTTGATCTCATGCAACCTGTGGGCCATGGGTTGGGCACACATGGGGCTTCCACGGAAACACTCCAAAAAATATACTTAGAGTTATTCAAATTCATTTGTTACTGAGAAAAGCATATTGTCTGGAAATCATACCCTTTACCTGATTACATTGTTTAGATCTTGCCTCTATTTCATGAGCATAGTTATATTGTGCTAATTCTTTCAAAAGACAGAGAACATGTGTGTTCTTGCACACACATACACACACGCACACACACACCCTTCCCCTAAGATGCAGAGCTAACTCGTATCTCTGACATTAGCCTTCTATCTTATCTGTGATATTAGTCATTGCTGTTGTTAAGACAATCTAAGTGTTTTCATTTGATTCTTTACTCCTAAGACAAGCTCCTTTTGAATATAAGCACGTCAAATAAGTAGGTAAAAGAAGCATGGGTTACTGTAGTTAAACATTAGAGTGCAAGGTACCATAGCCTGATAAGAGAGGAATGTGAATCTGGCTTTAGAGGGATAAACACTAAGGAGGCCTAGCTTGTTATATACATAGCAACCGGGATCAGCCTATTACTAAAACACAATGGCAGGCTCTGCTGGCTTCTCATAAGCTTCTATTTTTATTATATTTACACTCAATTTTACATAATAAGAACCAACTTTAAAGGAATAAATGGAAAAAAATAGTCTTTTGAAGTGTAGTAGATAAATAAGGGTTAAAATATTCTCCAGAAAATACCTTGTAGCTAACTGCATGAACTTAAATTGGTAGACAACCCAGGTCACTTTTGCTGTTGCCTCCCAGCTGGCTGGTTTCTTAGCATGGACAATTATTCTCCTTTATTATCTACGAGTTGGGCAAAGCTCGTATGCTAAAACTTGACTCTTGGCTATATCCAGAAGACTAGGAAGTCCACCGAAGCCTTAGAAATTCCCAGTCTTAATTGAGGAATTTCTGAGGTTTATGCATCTATAGGACCCTTTCTATTCCTGGCTCTCCACTGAGTTCATGTAACAAGTTGACAGGGACAGGAGTCAGATCACAGACATGTCTCACTGTCCCCAGTTACCGGAGACAATATGGACACCTTGCACAGGAGTTAGAAACTCAACTTCTTAGTTTTGAAATCTTGCTGAAAACAGTTCTGAGTTCCAGACACCTGCTGGAGGGAATATTACAATTGATACTATGACTCAGTAGACCTGCTCATTTGAATGGGTTTAAATCTAGATCTTTGGTGTTGGGAGTATGGCCCAGTGGTTAAAATACCTGCATAAGAATAAAGCCTCAGTTTGTATCCTCAGTGCCTATCTCAGAGTGAGGGGACTAACTACCTGAGGTCTGTGAGCTCCAGACTTGCCACAATTTAGTTTGCCTAATATCAAAAGTCCATGCATTGTGAACTTCTCTTCAGTATCTCTGTCTCTCTCTGTCTCTGTCTCTCTGTCTCTGTGTCTCTGTCTCTCTCTCTCTCTGTCTCTCTCTCTCCCTCCTACATCCACACCCAGGGACTTGTAGACTCTACCATGGCGCTACATCTTATTAGCTCATTCTATTATTATTGCTTTTTTTTTTTACAGTCCAGTCATTATCTCCCTCCCAGACTGCTCTCTGACAGCTCCTCATCCCATTCCTCCTCCCATGTCTCCAAGAGGATGTCTTATTAGCTCATTTTTAAATACAAACCACATAAACTTCTTAGAAACTCTGAAAACTAGAACACAGAAGAATAATAGCTTTTAATGCTCATGGTAAAATGACTATGTACCTGGGGTTCTGCTCTTAAATAAACTGTCAGTTCAGTATAAGGCTGTCATGGTTAGATACTCAATATCTTAACCTTTTTTTCCTGATGTCTTTTTTTTAAATTAGCAAAGGATTTTATTAAAATGAGGACCAAGCTGGGCGGTGGTGGCGCATGCCTTTAATCCCAGCACTTGGGAGGCAGAGGCAGGCGGATTTCTGAGTTCGAGGCCAGCCTGGTCTACAGAGTGGGTTCCAGGATAGTCAGAACTACACAGAGAAACTCTGTCTCAAAAAACAAAACAAAACAAAACAAAACAAAACAAAACAAAACAAAAAATAAAATGAGGACCAATGTAAAATGTAGGATGATATGGGGTTAGAAGTCAGGAGATTCAGCATAAGAGAGAAGAAAATGTGCTGGTTGTTGAAGAAAGGAAGACCCTAAAAGACAGTCAACCCAGAAGGCCATGAAGATATCAGTACAGAGAAATATAGGGACTCCTACCTAAGAAAAGTCATAGGCTACCAATGTTTGAGTTGCTTTCCCTTCTCCTTAAGATTTCAGGATGGCAGATCCATGTGGGTCCTAGCAGAGAAAACTCTGAGCTATCAAAATCACTAGTGTCCATCTTAGTGAACCAAGAGTGTACTGCTGGCTGCGTATTTTCTATCTAATGGCATATAGCTTTAACTTGGAACACTGCAGCCTGAGGATGTACCTCACTGGTAGAGTCTTTGTATAGCATGTATGAGGCCCTGGCACTAAACTAGTATTTGTTTTTCAATATCACAGTTCAAAAATGTTTATGTCAGCTGATATGGTCACATTTGAAGGGAAATAATTCAAGTCTATCTTCTGTCAACCATATGGCCGTCTTCCTGCTTTTTTTCAACATGCTTGCCTCACTGTTTTAATCATTCAGAATTTTGCCTGAATATCATCAACACTTGGTTTAATCTGTTAAAACAAAACAAAACAAAACAAAAAAAATTAAAAAACCCCAAACACCCCCCCAAACCAAAAAACATGTCCACAGCCATCACTTTATACTAACTTCCTTTGCTTCATTTTCTTTATGACACACGAATTCCCAACATGACAATATTTGATTGTGTGTGTGTGTGTGTGTGTGTGTGTGTGTGTGTGTGTGTGTGTATTTTGTGGCTGGCTCTGTGCTTTGTCCAAGAACTCAGAACATTCTCTGGTATGTGAGAGTATTTTACACATATTATAGAATGAAAGAGCCAGCAGATGGTGAGTTTTGATGGAGCAAAACCTATTTTATACATTATTTTATTTCCAATCCTTCACTAAGTATCTGCAGGTCTAGCTATTCCAAAAGTACATGCTGGTTGAATGAATGAGTAAATAGATAAATGAAATCTAGGATGAGTTCTCACAGGACAAAATAAAATATAATTTTGTAGCATTTGAGGACTTTAGACAACTAAAGAAAAGTGACTTTCTCATTGGAGCTTAGGATGCATGATGAGATGTATTTTTCTTTTTTCCATCAGGGGGTCCCAAACCCTGGGCTTCAGGCTCTGAAGACTTGTGTTTCTTCCTTTGAGAGACTGGATATATCCAGATGAGTGTGATTCCTGGCATGGTTATAAAAGTGAGTGGGCACACTCCATGGTCAATGTCAATGTCAATGTCAATTCTGTCCCTGTGCAGTTCTATCCTGGCTGGGTGCCCTGTTCCTTTTTTATTATTTATAACCATTCAAAAAAATACGGCAGATACATTTTCAACTTCTCTGTGAATAACACCTCCAGGACTCTATCAATTCTTCATATAGTAGTATGAAAAGTGATGAGTGTTCAGAGAAATGGGTCCATCTCTGACAGAACAATTGGTAGGCATGGACAGACAGGTCCTTGGAAGACAGACCTGGGAAGTTAAGCAGTAGTGTGAAGCACGGGGTGGGGGATAGTAGCTTTGAAATTTTTAGTTCTTTCTATAGAAGTGTTCCTTACTAATTATATATGTACATATATATTCCTATGCATGTATATTTCTCCAGGGTGAGTTTCTTGGTTGAATCATGTATATAAGATATCCATTAAAGAGAAAGAAAGAACCCAAATCAAGGTTTAAGAAAACCTTGACCAAAATTAGATTTTAATGCTCATGCTAATGTTTTGGAGAGTTGAGGGTATGTTCTTGGAGGTGTATTTTCAGTCAGCAGTCTTAGAAAAGCTAGAGATGTAGCTGTCCTTAAGCTGAAGGCAAGATCCAGCTTGCTGTTTGTGTGAGCCTTATTGTAGAGTCCCACTTGAAGACTCAAATAAATTGGATAAGTGAAAACTTAAAATATGGTTCAGAATAGAAGGAAAATCCAAGTCTGGGACACACACACACACACATACATACACGCACACACACACACACAAGATAGGGGATGCTAAGATAATGACAAGATAAAATGAGTATTTTATTTTTATGACTATATTAGCTACTTTGGATTATAAATAACCATTCACAAGTCTTTTTGAAAACTTGACTGTATTTCTTTGCTGATTCTGGGATCTTGTTTCATAAAGAGCAAAGAATTACTCCTGGTCAACAGTAATTGCATAATTTTAAATAATGGGCAGAAGGTCTGCATAGATATTTCTTAAAAGAAGACATTTGAACAGATAATGATTATGTATAAAGAAGGTCAACACTGTTATTATCAAGACAATGAGCATCACTGAGATGTCACCTTACATTTTTTAGGATGGCTATCATCAAAGTACTAAATAAGTGTTGGTGAGAATGTGGAGGAGAGGGATCACCTATATACTGTGAGTGGAAATATGAGTAGTTGTAGCCACAGCAGAAGACAGTGGAGACCCTTACAAAATGTAAAACAGGGGCCGTGATCTGGCTAAATAGGTACAGGCCAGTACTAATTCTGATAACTTAGGCAATGTGCCTGGAACCCACATAGTAGAAAGAGAGAACCAACTCTCAAAAGTTGTCGTCTGTCCTCTCTATGTACATTACCCCACCCGAATAAATAAACTTAATAAAAAGTTTAAAAGATTAGAGCTGATGTGGCAGCACTTGGCTGGAATCCCAGCCCTTGAGTGGCTGAGGTGGGAGGATTACCCAAGTTTAAAGCTAGACTGGGTCACCTAATAAGACTTTGTCTAAAATAAACAAATGAGTGAATGAAGAAATAAGTGGTAAAACTACCAAATGATCTAGCAGCAGTCTTGCATATATATACATATGTATATATACATATATGTATATGTATATATATATGCAGGAAACAAAATTAATTAAGAGCAACCACATTACGGAAAGTTATTTAATTTGACACCCTAAATGGTAGTGGCACACGTGTTAATTTAGGATTTACTAAATCTATAAACATAGTCTGTAAGAAAGTGTCTCTGGATAAAAACAAGGGTGATGTAATCTTGTCAGACATTATTCAACACAGAAAGGCTGCATGTGGCATATAGAATCTGGAATTACATCACTATAAAGCAATGTCTGGAGAAATTGATGTCCCTTGATCAGATTAATTCAGAGAGCAATTATATAAACATAAATTAATACATCCTTTAATAAGAGCAAGATCACACAAATAACCTTCTACAAACTAGTAAGAACAAAGGTGAAGATGTTTTTCTTGCATTTCTCTATTCCTTGCTTGAGATCAGCAAATCTTATTGCTATTGTCTTCATCTCTGTCCTCAATCACTGTTGCATCAATCCAAGGTCTTATCTCTTACACCTCAGACTGTTCTATGGAAGCCTCAAGTCTTCTCACTCCTACTATCAAGTCTCTGAGCAGTATTCTCTTATAGCAGACGGAGTGACCCTTCAAAATATTTAACCAGATTATGTCTTCATAGTATTTAATTTACTGTTTTTTAATTTCAAAATTAAGTTTGTTTGTTTATTTACTTATTTATTTATTTAGCATGGGAGGGAAAACGAGCCACAATGCATTTAGATGTCAGAGGTCAACTTCTGAGACTTTGTTCTTTCCTTCTACTGTGTGTGTTTTGAGGGATTGAACACAGTCACCTGGCTTAGTGGCAAGAACATTTATTCATCTCCTGAGCAATTCTACCCACTGTCATAGTATTTAAAGACCTCCCAATAGTAGTACGTAGCAGAAATATGTACATGTACAAGTAAATCCTTTTGTGAACTAGCTTCTGCCTACCAGTGTGACTTCATGTCACTTTCCTTGACTTCAACTGGTTTCCAGACACCCTTGATATCAACATAGCCAATTAGGTGCCACTTCCTTAAAGACTCTGATCATTCTGTAATCAGTTACCCACAGATCACTCATTTCTAATGCGTATTTCCCTTGCTACACTTTATGGAGACAGAACCTATGCTACTCGGTACTTATTTATTTTTGCCTTCTCACAGTCATGCTTTGTGCAATGTCCTTCCCGTGGATATTGAAAGGATCTGTCACTTGTTTCTAACCAATATCTGATGGCAACAGTGGTTGACCATCACTCTCACAGATTCCAGGTAGCAAAGGCAGTAGGATGCCACTGCCACGGATTAGGACACATTACAAAATAAATCAAATAGGACTTCCTTCTTGCTGGCTTTGAAATAGCAACCTGTTAAATTTTGAGAGTCCCCTGTAAAGAACCTTGCATGACAAGCAACTGTTGGTAGCTGCTATTGACTAAACAAGATCCAAAAGTTCAATACTTGCAAAGAACTAATTACTTGGAAGAGGACAAATCTCAGGTAGTGACCCAAGCTTCATTCATAGTTGATGGCAGCTGTACAAGACCTAAGCAGAGGTTCATACTCTTCTCATGACCCACAGTAGCTATATAATAATAAGTTTGTATTGTTTTGACTTGCAAAGGCAGTGGTAGTTTATTATAGAAAAGATTAGAACTGTACAGTTTTATTGTCTCTCACTTGCTAAATTGTAAATTCCAATGCTTAGAGGACTACTGGCCACATAGTCTTTGATAGTTATTTGTAAAAAGAATGAACTAGATTGTGAAACAGTTGAAATGACTAATGAAATGCAATAGTGAGTCAGTAGAATGGACAGAAAATATGTAATGTCCAAATAATAAGGCTGAAGATTAAGTAAATCTTGATTTCAACACCAGGTCATGTTGGATTGCCACACAAGGAAATTGTTTTATTTCTTTTTTTAAATTGTTTTTTCCTTCCTTCCTGTCCTTTAGATTTATTTTTGTTTTTATTTATTTATTTGTGTGTGTATCTGTCTGTATTGTGAGTGTACCCATGCATGCCTGCAGAGGCCAGGAAAGAGCATTGGATTTCCTTGGACCTTGAGTTATAGGAAATTGTGAGCCACTCAATTTGGATACTAGGAAATTGATTCCTTTTCAAAGCAGTAAGTGCTCTTAATTGATGAGCCATCTCTTCAGATACACTTCTTATTTCTTAAATGATGATGAATAAGTTTATTTCATGTGTAAAGTAGGTTATAGGGAGGGATTAAAAACACAGTGTTTAACATCTAAAGCATCATGAGCAAGTGAGAAGCTAACTACAGGACGGAACTTGAGTTTTCTATTTGTTTTCACTTTTCTTCCTCAAAAGGAAGTACAATTTGTAAATATTATATACTAATGAAATTCTTAGTACTAGTTTGATGAGGGTTTTTGAATTTAAGAGAAAAGAAAGTTTGATATAACGAGAAAAGACAGAGGCTATTTTGTAACACCAAGCCATAATTTTAAAAAGCATCAACAAAAATCACAAACATAGTAAATATCAAATCTTTAAGAAATAGTTTGGGAATTTAAAAGCTATTCTGAAAAATATATAACTGAATGTCAGGTATCCATCACTTCTTGAGTATGAATATACACTTTAACATACATGAATTTAATATTCACTATAAGGGCACTGCATAATGGTGCTCATCTTACAACCAACAAAAATTCAAAGAAGTGAAGTCACTTGCTTTTTGTTAGATCTGTAGTACCTGCTCTTGTCTTGACCTCTCATCACAACAACTACATTTATACTTCCCTGTTGTCTGGCTTCTGGTGTAATATAATCAGTGAGGGGCATTGAGGAATATGGGAGGGAAGTCAGGAGGAAAGGGGAAAGAGAGGGAGGGATGGAAGGAGAGGAAAGAGGAAGGGAGGGAGGGAGGGAGGGAGGGAGGGAGGGAGGGAGGGAGAGAGGGAGAGTGTGAGGGATAGAGGAAGAGAGAGAGAGAGAAAGAGGGAGGGAGAGAGAGAGAGAGAGAGAAAGAGAGAGAGAGAGAGTGAAAGAGGGAGGGAGGGAGAGAGAGAGAGGAGGGAGGAAGAGAGAGAGAGAGAGAGAGAGAGAGAGAGAGAGAGAGAGAGAGAGAGAGAGATATTAGGTTATTTCTCCTGCTCTCTTAGTTCCCAGGATTCTTTAGGAATAGTAGTGTTCAACCCACCAGGCAGATCATTTTTTATGATCTTAGCTACATGAGTCATCTTTGCTTCTTCTTCCAATGGATATTGGAAACATCTTTGTCTCCTAATGGTCCCCCTGGTCTTGAATAATAGACCTACTTCCTATAGTTTTGAATCTCTTTAGTCTTATGGTTGTCTGATGGACACTTGAGCAACAATATTAGTTGAATAACCAACTTCCTAGTTAAGCTTCCTTTATTTGAGGGATTAATTCATTTTTACTTCCAGTTTTATTCTAACTCAAGTTTTAAATATAAAATTCAAGTAAGACATTCAAATAATCTTCAAAACCTGTACTTTTGTTAGTTTGATGAAAATTACTTTTTTAAAGGGGCCTTAGTATGTTTCATACAATCATCTGTCATAGAGTAATTAAATATAGTTTGATTATATAAAAACATGAGACTGTCAGTATTCATTACCATATCATCTAAAATATGATTTTATTCTTACAAACATTATTGCTTAAATCTTCAGTAATGACTAAATATTTTTGTTATTTTCACAGTATAATTTTTGCTAGTCAGTGTATTACACTAATTGTATTTTGTTGACACAATTTTAATTTTTTTCAAAATTCTAATGCCCATAGTTTTATAAATTCTAGTATTCTTTCTCTTCCTATAATATAGGATTGTAAAATTATAAACACTCTACAATCAATTAACAAAATTAATGTTTTTTTAAAGGAAGTCAAGTTTGATGAAGAAATGACAAAGAAAATCACCTTCGTCTTGATGGTTCATTGAGAGTACTAGGGTCAAAAAAACAAATTTTTTCAAAAATACATACTATTTAATTATATCTTCTTTTATTTGGACTTTCAGATTTATACTTGACTTTGGAAAGATATTCTTAAAAATCAGCAAGTTAATTACTTGCAATAATTATCTGAAATAATATAAGACAGTCCAGATTTTAAATGTTCTTGGAGTTGAATTCACAGCAGAGGGATCCTTTGTCCAGTTTGTTATAATGATGAGATGGGTCGATAATATAGAAAAGATTACAAACTGAAATATTGAGACTTTTGCTTGCTACTACATTGGACTCAGTAAGAGTTTAGAATTTTTCACCCCAAAGCCATCAAATTTAGATACATGCTTTGAATATTTTATTACATTTAATGACTTTGAAGTTCCTGATAAAGTCTCCATATAGCTTCAAACATAACTTTAAAATCTCACATAGCACTTTCTTGTACTTTGAAGCAATCTGTAAAAGCAAGTTAGAAATCAGAAATGAATATGCACATTTATATTTTATAATTCAGTACAACAATAGTAGTCTAAGAATTCATATTTTTCTTCAATCACGAAAAATTCTTCGGTAATTCTTACTCCAGAAATTTACTGAGTTGTGGGATTTCTGGTGGTATTCTTGGTTCTTAGCTGTTCTGTCATGTACAGAACACTATACCCTTTTGTATTTCAGTCAAGTAGAAGTATGGTCTTATATTTTAATTTGATGGCCTCTTTCTTTGTCCTCAATATAGAGACTAAATCCTCTATTGAGTTTTCAATTTTCATCATCTGTAAACAAATTTGGAATTGAGTATATATACCTCTGTTTTTGCCTTGTCTGGTTTTATGATTTCTTTCTTTACTAAGACTTTTTTCTTTTTATCTCTGTATTTAACTATATTCTTAAAATAATTTTCAGATTTTTATTAAACAGTCATTTGACCTACAATAATTTATTTTTGATTGTTCATATCATTTATCAACGTTATCACTGTCACGTAAGCTTGCTTGTTCTGACATTTTAATTTTTGAGCTCAAATGTTAGTCCATTTATTCTTTCTCTCTTCTCCTTTCTCTCTCTCTTCCTTTTCTCTCTTGAGTTTTGAGGTAGCTGCCAAAGCTTCAGACAGTCATCAAGTGCGTGTTCATGGCTTCATGGCTTTAGGATCCTGTGCTGTTGCTGTCAACATACTGATCTAGTTAAGAGTCTGGAAAATGCAGAGTCAGTTCCTGACTGGAAAAGCCTGTTTGCTTTCTCCAGCTTCCCCAGTGACTTTGGCTTCACCTTTGACAAGAGTTAGTTTGAGCTTAGGTGGAGTTTCTGCTCTACTGTCCTCGCCTAAGTAACCCACCAGGCTCCCTCCCACACACGTGTCCAGAGACACAGCTCATATGTCTACATTTTTTTAAAAAAAATTAATTTACTAATTTATTTTAAACTCCAAATTTTATACCCTTTCCAGTCAACCCTCTGACTGTTCCATATCCCCATAGCTCCTCCCTGCCTCCCTGTCACCACGAGGATGTTCCGACCGCCCCACCCCCCATCCCACCAGACCTCTCAACTCCTTAGGGCCTCCAGTCTCTTGAGGGTTAGGTGCATCTTCTCTGACTGAACCCAGACCCAGCAGTCTTCTGCTGTATATGTGTTGGGGTCTCATATCAGCTGATGTATGCTGCCTTTTTGGTGGTCCAGTGTTTGAGAGATCTCAGGGGTTCAGGTTAATTGAGACTGCTGGTCTTGCTACAGGGTCGGCCTCCTCCTCAGCTTCTTCCAGCTTTTCCCTAATTCAACCACAGGGGTCAGCAGCTTCTGTTCATTGGTAGGGTGCACATATCTGCATCTGGCTTTTTCAGCTGCTTGTTGGGTCTTTTGGAGGGCAGTCATGATAGGTCCTTTTTTGTGAGTGCTTCATAGCCTCAGTAATAGTGTCAGGTCTTGGGACCTCCCCTTGAGCTGGGTCTCACTTTGGGCCTGTCTGGAATCTGTTTCTGAACAAAAGCATGTTTATCTCTTTCAAAGCATATTGGTGCATTTTTCTTTTTATTAAAATGTGCTCTATGTGTGTGAGTGACATGGTAGTCATGGAAGTCATGCTACAGAATATCATTGTATCACCTCTTACTAGTTCTTTCTTTTATGATTATAATTGAAATGAGTATAAAGACATTGTCACAGTTGCTCTGGTTTGCTTTAATGACAGTTAAAGAATTTAGCCTCAACTGCACAGAAATTCACATGTTCCTGATTGTCACAGAATTTTAAGATTTAGTGTTTAGTATAGAGTTTGAAAACTATTTCGAAGAAGGCCCAGAGAGTTTTGATAGGATATGTTGTCCAGACATATTTGTGTATGAACTCAATCAGTTCCTGAAAGAAGAATAAGTATTGAAAGTCTTTTAAACATTTCTGTTAATAGTGCCACAGTATTAACACTACTTTACATTGTAAAACATTACACATTGTTTTAGTTTACCTGTATTTACTATTATTTGCTGTAGTACTAGGAATCAAACCCAGGACATTGCATATATATTTAGACCTATTCTAAAAGTGTATTTTTGTCTTAGAGCTTCTTACCAGCTGCCCATTTGAAATCTTAAAGTCAGGTTGCCAATCTTATCAGCAAACACCTACATCCACTGAGCCATCTTGATATCCCAACATTCTTTATTCTTCGAGGAATTCAACTTAACTATAAGTTTTTTAAATTTTCTATCAAGTATCAACAGCAGTGAATTATATTTAGCAGAGATTTTCCAACTATAGAATCATATATCTATACATAATTTTAGTTTTTATTATTTTACTTTAGGCTCATGGAAAGACTTCACACACTGCCTGGGTTCTATCATTTTCAAACTTCTTTGCGTTAGATCCAGAACTCTATTTGTAAATATTCTTGTTTATATTATAATAAGAAACTCTGACATCAATTGGAACAGATTTAAGAAATTGTTTTTAAGTAATTTTTTCTCATTGAACTTTTTATTTCATGCTCAAGTAGAATGTTGAACTTCAACTTTATCCCTAAAATAAACATGATCTTTTCTTTTTTTACTTTCTGTTTTCCTAGAACCACTATGCCAGTACCAATGCATTCATTTTACTCCAAAGCTTAAGACCATCAACAGAACACACACACACACACACACACACACCACCACCACCACCACCACCACCACCACTGCCACCCCCCCCCCAAAGCAATACTTATCAAATTTAACTCTACAAACCCTACCAATAATATGATCATTGGGAATGGAAACAAATTTCACCCCACCAGAAATGATGAAAGGTCATCTTTAAAGTGTTGCTGCTATCTTAGCACGTGCCTGGAATCATCACTAAGTGTTGTCATGTAAAAGTTAAAGGTTAATGAGGAATAAGCTTAAAGTTGGTGATACCAGAGACTTTGTCAACTTGACTGGGCTATGGAATGCCCAGATATTTGGTAAATGCTATTTTGTGTGTATGAGAGAGGATTTTTTTCTGGATGAGGTTATTCTTGAACTGAAAGATTGAGTCTCCAAGTGTGGGGAAACCTTACTTAGTTATAGGTGGGGATAGAACAAGAGGCTGACCCTCCCCACATAACAAGAACTCACCTCCTGCCTGACTTTCAATTAGAAAAGTGGGGTTTGTTTTTGGTTTTGTTCTTGGACTCAAACTCAAGCAACAGTTATTTCTAGGTCTGCAGTCTCTGAGATTCCTGCTGGTATTACACCATCAGCTCATTCCAGAATTCTGAGTCTAATTATACCCTAGCTCCCTGGGTCTCCAGTTTGGTGACTCATCCTACAGATCTTAGGACCTGACCTGCAGAAGGACCTGATTTGATTCTTTTTAATACATTTCTTCTCATTTTCTTCTCTGGGGACCTTATAGCTAATACAAATGGTTTAATTTCAGATATTCATCTTTGGGAAGCAACCTCATTTTTAACATTATAACATCCCTCTACACACACACACACACACACACACACACACACACACTCACACTCATAACCTTAGATATAAGAATAAGAGCTAGCCTCTGAGTCAAGAACTGTGTGGTGCAACAGCTTTATTTAAAACAAAACAAAACAACAAACAAACAAAATTTGCAAGTGATCTTTCCTAACATCGGAGGAAAAAACCCTAAAGCTGAAACAGGATATTATACAGAAAATGCATTGATGTTTATTACCGAAAATCACTATTTTCAGTGTTAGCATAGTTCTTGTACCTTAAGTGCTATGTCTTGGAAGAGAAATAATATAAACACAAACCATTTTCAAGAAATTACATATCTGGGGCTCAGTGGGAAAAGGTGCTTGTCATCAACCCTGATATCCTAAGTGTGATCCCTGGAAATTTCACTGTGGAAGGTGAGGACAGTCTTACAAGATGTCTTTTGACCTCCATACATGTTCTGTGACACATGTTCACATGTGCATAAACACGTATACACTTGTATGTATAATAAGCAAGTGTGTAAAAAATTTACATACTTTCAGATGTTTGACCCTTTCTTTGAAAATAAAAAGGAGAATTTTGTTTAGTACACTGCAGGAACCAGTACACATGGAGTTATGGAAAGACCACCTCCTTGGACAGTATTTTAAGGGCAGTTGCTTATTTGCCATGTGTCCACCATCTTCCCAAGGAATAGAGGGACAGCCTGATCACTTACTGTTGAAGAATACATGTTTTCCTTAGGAGGTGTCTGTCAAATGTCTCTGTTTGAGAACTGGGTAGACCATGGTAATAGTTGTCAGGTACCTCCTTTGCTCTTCATGCTGTCGTGAAAAAAACAAAATGTGTTTAACAAGATAAAGCAGAAGCAGGACTTAGTGATCTCTAGAAAGGGTCATAGAATATGTTGCACCTTTGATTGCAGTGGGTCTGCAGCGATGTTTGCTGTGTCTGCTTTTCATGGTGAGGGAAATGGTGAGAAGGGAGTGGACAATGCTGGGTTTCTTAGAGCACATCAGCAAGAGGCTGACATATGAGGTGATTTCTTACCTACACAGTGGAATTGCCTCCACACCCATGAAATCCCGTTTTCTCTGCTGACACAGCAACTTAAATTTATGTTGCGTGTTGCAGGTGTCTTTGAGAAGGTGGAGCCAAGCCATTGAAAGTTGATGAGGGAGGCACTTCTAATACTCACATCCTGGGTGGCAGCTCTGACTTGGGGTCCTATTTTCCTAAGAGGAGTGTTGCCTTTAGGGACTAATTTCTTAGAGCAAACAAGAAAAACTGTAAGGTATGTTCTTCAGTTGACTGTCTTAATGGTGGATAAATTATTTACAATAGGGTTAGGTAGCTCCCAAGAGAGTCATGACTAAGGACATTGTCAAGGCTGCCATGGCATCTCTGTCTGGGAGTCCATGACTTTATCGGGGTAATGACTTTCATGGACTATTTCTTTTAAAAAATCTTATTTATTCTTTGAGAATTTTATAGAATATATTTTGATCATATTATTTTCCCTCCTTCAGCTCCTCTCATCTCTGTAACCACCCAACTTCATGTTCTTTCTCTCCTTCAAACATCAACAACCCATGAAAAAATAGGAACTTTGATTTGTATTGGCCAACTACTCTGAGCATCCTGTCCTAGAGTGTGGTTATATACCCAGAGTCATGCCATTGGAATAATCTGATTTCTCTCTCAGAGCAGCTATCAATTATAAATTGCTTCTTGAGAATCTGTGCTCACTTCTCCTCTGACTACTTTTATAAATCTCAAATCTCTCCCTTTTTTTCACTCTAGCCCCTCCCCCTCCACTCTTCCTTTATCCCTTCTCTCCCTCCCCCTCCCTTTTCCCTCTTTCTTTTCCCCCGTTCTTTTTGTATGTTTGCATACTTGCTGGCTACAAGTGTGCGCATCCATCTGGACAGAGGCCAGAGGTCAATCTGTGGTTTATAATAACTGACCACCTTGGTTTTGAGACAATGTCTCTCACTTGCCTGGTGGCTTACTTGTAAACTAAGGTGGCTAGGCCTCCCAGGCAATGGGATAATATCAGGCTGTTTTATGTGATCTCTGGGGATCAAACTCATGTTCTCAGACACAGCAAGCACGTCACTGAGTGAGCTATTTCCCTAGCCCTTTATTCTCATTTTCCCCTACTCCTTTAGTTGTAAAGGGTAAACAGTATTTTTTCACTAAGATATGTTAAGATCTCAGTGGATAGCAAATTCTAATTATTGTTAATGGATGAAAAGATTTTTTTAGTTTCTGTGGAATTTAACCTATTTTTTTCCACATAATTGTTCAGGTTTTCTGTTGTTTTCCATTTCTTTCTGGGGTTGCCAGGCAAGGTTTATTCCTAAGAGCAGTCCTCTAGCTTTCTGGTAGTGTGTGGACCTTGGAAGAGAAATGTTCTCAGCTAAGCTTCTAGACTAATAAGCACCTCTGCTCTAATTCCTCCAGGATTGCCTCTGGCTTTAACAGCCAGGATCTCTTACTTCCTGTTTCGGGAAGGACAGCAGACACTGACAAAGGAATGCTGCTGTGAGGGAGCCGTGGGCCACACTTCTCCCGTCTGAATCATCCTCTCAGTGAGGGATGCTATCTTCCCTTCCCTTTCTGTTTTCTTTCTCCTGCATAGACTCTCTTTTAGCAAATCTCTGCCTTCTCTTTTACTCAATTCTCTATTCTCCATACCTCTGGACAGTGAACTCGGTACCCATGCTCCATGACTCAAGTCTAATTTAGGGCATCTGTGGCTAACACACCAATGTACTGCTTCCTGTCAGTGTTTAGCCACAGAAAACTGGGCCACAAGGCACTCTATCAGGAAGAGTGAAGACACAAAGTATCAAGCAGGTCCAGAGGGTATCCCAGTCTCTAAAAAACGTTAGGCCCATTGATTCATCCAAAATTGAGTCTAGGCTCAGCTCAAATTTGATGATAGGAATATCTTTGGCAGTTAGATAAAAGCCAGCACTCCTCAGGAACTTGTGAATCCCATTCTCATCTGCCAAAAGGAATCTTTTGCATTACCTCTGGTGAAAGGGTCATATGGTTGTCCAACTTTACCTCTGGTGAAAAGGTCATATGGCTGTGGCATCTAGCAACATATCAAAGACCATGCTAGGCTCCAGGTTCCCTCAGTCCTACACACAAGTACTTGCAAACTCTTCTTCTCCCAGACCTTTATAACCCACTCTCCATATAACCTGGTGATTTCCCCACGTCTTGCTACTTTCTGCTTTCCTGAGAGAGCCTTGTCAGTTTACTTTCTCCATCCATGGTGCAGCCATTTTGGCTTCTCTACTGTGGCCCCTCAAATACACAGAGCAAGGTGGGAGATGTTCTCTGCATAGCAGCAACAGTGAAATCCTCATTTTGAGACAAAAGTTTTGAATTCCAAATATGTTTGAAAGTAGAATATTTAAGGTAGAGTATTTAAGAAGGATACTTAAGTCATTTAACCTAACAGCTGAACTATAAGTTAAAACAGAGTAAAGAAATGATGGAATTGTTAAAATAAATTAAAACATGAAGTAAAAATAGTTTTCAATATAAGATGGACTTTAAGACATTGGGACAAAAATTAGGTAGCAATGGAAGCTGAATATTCTCAAGGAACAAAGAAGCCACACCCTGGGAAGCACTAGCCTTGTGGGATTTTTAGGTGAGACCACCCTGAGAAAGCTACTTAGTTTCTACAGTGTGAACAAGGACCCTAATCCTCACAACTCTTTGATTTTCATGTCCTCTCCAACCACTTTAGCCTTTCTCTCTCTCTTCCCTCTCTCTTTCTTCCTCTTCCACTTCCTTTTCCTCTTTCTCTTCCTCTTCCTCCTCTTCCTCCTCCTCCTTCTTCATGAAAGTCTCTTTATTATGTAGCTCTGGCTGTCTTGGAATTTACTATGTAGACCAGGCTGGCCTCAAACTCACAGAAATCCACCCGCTTTCTGCTTCCAGAGTTCTGGAACTAAAGGTGTATGCTACCACACCCAGCACATTTTAATGTTTTCAAATACACGAGACATTATGATTTTATCAATCTGTCATACATAAAGCCAGAAGTTTACTAAGGAGAGAAAATTCAAATAAGTGAACTAAAAAATTTAAAGTTATGATTCCTCTGTGCTTGGTTGACTAACATCTTCATCTATTAACTATAAAAATAATCCTTGCATCCTGTGCATGCATGCATGTACCAGACTGCTAAGGAAGGCCAGTTCATGTTAGACTCAGAAAACATCTCTTCCAAGAGAATATACTGTGGGTCATGGTTCACATTTGAGTGTGGCAATTAAATGTCACTTGATTCCTTCTCTGGCTCCCTATGTTTTAAATTTTTCTCTTAAAACAAATACATTTTCTATTAAGGTCAAAATAAAATATTGCTTCTTGTTCAAACACTTTCTGATTACCTTTCAAGAACATACATTGATCAAGATAAGAAGTCAATTTCTGGGTCCATATTGACACATCTCTTTTAAAACCCTTGCTACAGGTGAGTTCTTATGTTTGTCCAGGTCTTTTTGATCGGCCTATGGTTCATCTGACTCTAAGAATTTCTTTTCTGTTTGCAGCTGAAACATTCTTGGACACATTCTAAAACCTGTAGAACGTGCTGGGCTTGATCAGGCAAGAAGGATTTTTTGAAGGGAGAGTGTGTGTTAATGTTGGCAGGACACTGGGCAATCTGAGGCACAGACATTTACTTTAGAGTGAAAAAGTTCTTAAAGAAGAAATTAAATCACACCAGACAGGAGAGACTTATCTAAGAATTCAAAAGCATACCAGACACAGGTGGACTCCCTTTCCTTTGCTTTTAAGACTCCCTTTCAAGATGGCTGATACTCAAATAACTACTTCATGCCTTCACTCTCCTTTAGCTGCTGCTGCTCCTGCTGCCTGGCTCCTGCCCACAGAGGTGCTGTGCTGGGGAAGCTCTCTAGGGTGTTGCTCTGAAGAACACCATTCCAAAGTCTGTCTATCAGCACCTGTGCCTCAGCCAGATTCAACCAAAACCAGCAAGACCTCATGACACAGAACTTTCTTGTCTCTCTCTACTGGGATCGAATTTCCAGAAAGTTTGGTCTGGTCACCTCCTTGCCAGTTCTCTGCTGCAGTGGCTATCTCAGAGAGCAAGGCACTGTCCTCACATGAAGCTATTATTAGGTCAGCGCTGTGCCAAGTACAACATACAGAGAAAGGCCAGGGGCAGCTGAGGCACTTGGCTGCACAGGCCCTGGTATCCTAGGGAGTAGTTTCATTTCCTAGCCATTTCTTCTTGGATCCTTACAGAAATTCTGTATTATGTAAGTTACAGCACCCCTACCCTGACTTCACTTCCATTCTATCCCACCCTCTTTACAGGGACAAACTGAACTCATAAGGATTCAGGAGTGGCAAATCTCAAATCTGTATCTTCAGACTACATTTTTTTCAACACATGGAGACCAGTTTTACTTGGCTTCCTTTATTATCCCTTAAATCTCTTAAAGTACAGCCTCTTTCTCAAAAACTAAAAAAAAAAAAAAAAAAAAAAAAAAGAGGGGAATAGATATGTGGCAAGGGAAGATGTTGAAAGTGAATTTGAATTAGAGATAACTTGGCTGTTCCTTTTAGAATCATTCTGTGAGTGCTTTCTTCCATGAGAAAATGACTTGCCTGATATGACCAATATTCTGGAGCCAAACACCCAAGCCTTAATGCCAAGGATTCTTCTGCTATTCCTGACTGCTGAGCTGGCAATCTTACCTCAGCTGCTTCTGCCCAGGGTTGGATGAGCACAACCCTGTCCCTCCTGTGAAATCTGGCTCTGTTCTCTATGTTTTCCCCTGTCCTGCCTTCTCCAGGCTTGTGTACAGTACTAGGGAAAACAAATGACCCCATCTCCAGTTCATGGCTACACTTTGTGTTAAGTGTAAATAGGAAGTCAGCATTTGTCTTGTCTGGGCACCCGGAACAATCTGTCTGCGGTATCTATACTCCTTTGAAACCGCAGACCAAACCTAGTTCCAACTTCAAATGGAAAGCTAGTTACTGGACTCAGAACCTTGAGCTTGTAGATGAATCTGAGTTAGTATCAGCAAGTATTCCAGAAGTCATGTGTGTCTGTGTCCTTATTGTCTGAGTAATAAGAAAATGCGGAAACCCTTGAGCAGTGTTTGAAAGAAATTGCTTACAGAGTCCCACACTTAGAAATAAAATTTAAATTATATGTGTGTCCTTCTCTATATGTCTCCGAGCAGGTGGCAGCATTTCCCCAGGAACTATTCTGAAACCAGAGCTTGCAGGGCTGTGTTTATATGTATAGCTGTTTGAGCCGCACTGCCGTGGGATGTTTAAAACTTGAAATATGTCATGGTTGATTCTGATAATCACACTTTTGTTTCAAAAAGGGTGGTTGAATACTATTTGAGACAGAGGAGAAGTCAGAATCACATAAAAACATCCAATGAGAGAAGTTAACTTTGGCTTTTACCCCTGTTGCCTTCTCTGTGTAAAGAGTGCCACAGCCTGGAATCAACATATTTCTTATTTACCTAAATCACTGGATTTTCACTTGTTTCATCTCCCATCCATATGCTCACTTCCAGAGAGCAGAAATACCATTTTATGTTAAAGATATTACCTTCAGACAGCACCTTTAATCGCTTCACTACATGTAAGGCCCTCTATGCTAGGCCCTCTATGCTAGTATACTAATCAGAATAGGAACATGGGTGTCCCTGAGACTCCAATTCCAGTGTTGCTCATTTTGAAGTGAGCATCTATTTAAGTCCACTCATTAAAAGTTTATCAATTGACTGCAATATGTCAGGCACTTCATTAAGTGTTGTAATTAAAAAAAATGCAGTATTGCTCTTTTTGCCTCAAGGAATTTATTATCTGGGAAAAACAATGCAACAGCACATCACACAGAAACTACTCCCCTAAATGGGTTACTCCTCCACCATGAAACAGTCACTAAGTTCTTGGCCATATTTAACAATGACACAGAAGTCTGGCACACATGCTTTGGTAGAGTCAAGCATATTGCACAGTATATCAGTACCCTCTCTTAAATTCATCCACCTTTGACTGTTCCCAAAGATGTCATTGCAGCCACTCTGAGCACCCAGTTAGAAGCCAGCACCTTGTTAGATGGTATCATTGGGTATGTCTACCGAGTCACCACACCAGAACATCTTTTGTCACAGAACTTACTGACCTCCTAAGGATCACCATAAAGAAAGGGTGAGAGGGGGATTGGAACACATAGTGAGTTAAGTTTTTGTTTCTAGGTCCTTAAACAAGGCCTAGAATCTTTTGAGAACCTGGAGTATACTCGTTAATACCGGGTAGGCAAAAATCCCATGTTGTCAGCAAAACTTTGATGGTATCAAAATACATATGAGTCACCTAATTTCAGCTTTTTGGAGGTGGGGCTTGGGAAACTGGAAAAGAAGCTTTGCTCACCAGCCAGAGTGAGACACCACCAGGCTGTGGGACAGAGGGCTCATTAGTGGCTCTCTGAACTCGCAGAGTCCCGCGTGAGTGAGTCTGCGCAGTCCTACGAAGGATTTCCTTTTGCTTCTCTGTCTTCTGATGCTGTGGGAAACAGTCTCCTTCTGTGAATCCTGCAGTCTCAGGCAGATCAAAGATCTGCAGAGGTGGAGGTGCTGGACAGTTTCATTGCTCCAGGCTGATTATTCAGTCACAGGAGATTCCACCCTGGGAAGTCGCTGAGCCTGTTTGCTGGCTGCTTGGTGGAGACTTTTAAAGGGACATCGCCCAATTCCTGTAGAGAATTTAATGAAAACGATGCTTGGAAATGAAGTACATGGGACGACTTCTAATTGCCATCATCCTTAAAGACTTTGTAAAAAGGGAAGGATGAACATGGCAGTGGTTTGTGTCAAACACCCTGTTCCAAGGGCAGAGTCCATGTTCCTTATAGGCCGTGTTTTAAAACTGTGAGTGGACGGAGATAAGTTGGAAATATGCCATATATTACTGTGGGAAAATCACGATAAAACATTACTCAATGAATCCCAGTGTAGAGACTGTACACACATGTGGGTACACACACACCATGAACAATCGTGGTTCCAAAGCCCAAAGAGCAATAGGTACCTGACCTCTGGCTTCATTTTATTCATTCCTGAGTGAAATTTGCCTGAACAAAATAGAGTTAAGAAAGGAACTCTGTAACAAGCAACCTTTTTTTTTCTTTTTTTAACCCTTGGTTTTCTGGGATCCTTGACTGGGCAGAGATTGGTGTCCTACATGAAACTTCTCCTTGGATCTTCACAGGATAGTTGAAAGTGTTCTTTAAAGATTATAAAATTATGGCCTGATTCAGTGATTTGCTTACCTGTGTCCCAACTGCATAGGACGAAGCAGGAGGGTCACTTGAGACCAGGAATTAAGCACCCGACTGCCCAAACATCAAGACCTCCATCTTAACAAACAACAGACAGCTTGTTAATAATTAATTGTTTGGTCTGATTTGAACACACGTGGTTTAGACAGTGATAGGCAGAATAGTGTGGGAAGCTTCCTCTACGAGTCTTCATACACTGTGCTCTCTGTCTCTCTCTGTCTCTGTCTCTGTCTCTCTCTCTCTGTGTATGTGTGTAAGGCTTCATGTTCATGTATGCGTACATGCATGTTGAGGCCAGAGTTCACTGTTTTACATTTTATTTTGAGACAGTGTCTCTCACTAAACCTGGAACTCAGCAATGAAGCTGGATTGACAGGCTAAAACAGCTTTTTATCCTAGAGATCAAAGGTTCTCATACTTGTGCGTTAAACACTTTATTGGCAGCTATCCTTTAAGTTCTAACAGTTCATGTATTTTATTATTTCATCTGTGACAAGAGATCATCATCATCATCCTTGAGAAAGAATGTTTCTGAAAAGGTATTTTTTAAGTTAGTTTAATAGTATAACAGGAAGTCTCAATTCACTAATACAAATAGTAAGAATAACAAGTCAGCTAACTTGCTAACCCAAGGCCGTCAAAAAAGATGCAGGGAAACAAAGGTCAATTGAGTGCCCCAAAGATCCACTGGCTGTGGAAGATAGGGAACGTGCCCAAGGGTAAATTCCTTAAGAACGAGAACATTATTGAAACATCCATCTGTTCCTGTGATGTTGTAGCCTTCTCTGGAAAAACTCCCACTGAAGGTCCCAAGGATTTGCTAATTAAATTCTGCCAGGTGGTGAGCTGGCTCAGATAAAACATTCACACTGGGTCCCAAGGCCACAGAAGCCAGGGACAGGGACAGTTCTGCTTACACACATTACAGATGTTTGAAACAACCAATTGTATGTGACTGCTCCACAACCCCCTTCCTTCCCCCCCACCCCCACCCCAGCCTTTACCTTTATTAACTCCAAGCTATCAGTTCTCAGGGTCGATTCCTCTGTCTCCTAAGTGAGGCATGTATTGACCCGAAGCTTCATATATTAAAGAGAACCTGACTTATGTTATTACAGCAAGCCAGTCTCAGGAGTGTCTTTGGGGTCTTGTCGTATCCAGGTCTCTTCTTTTTCTGGGGAGTCTTTCAGTAAGAAGGGTGAGGAAGCTGAGTTGCTATGGCTGTGCTATCTAAGTGGAGGATAGAATATCTTGTTGTTTGGGGTAGCTGGTTTGCAATCACCATGACCAAATTACCTGGCTTAGACACCTTCAGAGAAGAAAAAAGTATTTTGGGTGCAATTTCAGAGTTGGAGTAGAGTGGCGTTGGCCATGGGAGCACAGGGTAGAGGCTGTTCACACAGAGGACCAGGAAGCAGAGGGCTACAGGCTGTGTAGAATATATAAAAGCCTGTATCCAGGTGCCTGTTTCTATAAGCTAGTTTCTAGCTCTTAAGGACTTCTCAGTCTCCTAAGTAGTGTTATCTGCGGCAGAGGAAGCATTGAAAACACAAGCCTGTGGGGGACATTTCAGATTTAAACCGTAACCTTCTACCATTGGCCTCAAATTTTAATTTCAAGAGTGTCCCCCTCCCCCATAGTTCCAAAGTTCAATCTGAGACTCAATACAAACTGTCAACTATGAGCCCTGTGACATCAAAAAGAAAGTTATATACTTCAAATATAACACAGAGTTAGGATTCCAGCTCCAAAAGGAAGGGATCATAGAATCACAAGGGATGAATAAACCAGAATGCCAAAGAAGGCCTAAAGCCATTAGAACAAACTGTAAGTACTGTGCCCATGTATCTAGCATCCAGGGCATGTAATGTTATTAGACAGACTCCAGTGGGCTTGAGCAATCACACCCCTGTGGATCTACTGCCACACATGTCCTCTCATTGACGTTAGCAACAAGCATTTCCTAAAGATTTCCTCGGCTTATGCTTTGTGTTCCTGGCTTCTCCAGTTCAGTGTCTCCATAGTAACTAAGGCTTCATTCCTAAAAACGCAGACTTCAGATTGTTAGGCACTCCCTGCAGGAAATGTGTGGTGAAATACACACCTTTCCTCATAAGCACTCTATAGCCATTTAGGTGGAAACGTCCATCACTATGTAATGCTTAAATTCTGCAAGCTTGAAAAACTAGTACCTTTTAGATGATGTCAAGTTCTGCTATTAGCTTGAGAAGTAAGTAGCTTGGAAAGCTTGGAACACAGATGCAGTAGTCTTCTGAGTACCTTGTCAGCTGAGTCTACAGCCAGCAAAGGGCCAGGAGAGGGACCTTTGATGGGTGGTTCTTATTCAACAGAGTATTCCTGTCACACTGTGTCTACAAATGGAAGTCTTTCAAATGTGTTTTTAATTCATACTTTGGCATCTATGATGAGTGTGTCAGTTGAAAGTATATTTAATGATGCTTCTATTTAACAGTACTAACTTTTTTAGCATTTATGGATTCTTCATTTGCAGTTGTCCACAATTTGTAATGTGTTGGCATTCTTTTTTTCATTAAACTCAATGTCCCCCACATATTACTTCTCTACTTTTTGAAATAGAGTCTTATTAATATATAAATCTGGCTAAGCACAGGCAGCAATAACCATGCCACAGCCTACATGTTATCTTATTTAAAATTTACTTTGTCAAATAAATTAGTCTATTATTTTTGAATTCAGCTGCATGCACATTTTCAGTACATGAGTGAAACACAGCCAGGTCCTTTGCCAGAATGTAACATGATTGGTCTTTAGCTTAAGTCTCCAAAGAGTCTGTTCTCATCTTTATGAGCACTGTCTTCCCTTACTGAACTATCATCAGAACTTCCTGTTTGCGTTGCAATTCCAACCTCATCCACATTGTTCTCAGAAAGCAAGTCCAAGGGCCTAAGAATCTCATGACCAAGTGTAGTTGCAGCAATGACCCCGTCACTTGAGGTACCAAGTTTCTGTAACCACATGACTCTTGGCACTAATTTTCAGTGTTTGTAATTTTCATGTTGCTGTAAGAAAGCTACTTGATATCGAAAATTTGGGAGGAAAGGTCTATTTTGGCTCAGAGTTTTAGACAGGCTTAGTTCACTGTGGCATGGAAGACATTGCAGCTGCTCCATTCACAGAGGTGGACCAGGAGGTGGGAAAATATGAGGTGAAGAATCAGGAGGAGGAAATTCATCACATCCATATGGCTGAGGAGGAAGAAGAGAGTGTGTAGCAGGCACTAGGTACAGCATTCAAAATCTTTGTCTTTAGTCAACTTCTTGTTTCAGCTTGGTTCCATCTCCTGAAATAGTGCTAGCAGTGTGGGAATGAACACTCGGATCACGAGCCTGTATGGAGTATCTCATATTTAACTGGTAACTGTATTTGTGCTTGAGTTTATGTTCAGTTAAAGAGGGCCCCTGGGGAGGTGGAAGAAAGGAAGCAGGAGAAGAAAGGATGGTAAAGCTAGATTCCAAGAATTTGAGCTTAATGGATTTTAACAATGTGAAGCGGAGTGACACATCTTTAAACTGTAAAGTTACGCTCAAAGCAATGGTTTGAATGAGAAATGTTTCCCCTAAACATGTGTATTTGAACACTTGGTCACCAGCAGGTGACATTTCTAGGAAAGTTGTGAACCCTTATGAGGAGGAGTCTTGCTGGAGAAAATATGTCTCTAAGAGCAGGCTTTGACTGTTCATGCCTCACTCCACTTCCTGTTCACCCTCTCTACTTCCTGCTTGAGCCACCTGCTGCCATTCCCCAGCCCCAATCATGGATATTCACTCAAGAAAAGTGAGCAAAAATAAACTCTTTCTTCCTTTACTTGCCGTTGGCCATGGTGTTTATCACAGAAACAGTAAATAAAAAACACAAGACAACACAACACAGAAGTCATTTGTTGATTAATTAAAAAGTACCTATGTATCTTTAAATTTTACTTCATTGACATTTTCATGCTTACAAGATGAATGTAATTACAATGTGAATGACAAGAAGAATATGATTGAAAAGACTCTTAGATTTTGGGGGAAAGGAGAGGAATTTTCGCTATATGGAACAAAAGACTTGTTCAGTCTCACCTCCTGTAAAGTAATTTGAATGTTGGAAGTAAGAAAGCAGACAGTTTTGCTCAGCAGGTACAATACAGGGCTTGAGCTTTCTCCAGCATATGTCTGTTTGTAGAAAAGGAGCCTTAAACTCTCTTATTTCTCTGAACAAATAATAATGTATGTAACTGAAGATTTATACCAAATGTTAACTGATTAGATTCCTCTCCTTAGACTACTTGGTTTTATCTTTACTCCAAATTAAACCATGAGTCAAGGATGCAGTTAGAAGCAGCTGTAGGAAGAACTTTTCTGAGTTCAAATGATACTTTGTTGTCTATTCACCAAATTATTTCAAGTATCTTACTAATGTAGCCAGGTGTCCAATACTACACCTGTTTCATCAAATTCTTGTGGTCACTGTGAAGACTGAAGAAGTGAATCCTGTGATATGATCTGTTTAGTGCTTTGCATCCAAGATGTTAGTCCATTTCCCAGCACAATGGACTCCAAGAGTCTAACTAGTCCACACCGTAGTTAAGGGTTCAGGATCCCTATTTCCACTAAATACCTACATTCATTAAAATACTTTTCTCATTACTGACCAAATATCTGACAAAGAAACTTCAGGGGTGAAGGATTTCTTTTGATCCCCTAATTTGAGGTGGAGCTGTAGCAGTGGTGGTGTGTAGCAACTGCTTTTTAAGATGTCACTGAAATGCTGTACCGCTGAAAGCAGTGATGGAATAAATGTAGGACGTTGGAGCCTAATACCTGCCCTCCGGGATCCACCTCCTCCAGGGAGGCCCCATGATGGAGCCCAGAGCTGCCCTCTTAGCTCCACCTCTTCCGGGGAGGCCCCACAATGAAGCCCAGTACCCGTTCTCCTGGATCCATCCCCTTTGTAAGGCCCCACAATTTCTACAATAGCTCCAGCTGGAGCTCAGCTCTTCTGACCCATGAGCCTGTGGGGCACATTTTACATACAAATTATGGCATTCAGAGATTAATGTGAAACCTATGTACACTCCTAACTCCGAGACTTGATGGCAAAACATGAAGAGGTAAGTTTGGGGATCTTCAGGAAGTCTTCTAAATTGGAATCACTTTTCCATCCATATATGCTTCTTCTACACACAGTGACTGTTTAGGCTCCTGCTCTGTAAGTCTTTAAGAGATGAACGATGTATATGGGGTCTGGAGAGATGGCTCAGCAGTTAGGAGAACTTGCTGCTCTTGTAGAAGACCTGGGTTCTGTTCCCCAACACCCACATGGTGGCTCACAACCAGTTGTAATTTTAGTTCTAGGAGACCTGATGCCCTCTTCTGACCTCCATGGGCTTCTGCATATAGTACACATGAACTCACATACACATACACACAATACACACTATAGATGATAGATAGATAGATAGATAATAAAATGAGCACTATTACAAATGATTCTAGGGAATTAAACTGAAATGTAATCCATCCAAAGTGATTAGAGAGTAGAAAATTCTAATGTGGGAATGTTTGCTTTTCAAAAATTAATACAAAGAGTTAATATTGACATTAACATAGGTTTCCGTTATCAAAACAGTATTTTTTGAACAGATAGAAAAGGAAAACATAATTTTCATATATATTGTTCTAAAATATGCCATAAAGACCCCTGGGTGGGAGGCATCTACAGATGGAGTCCTCACACAAGAAGCCGTAAGAAGAGGGAGGCGTGGGAACAGTGCACACAGCTGAGGATTTCCCAATCTCCATTGCATCTATAGGCATCAGCACCAGGAACACTAATGAACCTAACCTCTGACTGCTTATCCCTTCATACAACATTTAGAACAGTTGCTAGAATGTAATGCAATAGAATAATTTTATTGCACGTTGCCAAATATATTGTTGTAAGTGTCCTTGCCAGTTTGGAATGTGATGTGTTGTTTTCTTTGTGGTCTCTCTGTAGCTATCATCCATGTTATGCACAGATGTTTCATGGCTTAGGCACTCAGCAATGGTCACCTTCCTGCTATTTATGCTAACACACTACTGGAGTAACAGAGATAATAAAGGATTACAAACCCAAGAGTCGTTATTAGATGACACTGAGTCACAGCACAGTTGTAGAGTTCTCCTAAATACTGTTGGTGAAGTATTAAAATAATAAATAAAATATGCAATAAAATATTAAAATAAAAATTTTATTAAAAATTACAGTGTTAAAAAACTGTAAAATGGTCTATGCTAAAATAATGAAGACAGCAGACTGGGAGCTTTAGGGAGGTTGGAGAGAGATGGTATATTCATGCCTGAGTCTAGACACCAGAACAGCGAGCATTTTGGCAATAATTACCCCACTGTCGGTGTTTCCATCATCCTGAAAACAACATGACCAAAGTCAGCATGCTGGTGAATTTCTGTAACTTGGAAAGTGAGGAAAAAAGAATAAGGTTTAAATTCAGATTTTTGCTACACAGCTAGACTCTTCTTCAAAGAAAAACAAAATCAAATAAAACCAAAATGCAAGTATTTACTCCACTAATTCCTTTTTATCTTTTCCTCATTAATTAAGGTTCAATTATACGATGGAATCTTTGTTTTAAATTATTCATCAATGATGGAATGCTTTTTCCAGAGTAAAAGAGAAAAAAACAAAACCTACTTTCTTTAAAATTTTTATTAATTTGTACTTATTTCAAAATTGATTATTTTAACAGTAGCTAGAGTATTGAAACTATAAAACTATTCTAGGTTTACATAAAATGATATGAAAGAGGGCCTTGTGAGATGGCTCAGCAGGCAAGGGCATCTGCTACCAGGCCTGATGATGATTTCAGTCCTACATGAAAGAAGAAGGGGGGGGGTAAGGGGATAACATATGAAATGTAAATAAAACATCCAATAAAAAAAAGAAAAATATTATCAAGCAAGGTATGCTTCATAGATTCAGCAAAAATGACAAGATTTAGTTTTTTAAACTATTCTTTAAAAAAGGCATGACTCTGAACCAGTTTGCATTATTAACAGACTCTTTTGTCTCACTACATAGGATTGGCAATTCTTTGAGCTCTTCTGGGAATCCCGAGATCTGGGCATAACACTCTTTCTCGAGAGCGCTTTGGCTCTGTGATCAGCAGCTGCCTACCTCACGCAGCTCTGCCAGTTGCCTGCTGATGCTTTTCCCATGAACCCAGGAGCTGTAATTGTTCTTCACTGGCCAATCACTCGGGAAGGCTAGCTCCATCAAGCCTCTAACAACAATCAGGCCATGCCCTTTCTCTTGCCCACCTGAATTGCTGCGGATGAAAAATATCAGACAGCCTTACTATTTTAAAACTAGCCAGATAACTCAATGGCTGGGCACAGAATTTCCTATCCTAATTTTAACATTATCCTTTTCGATTTTCCTTGGGCTCTGTCAGTGGCAGAGGCTACATACTATAGGTGCCCCAAGAGAGAACTACACGTCTGCTGCTTCCTATCTGCTCCAAAGCCTGGTCCAAATCCACAGTCCTCCCTGAGTTCCCTTCTCTTCCTCCTGGACCCCTGAAATCCCATCCTTTTTTTCTACTCCCAATGATTGGCTTCTGCCATCTTTATTGACGTAATTAAGAAACAATTAGGGAACCATATTTTACTATCAGCTCCTCCCCTACAATTTACTACAAGTGTTTTTGGCTTTTTAGTATCCAGACTCTCTTTTTGAGCCTTTCTTTTTTATCTCAAAGGTCAGATTTTATTAACTGGTTTAGGTGATCTTTGAAGCCTACACAAACATTTGGTTTCATAAGGTACTATATTTATGGCATATCTGGACTCAACTATGGCCTTAAGAATGGTTCTGGGGTGTGTGTGTGTGTGTGTGTGTGTGTGTTTGTGTGTGTGTGTGTATGTGTATGTGTGTGTGTTAAGTCAATGTCACATGTATCCCAGAATGCACTTTACTCGTTCTATATCTGATGCTTGCTTTGAACTACCAGTCTTCCTGCTCCTATCTACCACAAGCTGAAATTGTAGGCCACACCACCCAAATCTAGCTCAACTTCAGTCTTTGCAAGTTTCACTAATGAAAATGTAGGAGTATAAGTTCTTAAAAAGCCTGAAGAAAGGGATATTTTAATTTCAAAACAAAGCTCACAGACTATATCCTCAAGGATTTTAATGTCCAAGTTTTTATCCAGAATTCATTAAAAATTGTAAGTGATTATTGAGTAATGCTTAGTAGTGCATAATAAAGTGAAAAATAGGGAGTAAAGCATTAGTTTCAACTTCCAGATCTATACTAAGCCTATATTGATAAATCACACTCCCATCAGAGGCAACTCATCCTTTTAAAAGTCCTGTTAGAACTGGAGCACAATTCAAAACAGAGCCACATGAAAGCTTTCATGGTAAAGGTGACATCGTCTGGGTCTCTGCCCTCTAGCTCACCTTTTTCTTTCCTTGTGCAACTACTGCTCAAGCTAGAGGCATCAATTCTTCCTTTGTGATAAGTATGAAACACTTCATGTCATGTCTTGTTATCTTGCTGTTATTCTTGTGTGTCCATCTTCCTATGGACATGTCATCTTGACATGGGGTCCAAATGCAAGGTCAGCCACACTCAGGAAAGAAAATCGTGTGCCTGCCTTGTCTGGGCACAAGAAATCACAACTCACATTCAGAAATGCATACATACATACATACATACATACATGCATACATACAGGCAGACAGGGAGGCAGGCTGGCAGACAGAAAGACAGACTGCTATCTCTGGCTCTGTTCAGGACTCAGTGATCTTACTTCTCTTCTGTCTGTATGCACAGGTGATCTTTAAACTATGTTGGCACCTCTTTTTTTTGGCATGCTCATATCTTACTGTGTGTTTACGTAACATCAGTCTCCCTTCATCTGTTTTAAATTCCTATTACTGAATTGAAGCCTCAAGCATCATGACTCCTGACTGTCTTACTGGTCACTTATGAGCCCACTATCTGTCAGCAAGGGCACCTTGGGAAATGTCAAAGGCTGATCATCATGTCATGCTCTTGCCGTATGCAAACTAAGCAGTTACATGTAGGCACTTGGGGCAGAGTTGGGCACAGAAAGTGAGGCACTTCTTTCTAGGTATTTCAGTGTCAGTTTCCTATTTGTTTGAGAGAAGAGGAAGCTTTCTGTAGCCACTTGAGAATGAAAATATGTAGATTCTGTAATTACTCAGTCGTTTCAAATTCAAAACTTCATTTCCTAAAATTCAGAGCCCCCCACCCCAGTCCTTCAGGATCCCCCACCCCCTTCCTCCCATGCTTGTCTTCCCAGGTGTCCTGTGGGCTGGAAGGAGAGGCTTGGTGTTTCTTGACCTACTTTGAGTGAGCTGTGTACACACCAGTTTGTAGGTAGATGCCTTTCTCATTGACTACCAGGGCCAGATCACTCTCCCGAGAACAGAATAGGACAGAACATCTAGGCAGAAAGATGAGATGTAGCCATCGGAGAGAAAGTTAGGTCTAGAGGAGTCAAAGAGAAAAGATTATTATTTTCACTTAAAGAGGTGTATTCTTTTGAAGAGTTTGAATAGTTGAAGCTATTTTCTATAGAAGAGACATTTTCCATGTTGATTTGTACTAGCTCCTTGGCTGTAAATTCTACTCAATCTTGCCTAATGTAGAAGGAGACTTAGATCTTCCCCCTAGCTGCTAATTTTGGTTTCTTTTCTAGGATGTTGCATGTGCCAGAAGCTTTCTTTTTTAACTACTCAGAGGTAAGCATTAGGGTGACACAAGATATCACTAGCTGGTATTGGTGCTTGCTGGAGAAGGCGAGCTTCAGCTGTTACAGTGCATACTCGGTGCAGCATCCCAGTTTACACGTGGCTCTACAGCACTGGGACAGGCTCAGGGGGTCTACTCAGCTCTAATGCCATGCTGAACATGGGTCTTCTGTGCTCAGGGTCCATTTCCCATGAACATTCATGTAAGAGTCTCACCATGGTGCAAAAGTCTGTCTTAAAACAACTCTTCAGATCATCATAGATCTAAGCTATGTGTTTCCTTTTTCTGTCTCTGTCTCTCTCCCTGTTTCTCTGGCTCTCTGTCTCCCCACACCCCTGCCTCCCTTCCCTTGCTCTTATAATTTGGTTTAAGGGTTTGAGGGTGGGGGTAGGGATCCAACTGTTCAAAACCAGACTTTTTATTTATTTTTTTAATCTCTAGTGTTTTGCTGTTTATTTTTTCCTACTGGATTGTGGATTAAATTGGCTAACAGCACCTGGTGAAAAATTAACGTGTAAAACAAATAACTTGCTAGTGGTGATGGCAAAGTCCTAAAACTCATGGTTACATACTTGGGTGGATGGATGTGTGTGTCTGTGTGTGTGTGTAACAGTTTGGACTGTATGTTGGGGCTAGGAATGATGAGCTCAGCTGTCCTTCGTCAGATGGTTTATAGCCACTATTTTGTTGTTGTTTCCTTATTTGTTTTTGAGGCAGAGTCTCTCACTTCTCTGAACTAACTTGATAGGCTAGGTATTGTGGGAGATCTTAGAAATGCCATGGCTGCCCAGCTCTGCTAGCTATCGGGGCCGCCCACTATGTTCTGGCACTAGAAGCAGCCAGAGGTCAAGAGTAACCCACAAGACGTTACCATGGCGGCTGGTTCCACCTATCAGTTCCATGGAGACCATGCCACAAAGCATAGATCTTGGGCCAACCCCGTCACTCTCATGGTTCTCTGCTAAGCCTCAGACAATACCCACCATGCTTGCGGTTCCCAGTAGAAAGAAGACTCTTAATGCTTAAAGATTATCCAATGGATTTTTATATTTGGAAATGCTTAATACACAAGATGTCCTAGCAATTAGAATTGATACCCAATATCTAACCTTTTGATAGAAATTGCTACCTGGGACTGCTAGAGATCCATGGTTCTTCCTCCATGTTGCTTCCTCTCTCCCTTCTCTTTCCTCCTCCCCCTCCTTTTCCTCTCACTCCTCACTCTGCCTACCTCTTCTACTGCTCAGTTACCGAGCTCCACTGCAAATACAATGTACCAGGAAAGTATCTTGCTACAGCTAGGGGCTACATAGCTAGTAGTCTTCATTTCCTGTGTGGTGGGATGACAAGTGCTTTTTGAACAAAACAAAACAAAACAAAACAAGAATTGTGTTCTCCAGCTGATCTCCCCTGCTTGCACTGTTTGTTTATTTATTTTTATTGCACAAATATATCTTTTGGTATTATTTGTTATAATGCTTTTTAAAATTTTTTTTTTATATATGTCAGTTCACTGTCACTGTCTTCAAATACACCAAAAGAGGGCATCAGATCCCATTACAGATGGTTGTGAGCTACCATGCGGTTGCTGAGAATTGAACTCAGGACCTCTGGAAGAGCAGTCAGTGTTCTTAACCACTTAGCCTTCTTTCCAGCTCTTGTCATAATACTTAAAATCCTAGTTTCTAGATAAAAAGTTGACCTGACTAAAATGTGCTGTTCTGTGTGCAGCAGCTTTTATTTTATTTATATATTTACTATATATTTCTTTTCATATTCATGTGGAGATCTGAGAAAAATTTGCTGGGGTTGGTTCTTTCCTTCCATCATGTAGGAGTCCCGGGGGATCCAGCTCAGGTCTTCAGGCTTGGCAGCAAGCACTGAACCGTCTTGCAGGAGGCTGTTGGGGGAAGTTCTTGTTTCTTCAATGCTTTTAACAACTTGATTTTCTGAAGCAGATGACTGTTTAGCACACCATAAATAAATAAGTGTGCAAGTCAACACAAAAATTAGTCAGACTAATTTTTCATATAGATATCAAAAACTAAGATTGTTGATATTATAATGAAAAATCACAAAAAGGTACATCATATACTCTGTATTAACACCAGGTTTTGTTTATTTTGTTTGTGGCTCTGGATCAGTATCAAGAGTGATCACTGTTTTGCCCATATGCAGCATTTTAAGCCATGCCTTTTCCACTTGGCTTTCTTTGTTCTTTTACAGTGAGGTACCTCGCACACACTAGGCAAATGTTTAGCCACTGAGCTATGTCCCCACGCCCTGTTTGGTTATTTCTAATCTTCACCACTGCACTCAAGAGTAAATTGGCAAGAGTTGTTTAAAAGAACTCAAAGGAGAGGCAAATGATTTCTGAGGGAGAAAGCAAAGGAAGTTTCGGAACACAAGGGGTACAAGCCTGAAGGCTGTCAGTTCTATGGCATTTATTCAGCAACTCAGCCATTTTCTGCTTTTCTGTTGATCTTTGCCAAGTCAAAATTCAATGACAATTCTGACAGAACATAAATCACAGTACAGGGAAAACTATCTAAGTTGAATTTCTAGAACCTAGTTTTGGTTGAATTCTGTTTTAAAAAGTGGAACTTCCCTTGAATTTTAAAACAACCTCACTTTTTATCTGACATTTCATGAAAATTATGTTTGAATAGCTCTACATGGAACTTTCTATCATACTGGACTCAGGGAAAGTTCAGGTATACATGTAGGTAAGAAAATATCATCTTAGATGCATTTTGAAGAAATTATATTTGATTAGCAATTAAATTGCTAATCAAACCCAAAGAACAAACCTCTTTGGATTAGGTAAATAGCATATTTACCTAATCCAAAGAGGTTGTTCTTCCCTTTTCAAAGAGAGAAGGCAGCCTGGACTATTTGCTTGGAGTCCTTGGGACTTTTGGGCATGGTTTTGGTCGGCGATGACTCATTGACCAGAAAAGCATCTTTTGCTACTGGAGAGAGGAAGACTTGTTTAAACAGAGCATCGTTAATCCTTCTTAAACAGGAGGCTACCTGGATGACAATCCAGAACATTTTTATGCTGTGCTTTCATGTGGTGAGTCATTGTTAAACGTTTTGGGAGTTAGTCATTGTAAAACCAAACAAAAACAAAACAAAACAAAAAGTAAGAATAAGTTGGTGGGTTCACAATGACAAAAATATATGATATTTTAAGCAGTGTATTGTTATTATAAGACATTTTAAAACGTCAAGAAGTAGTGGAACACATTAACACCTAGATGTCTCAGAGGAGCTGTAGGGTGTTACAACCTCTTTCGACAACACATTGTTACCATTGTTAGTTTCAGGGACAGTGGAGACTGAATCCAGGCTTTGTGGGTGCTAAGTGTTCATTCTTTTCCGCTTTTCTCTATGTTCGGTGAAGAGACTCTGATACATCAGACTAGAATTTAGAAATACATACATACCTGCCATTTAATTGGAGTGATAAATCAGATAGCAAAAGTAGGATTTGTTCACTCGTGCTGCCAGTGTGGCAGACATTAGGAATTGGTTTAGGTTCGAAACAGGCCTTATATTCCCATTAGAGTCTTTCTTCTTCTTTTTTAACCAGATTATTTTTGTGATATCTATTTTGTGAAAATACCACAGGGATGGATTGAGATGTAGAAGAAAGTATAATAGAAGCATTCTAATGGTTTCTGTTTGGTTTTGGACCCAGGACAAAGGACTGAAGTATGTATTTTACCTATCAAAGCAGACCCGACCTCCAGGTTCTCCCAGCATCCCTCACTCCCTATATGGCATACTCTGCCCCAAGGAGTTGAACTTTCCAGCCCAAGGGTTGGGCTGCTTCCCCTCCCCCCAGAAGAGTCTCCTTCCTAGGTAACCCAGACATTCTGCTTGCTCTCTCTTTCCTTCCCTCTTCTCCTTCTCTTCTTTCTATGAATGTGCTCTTTCTCCTCCTCCTTCCCCATGGTTACTCCTCTGACCTCAATTGTTGGGGCCAGTGAAGCCACCTGAGAGCAACTTCCCAATAAACCTGCCTGTATGTATGTATGTATGTATGTATGTATGTATGTATGTATGTATTTATGTATTTATGTATGTACATGTGTATGTGCCTGATGCCTAGAGAGGTCAGAAAAGGGCATTGGGTCTCCTGAGTTACAGATTGTTATGAGCTACCATGTGTATGCAAGGAATTGAACTCAGGTCCTCTGGAAGAGCAGCCAGTGCTCTTAACCACTGAACCCTGACAACTTCTTTATTACCATATATATATATATCTCCTTTTTCATAATCTTAGAGAAATTGGTACTAGAAATGGTACAAACATCACACACATAAAAAAGAATTTGTTATTTTAATCTGAAGATCTACTAATAACAAGGACAAAATAGACTGGAAAGACGATCACTCATTCACATGCAGAAAATGACCAACAACAGTATTATATGTGATGCTATGCAAGACAAATAAATTGTACTAGGTTAAGTAGCTAGAAATTTCCAGAAAAAGTATGTGAAGAAGCATGGATAAAGTAGAGAAGTCAAGAAACAGGCATGGTTAAGAGTGGCATTAAAATAAACAAACATATTATCAATGATAAGGAGATACCCTTGCTGTTTCCAGAACCCTTGCTACTGAGCTAACACTCAGCATAGACCCAGAGAGCAAACGTCTCAGACACAAAAGTCCTAGAAAAATGTCTCCAAAGCCCACTTAGAAGGGAGAGCAAGCTCCCAGAAGGCAAGATGAGAGACCAGCAAGACCATGGAAGGACGAAGACGCTTTTATCAGAAAGGTGAGGAACCAGACCCTATCCCAACTGAGCCTCACAGGCCATTTTGTTCCAATTTGTAGTTTTTGCCAGAGTCTCCCTGTTCCTGTCTATTTGGGAGGTGGGGCAGAGGTAGGAAGGACACAACATATTGATCTGATGAGGAAGCCCTATGATTCAACCAGGGACCTTGAATTTTGAACGGGATAAAATAATGAAATAAAACAGTGAGTTTTATTTGTGGAAAGAAATCAATATCTAGATGACTTTTAGTTAGAGTTAAACTTTGTGTAAGCCAGTGCCACCCTTCTACCTAACTCCCTTTTCCTGTATTCTGTAGTAACACTGTTTAAATTGAGTATGGTTTTCTTTACATTGCCCAGGGTCCTTTGTGGATAGTAGGAATGTGGTCCTCTTACAAAATTAATGGGGACAACGTTGATAGAAATAATTCCTTCTTCATCTTTGTAAAGTAAGTAAGAACTCAAAGCCTGAGGTTGAAAGATATGTGGGTCCAACTCCTGGAGTAGAAAAGATGAGAAAGGTAGGTACAAACTCAGGTCATGTGCAAACTCAGATGTCCTGCCAAAACCGGTCTGGGGTTGGGGTGAGAAAAACTAAGTAAATGAAAAGATTGAAAGAAGAAGAAAGTTTGCCTTTATCTAAACTCAAGAGTTTTGTTTGTCTTGTGTTCAGTTAACTGTTTCCTGGGCACCCAGGTAAAGACAGTAAGATGGTTACAAATCTGGCCTCATTACCTTAAAGATGAAAGATGGGATAACCTCACCATGTATGTCTATGTGTGGCTAATGAGCAGAAGAGAGTTGAGGGCTCTCTCCTGGGATGCACAAAATTCATGAGCCAGGACAGGGAAGTGCGATGAGTGATGTCACAAAAGAGGAAGTGCTCCTAAAGCCAAGAGAGCATTTCCAGATTCTGTCCCACAATATGGCCTTCCAAGAGACAATGGCAGTATGATTAAATGCTACTGTGTGTCTGAGATGTTGCATAGCATGTTGTTTATTGATCATTCATTAGAAGGGAGGGGGAAAACTGTTACAGACACATCGAAGACCAGTAATACTGCTAGGGATATGGTTTTTGAAAGAGAGAATGAGTAATTCTACACAATCCTCAGCTGTTTTTATTGGAGGTTAGATCCTGCCGAAGAACATTCATTCTGCAGAATACCTAAGGTAGTGTCTCAAGTTATACACAGCCCAGGAGGATAGAAATCTTCCCCTACCCCCAAACTGTACAATCAACAAAATCATTTTAAAGTATTTCATGCCATGGAGCAACAAACTTTGCTCCTGGAGGAAGGTGGCTTTATTTGGAGTAGGAGTTGGGAAAACTTTACACTTCAGGAAATAGAATAAGGCAAAGCTTCTCTTAGAGTAGAGTTGCAGTCCATGTTGGGGAAACAAACCAGACTAACCAGCTAATTACCAGGAGCTAACAACCCAAACAAGGAACATGGTCCACACTGCGAACATCCCTGGCTGTGTGTATGTGTGTGGCTACTGTTTTGTGGCATGTGTCTGTGTGTCTGACATGTGTGTTGTATGTGTTGTGTGTGTATGTCTGACATGTGTGTGTTGTATGTGTTGTGTGTGTGTTATTTGTGTGTGAGAGAGTGTCAGGGGTGTGTGTTTGTGTGTGTGTGTGTGAGAGAGAGATAGTGAGAGAAAGAGAGGTGTATGTGGTGTGTGTGGTATAGGGTGTGTGTGTTTGATGTGTGTATGGTGTGTGTCTGACATGTGTGGTGTGTGTGTATGTTGTGTGTGGTATGTGGTATGTGGTAAATGTGGTATGTGTATGTGTGTGTGGTGTGTGGTATGTGTGGTGTGTGTATGTGTGTGTAAGTCTGACATCTTTAAAAACAGATTTATTAAAAAAAGCTATTTCTGTGTCAATTGTGCCTGGCTGGAATATTATTTAGTAAATCAATATCAGATCAGATATTCATGTGTGTTTAAAGACTCCAAAAAATTAGGGTACATGTGTGTAAGGAACTACAGGAAATGCAAAGACAGTCCCTGAAAAGGGAGCATGTCAGTAATATAGCAGAGTCCTTCTGAAAGAGATTCTAAAGCTGACAGGTAAGCAAATAAATATTCACAGGATCCAATAAGGTGGAAGAAATCCAATTCTCTCATCAATTTGTGAATTGAAAAAACAAACTTTGTGGTATGCCCATTTTTAATATTGTGCAGTGGTTAAAAATAAGATTTGAAGCACTTGACTGTACAGATGAAACGAAAAATGTTATTCTCTGTTTCTCAGTGATATAGCCACAACTGAGTTCTCCTCACTCAAATAATCTCCTTCCCATGATTTTCATGGAAGCCCGCTCCAGTAACTAGAAAGGATTGTATGGATCATTTACCTTAGTCCTTCTAACCAAAGGACAGGGAAAATGGAAATGAAAAACGTTAAAATACAGCTCAAAGTCAGACTGTTAAGTAAGAAACTTGATAAAATAATTCACATAGCCATCAGAACTCCATGAGGATAAACTAGATGTCACCAGTGAGACAATTGAGCCATATTTTCTATAAATCCATGGGCAGCTGATGTAATGAAGGGCCAGTGTGGAACACGAAATGTAAGGGATGTATTAGAAAAACATGAAACCTTTCCTTTTATATTCTGGGTGCATATGCCAAAAGTTAGAAAGAACATAACCCTTCATTCTTAGAAGTTCATCATGAACAGCCAAACTGCAAATTAACCATTTTTCCGGAACCTACCAGAAAGCTGAAGATACACAGCAGCTAAACTGGAATGCTAAGAGAGAAGTGTTAGCTGGGCAGTGGTGGCGCATGCCTTTAATCCCAGCTCTTGGGAGGCAGAGGCAGGCAGATTTCTGAGCTCAAGGCCAGCCTGGTCTACAGAGTGAGTTCCAGGACAGCCAGGGCTACACAGAGAAACCCTGTCTCGAAAATCTAAAAGTGTGTGTGTGTGCACGCACCAGAGAGAGAGAGAGAGAGAGAGAGAGAGAGAGAGAGAGAGAGAGAGAAGTGTTTGCAGTGGGAGAAGGTTGGGAGATTTGCTTAAGGGAGTAGGGAGTGGGGATGCTGAGAATGACCCAAATCATCACTGCCAAATGAATTAAAGCAAGCTTTATTATTATTATTATTATTATTATTATTATTATTGTGTTACATGGTCTCTCTCTCTCTCTCTCTCTCTCTCTCTCTCTCTCTCTCTCTCAGTGGTATTCAAGAGATTAGCATTGGATATTAGAAAGACAAGGTTTTGATAGCTTAGGAGTAAGGGTGTTTCCAAATAGGGGGTTTGGTGGGCAAAATAGGCTGGGTTATAGTAGCAGAATATAATCTGAACAAATTAGTCATGACGACCTCCTGGACAAAAGGCATGATTGCAAAGTAGACATAGCAAGGTAGTCATAACAACCTTTTGAAATAAAGGTAATGTCGAAAGATGGTCATAACAACTTTTTTGAAACAAAGACATGGTTGCTATTTCCTGGAACAGGCAGAACAGAACCATTTGTAGTTAAAGTTACAGGTGGGGCATAGCCCAGTCCCCGAGAAACAGAGATTTAATGATGAGTGGGAATTAGCATACTTTATCTTTATTATAAAATGAATTTTGAGCTCAAGATGGAGGCAGCCTGGTTCATCACAGTAATTCAGTTAAGAAATTGGCAGAAGTTGAATGTGAGCTTCTGAGAAGATGGAGGCCCTGGGGCAGCAGATACAAGAGATGTTTATATAGTTATATATTTTCCTTCAAGGATTTCACCAAAATAGATTGATGAGATCCCTGATAGAGTATTCTTTGTGGCTTGTGCCCCAGGAATGGGTAGGTCTTGCAGGATGGGGCAGAGCCATTTTTTTTTCATTTTTATTCTACAAGAGTCTTAAACCAGAGATCAAGGTGCATAGCTGCACCCAGCGACCTGACTGAGGCTGGTTTGAGGAATGTTAATGTTTTCTGTGGAAAGGAGAAGCTTCCTGGTCTTTGAGGAGGGAGAGGTATATGCATGGAGTGTAGAACTATAGCTGGTCAGTGGGAGATTTAGATGCTCTGGGCCACTGAGTGTAACCATAGCTACTGAAAATTACAAACTCAGCTCAACTCATCCTAGAATGATTCAATCCTTGATAAAGAAGGTACATGTTAAAGTACACCCCATGCACATTCCCTCAAGACAGCGGTCACAGTGTGTGCAAGGGATCGAAGCTCAGCTGGAGTCCTCATGAGAAAGGGAGGACAACATACTGAAGGTGAAGCAGACTATGAGGAAACCCTCTTGAGATCAACCCTCCCCCCCAACTGTGAGGCAGGGTATCTCTATAGACATTCACACTGTAACTGTAGCAACTGGAAACTCAGTGCAAACAGCCCTTTGTCACAGACAGCACTAAATCACAACTTGAATGAGCAGCTCATTCTGCTGAACTCAGCCAGGTTGAAACAATATGGATACTAACTTTCACTAAAAGGTAATCATTTCTCCATGACTTAACATTTTGTTGAAGTTAATCCTCTCTTTCTTCTTCACAAATAACTATCCTTCACCTTTCTTTGTTATCTTATAAAGTATCTGGTTGTTCATTCTCCAAAGAATGTATGTGTGTATCCTAAAGCTCAACAATTACCTACTGGGCACACACTCACTGTATTTACCTAAGTACAATCCTAGTGACTGTTTCTCTGTGGGATAATTTTCATAATTACATACCTTAGCTGTTCTATTTGCATTACCTGGCTCTCTAAGGAATAATGAAGGCAATTGATAATTATAATCAACTTTATTGTGACAGTCCTTTGACATACTTCCTCAGTTATTTGAATAATGTACACACACAATTAGAATGGATACAACAACTGAATTTTTAAGTGCTGGGGAAAGCCATTACTGACACAGATTCATTTCAGTCTATTGTGGGCATAAATGGACTTTCCCTGTGTTTATTTGATAGCCTAACTTAGGCTCACCAACCTGGAAGACAAGTGTATAATTTGAATTTGAAGTGTGGAGATTAGGGCAAGGTCTAGAGCTTGCACGCTGCCTCTTGTCAGTTAATAATCACTAATGTTGTCAGTAACGGGCTGGAGGTGCCAGAGCTGCAGATGTAACAATAGGACAAAGGGAGTCTTGGGAATGGAGTACAAAAGGGATTACTGCTGGGAGCCATTCTCTTTTCATAAACAAGCTGGGATTTGATGCTTACAATTAAAATGTATGCTTTTAAAAAATATGAGACAATTCTTGGATTCTTAAAATTAAAAATAAAAGTACTTGCTAACTTAACTGTGTATTGGGTCACCTTGGAAAACAAAAGTCCATTATATCAAGATTGAGGATGAACTGAGGAGGTCTTGGTAGCACATGTCTGTAATGACAGTAGTCAGGATGCAGAGAATTGCAAGTTCAAGACCATCGTGCACCACACAGAGAGGCCCTGCCTCAAAACTGAAGCAAAGCTAAATGTGAACAAAAGGAAGCAAAGAGTGATGAATTAGGTTTGAGCTATATTTCCAAGATAGACATTCTTGTCTTCTTCTTTTCTTTTTACGCCTTGTGCTGTAGACACCAGTTCACTCAGAAACAAAGCCATAGGCATCCTTAGGGAAGACTTCTGCTTCATTTGCAGCACCTGGTTGCATTGGGTTACACCATTTCTAAATGTCTCCTGGGAGAACAGATTCTTCTGAGCGTTCCTTCCAGTACTTGTCACCCTCAATGGTTCTCTTTATTTACAAGGAGTCTTACTTGGAGCCCAGTGCATTGACCTCTGCAGTCAGTCCTTCTGAATATTTCAGTTTGATTTTAAATGTACTATTATTGCTGTTTTGTTCTCCATCCTCTCTGTTCTCTAAACCTTACTTTATCTTAAGATATTCCTACTTAAGTAATACGACAACATAGAAACCAGGTTTCACATTATCAAGGTTTGGAAATAACATTTATTTATTTATTTATTTATTTATTTGTTTGATGTTGTTGAGGTTTGGTTTCTTGTTGTGTATTGTAATATTAAATTCTATATTCAGAGGTCTAGGCCTATGAGTGACGTCTCCTGTCTACAAGCTTTTGTTGTGCAAAACTTGTTTGTTGATTCAAAACTATTGGTTGAATAAAATTGGCAGCAGCCAATTACTGGAGGGATTAGAGGTAGGTGAGTTTGGAGTGACCTGGTTGGAAGACGAGAGAAGAGGGGAAAATGGAGGAAGGAGAGGGGAGAAGGAACCATGAGCCATGCCCAGGAGAAACAGCAAGTATCTGGAGTACACCGCTGGGGAGGTAGGCAGGCCAGAAGAGTAGATTAGGGGTGGCCTCCAGTAATTGTTAAAGCCAAATAAAATAACCATAGTCTGAGTCTCATTTATTTGTAAGCTAGTCGAGGATAAGCTTAAATTGTTTGTACTACAGTTATGTGAGTGTGTATGGGTCGTACATGCACTACCATGTATTTGTGGAGGTCAGAGGATAACTTCAGAGTCATTTGTTGGTTCCCATCATGTGGGTCCTTGGAATCCACCACAGGCTGTCAGACATGACAGGAGCTATCTTTTGCCCCCAAGAGGATTTTTTCCTTTAATACTAGAGTTAAACTAGTAAACTAGAGTTACATGTTTCCTTGATTCAGTCAACAATATAAAGATAATGCTGAAAACATGAAGTGATGGGAAGATGGATTTGGAGATGAGAAACAGTATGAGTCAGGAGATGGTCTGCGTCGTGAGTTAGAGGAAGACAAAGAAAACTTCAACTACGGTGTTTGAAGTAGGAGAGGAAAAACAGAGACAGAGAACAGCTTATATGTCTATAGAATTCTAGCATGGGATGATTTAAAGAGGGTGACAGTGAAGGATGAATTTCAATGCCCATAAGGTATGTGCTCTGAGGTGTACAGAATAACCAGTGCTATGCAGAAGTTGAGAGCAGTTTGCAGCATCAAGATGCATTGACAAGCTTTACATGGGAAGAACTTGCATTCAAAACCCCAGTCCACATGACAGCAAACCAGTGCTTTAATTTCTCCCTGCATTACTTAGTATGTTCACACAGAGGTTAGCACGAGTGACCACAAAGAGGGTTGTGCTGAGGACTGAGAGCTGATGCATGGGAGGCACCTGCACATAGACTTCCTTCCAGGCCCATGAATGGAAATCAAAATTCTTATGACCACTGTAAAGAAAGGCCTATTCTAATTACCCGTCAATGATTAACAACGGCCCACAATAGAATAGGCATCATAGGATATTTACATGGGCGTTGTCTTGTGCTTCAGGGAGCTGGCCTGACTGAGAGTCTCGCAGGCCATTCCTAGGGGATTATCTTCAGGGAACCTGTGTTTGAGGAAGGCTTTTGAACACCTGCTTCTTTCACCTATTTTGCTCACTTAAAAGTAATTCTGAAAGGAGACACAGATACAGAACTTAGAGAAGTGCATGCTGCCAGGATGAGGAGATGGCTGGGAAGTGAGGGAGGGGAACCAGAGAAGGCAAGTGAAGGACACAGGGCAGGGGAGCTCAGGCTGCGAGCAAGCCTGTACAGTAGACAGGGTGTGGTGTGTGAGCTGTGAGCTTCAGAGGCCTTTCACCTTAGAAAGAGGGTGGATCCCGGGAAGGGCAGGTGGCCAGAGGGTAGGGACATGGGCCGGGCAGGTCTGGGAAGGGACAAATGGGGAATTGCTGGGTCTGGTTGGGTGGAGCTCAACCAATAAATCATTGTAGTCCATGGAAATTGCATGTGCCTTCCTTAACATAGTTGCTCAATTAAAAGCACCCCTCCCCCACTTCCTTACAGTGCTGATTTTAGTCACCCAGTTACTCATTCCTGAAGGCAGCTGCACAGCCCCACACTGCTCCAGGAGTGTGTGGCACACAGTAACATCTGTTTCACTTGAGCAAGTGCAAGCAGCATTACACATCACCGAAACCATCTGGGCAGGACAGGATTGTTTCTGGAATTAATTATACTACAGAGATGTGCTGTTAATGAAATAGAATATGCCATACATATGTAAATGTAGGTTTAGATTTTTCTGTTTTAAACAATGTTTGCTTTGATAGGAATACTGTTGGAGCCTATCACTTGCTGTGCTTGATAGGAAGGGAACAGTGAGGTCAGGTCGCTGCATGTATGGCTTTGGGTTGAGAGAGAAACAGGTTCAAGTCCCAGCCTTACCTCTTGGCTGTGGGGCTTTAGGAAGTTACTTACTGTCTTCAGATCTTAGCTTGCTCTCCACCAAAAAGGTAGCATTGTACCTCTTCATTGTACACTGACCTAGCTGCAGTCTATAAGGTAGCTAATACTGTAAATAATAATAATAATAATAATAATAATAAATACAATAAAAGAATCCACAGCTACTGTTACTTTTGAATTGGTATACTAGTTGTTTGTTTCCCAGCATTATCGCTTCTTGCAAAGCTACTGAGGTAGCATCATTACTGTGCCTTCACGGAGGAAGTAAAAGAGGCTACAGAGAATCTGTTACTCGCTAGGCTTATGAGGTTACAGGCAGTTGAGGTGATATTGTTAGCCCAAGTCTTCTGAATACCGTACCTGGCGTCCTGTCTGTGTGGCCACAGGGACACAGTGCAGCTGTTCTGGACTGACATTTATGCTCTCAGTCTAATGCTTCATTTCACCAAACAGCATGAGATGCTCACATACTTCATCTCTAAGAAATGACGCGATTTTCTAAAAATATGACTTAACTGACACAAGACACTCACACATGTTGATGGGGTGCAGAACATATCTGAGCTGCATAAAAATTAAAAATCAATCAAGGCAAGCAACATGAAATACAGTCTAAGCTCAGACAGAGATACTAACTTTGGCTTGAGAGAAATTTATAGAATTCTTGACCACGTATCTGTGAAGTTCCCTCAAAATATTCTCCTATCTTGAGCACCTTAGCAGAAAGGCATGGGATGGAGAAAACATTTGCAACAGTTAGGGGAGCATGTGGCTGGGGCCATGGAAGGGAGGGAAACACTTCTGTCTTCAAAGGTCCTGTTCCTTTCTCTCTGTGAAATGGCTGTGGTGACTATGGCATTTGTCATCAGAGAGGGAGAGAGAGAGAGAGAGGGGGGGGGGGGGGAGAGAGAGAGAGATAGAGAAGGAGGGAGGGAGGGAAGGACAGAGGGAGAGAGACTGGCAGAGCAGAAAGATACATTGAAGTTCTACGATTACAGTATCCAGCCCTCAGCTTGCTGTCTTCAAAATGCCCGGGGTAGCTGTGAATGTAGTCCAACATAAACCAGAAAACATATTCAAAACACAGTTTTTCCCCCTAACACAGTTTTATAATTCTTGACTGTGATTTTTGTATACAACAACATGATCCAGACATACTGAAAGGTTGGAAACCCCACCAGTGTCTTCTAAATGTCTTCCTTGCCTTTGTTAGCCTGCCCCGTGGGTCCCATCACTCTTTGGATCTAACTCCGTGAGCTCTGTGCAGCTCTCCTCTTCCTCAGTTCTGTTTCCACAACAAACTCTACTCTCAAGACAGACAAGCCTTTCGTACTTTCTTATCTGATCACCATCCCTGTCCTACAGCCCTTCGCTTCTGCTCCTTTCTGCTTTGGAACCCCTCTCCATCTTCTCAGTCCACTCCATCCTCATCTTTTCCTGTTGCCATCAAAGCCAACGTGCCTTCCCCACCCACCACTATGCTAAGTGGGATTCTGAGGTGCCTAGTGCATTCCTCCACTGAGTGACCCTTGTTCCCTGCCAAGGCCATCCTCATACACTGTGCATGTTTTCCCAAGACAGATCACCTTATTCCATGTTCCTGAGGGCAGGGACTGTAGCTCTCCTGTTGCCATCTACCCCCCAGGGCTGAACACAGCTCTCCCACGCAGCAGAGTGGACTCTCCATAAATACTTGTTGAATGAGTGAAGATATTCTTAAGTGTACTTTGCTATTTGTGAAGTCAATGTCTCAGGAAGAAGATGGAATTTATGAGCAGAACTTTCCAGCAAATTGTAATTAGTCTTAACATTAAGAGTATGTATGTATATAATCATCCCTGTGTTTCTTATTTTGGAGTGATAATTATTTTTGCAGGTTCTGAGTGTTTGTGAACTCCTGAGTTGTGAGCAATATCGAATGTGGCAGTAGATGGCTCCTGTTCACAGCTTATGAGAGTAACATCCTAGAAGTAAACAGCTTCACTGGGAACTTCTCTTTTAAAAACAAAACAACTTAGGAAACAAAAGGAATTACTTTGAAGAAAGAGAGACTATGGCTAGCTCTTAAGTATAAATTAAATGAACTCAGTGTTTGGCCTATATATCTAAAATACATATGCAACGCTGGAGGCCCAGTGCCTGGTTTCATTATGACTTGGAGACCATTGGCATGTGACATGAGGGACCCAATAAGCACATATTGAGGGACTGTGTTCAAGGCTTTTGCATGGCTGTTTCTCTTTGCTTGCTTTTCATTTCACGAGAAAGGACACTGGCACAGCCAGTGGTGAAGCAGCCACTCTGAGACACGAAGGAGTTTGTGCAGTCAGCCTGAGCAGCACCTCTGGTACCCATATTCGAAGGATAGAGAAGTCATACTCATGTCTCTGGAATCCTGGCCCCCCTGCCACCCGAGCCCCTCCTGACCTTTCCAGCAGGAGGTCATCTGTCTTACCGAAGTAAGGAATGTGCCTGTCTGCAGAAGTGGCAGTGTCAGGGGCCTCAGAAGGATCTGAGAGCAGAAATCTGGGCTTGAACAAGTGCTGTATGACACATTCCTCATATGAAATTAGAATTACTGGTCCTATTGAGTCTTTTGAAGATTAAATGTCATAATATGTATGAATTGTTAACTCAGAATTTAACCATAGGAAACTCACTTTATATCAGATGGTGTCAATATATATTTTCTTGGTAAGGAAGGAAAGGGCTTATTTTGGCTTATGATAGAAGTAGAAGGCTGGCAGCTGGAGCAAGAAGCAACCAGATCATATCTTATCCACACACACAACTCATCATCTTAATCATATGCATATATGTCTGTCTGTCTGTCTGTCTGTTTCTCTCTCTCTATCTCTATCTCTATCTCTATCTCTATCTCTATCTCTATCTCT
>NW_021604688.1:1109007-1224644 GCF_004785775.1 Grammomys surdaster | reverse complement strand
TCTCTATCTCTATCTCTATCTCTATCTCTATCTCTATCTCTATCTCTATCTCTATCTTTGTATGTATAATTTTGAGACAAGGTTTCAGCCTTGGTTGCCCTGGAACTCACTCTGTAGACCAGGCTGTCCTCAGACTCAGAGATCTGCCTGCCTCTGCCTCCCAAGTGCTGGGATTAAAGGTGTGCGCCACCACCGCCCAGCTCACATATTTCCTCAATTTACTAATAATTGAATAATATTACATTTAACATACATGTTATTAAATAAGTAAATAAATAAATAAACTTTGATTCACACCTGAAATCACGTTAGTAAATTATTTAAGGTATGGCTTTGAAGTATCTGGGCCCTTGATTCACAAGTGTTAGTTGGTTTCTGCTTTTCCCTCTAGAAATGAACATTAATTGAAGGCTAAAGGGATAAATTTGGAAGTGTATTTTCCTAAAAAATGCTTTTTAGATGTCTTATCTTGTTTTCATGTATATGATTGTTTACATGTGTGTGTATACATGTGTGTGCTTGATACCTTCACTGGTCAGAAGAAGATGTGAACTCCCTTGGAACTAAGAGTTAGAGATAATTGCCATCTGGTTGTTGGGAGTTGAACCCGATCCTCTGCAGGAGTGAGTATTCGTAATGCTGAGCCACCACTTCAGTCTTCTAGAAGCACATTTTCATTTGAGGGAAATTAACGTTGGTCAGTTATTCCAAGACTGTATTCTCTCTTCCCATAAATTTCACCTTTGATTCCTCTTTGCAGATGAAATGAAACAAAAGGAAATGTGCTCAATAGGCCAGGAACAGGAGGGCATGTGCTGCCCAGTCTTACTCTTTCATTGTGTAGGAGAAGTTCACAAAAACAGTCCCTGCTGGTCACCAGGGATTGGGCTTGCCGGGCTCAGGGAATGCTGGTTAAAGCATATACAATTTCAATTGGGATAAAAAATTTCTAATGATTTGTTTTCAGTAATTCACTATTGAGAAAAAAAGCATATTAGATATTTTCAAATTTTTAATAGAATTGATTTTTGAAGACCTTATTTTTGCTTAATCCCAAATAATAAGAATGTGAAGTCATTCAGTTTAAATAGCATGACTTGGCCATTCTATAACATATAGTTATGTGAACCATCATGTAGGATGTAATAACTGTATGCAGCTTTTATTTTTCAGTTAAAAGTAAGTAAACACACATGGGTATTTCCCTAATTGCAATGCTACCCCTTAAAATAGGCTCAAGATTGATCCCTGGGTCCCTCAGCCTTGCCATTTAGTGGGAGAAGCTGGGTATTGCTGTCCAAAGGCTGCAGTCCCTCCCCTGTTGAGGTTTAAAAATGCTTCATATGACTGACCTGAGCAGATACAGTGCAGGAAGGTAACTAATAACCAAAGCATTCACCAACTGGAGAACTCTGCAAGCTTAAAACAAGACCAGCAACAAGATAGCTCTGCAATGCAGATGATATCAAATCCACATGTCCTTTTCCAATTTTCATTTAAAATCTGTGTGTATGGATGTCTGGTTGTGTCTGTCTGTCTGTCCCCTTGTCCCTCTTTGATGTATCCCCTTGATAACTGCTTATTGCTCACGTCTAACATTCCGCACTCCTATTGGGTAATGCCCAGGCAGTTCTTCAAGAGTGAGAGTCACAAATGTAATGGTGTCGACACTAGCTTTCCTTGCTTTCTATTTTGCATTTTAACTATGGCCAACCTGATCCTGGGAGGTGTCTTCACTAGATTCAGCAAAGAGATGGTTCTCTGCTAAATCATAGGTCAAAGATACTGTCAGTGGAGCTGTCAACTCAACTTCCTGAAGCTCACAGACCACATTCATATTTTAAAAATGAATACTTTAGTGTATAATATGAACATGGAGGGTTTGGGTATGGATAGCAATCTCTAGGAAGGCAGGCAGGCAGGTGAAATCCCACACTTAACTATGATGAAACCACCACCCCTCAGCTAAGTTGCAAATGCCAATCAAGTTATTCCTGATTATCCTTGTCTGCAATCAAGACTTTCGCCTGGGTTTGGTCTGAACTTAGAGTACTAATGGGACAAGTCTTGACAAGGAAGAACTGTGGGCCTGGGTGGCACGGTTGAGAATATCACATGGATGGGTGCCCAGAAACCATTGCCAGCAGGGCACCTGGAAGACACTTCCATGTGTCTACAACAGTTTGACTACAGTTTTCCTCTCTAGAAAAATGAGCATTAACTTCAGGGTTAGAAACACAACTATTCACACCACACCCAAATCTTGCAGTTTAAGCAAATGGAACATATTTTTGCTTTCCTATGGTGCAAAAGTTTTGATTTTGAAAGATTTTTATAGGTTTCTTTTGCAATTTGATTTTTTGCAATATAAATATGCATGTTTTGGGGTCAAAATTATTATTGGTTGCATGCAGAAAGGTAGGTATGAATATCTGCAGAGATTATTTTGTACTAGGTAAAAGTGTCCTGTTTCTGTGACACAGAAGCTCTGGAATTGTCAGCTTTTTGCAAGCTTTGTAATGAGGTCATCTGTGGTTAAAGGAGCATTAGAAGTCAGCAGGAATCTTGAAAGAAAGTCAAGTTTTATCTGCATGATACAAGTTGAATGTTGATGTCAGATTTCTGAGTGATTCAGGACAGGAAGCTAGTTATGTTTGAAGAGTAAAACTCAAGGGAAGGAAGGTTTGGTGGTCCTGGAGTTGTTCTGAAGTCATGAGAAGAAATATCCAATCTGTACAGCAGGATCCATGGTGAGAAGGAACATTGTCAGGATGATTGTATTGCACCTGTGATTGTCAACTTATTGCTAAAGTTAAAAGTACACAGACTGGACCTAGGCCTTCCTGCACATATGTGGCTGATGTGTAGTTTGGTCTTCATGTGGGGCCGGAACAACTGGAGCATGGGCTATCCCAAAACTGTTGCTTGTCTGTGGGATATGTGCTTCTCGCTATGCTGCCTTGTCTGGTCTCAATGGGAGAGGATGTGTAGAGGCTTGATGTGCCAGGGTAGGGGCATTCCCAGTGGAGGCCTCTAGCCTTTCAGAGGCTAATGGGAGGGGGGAGTAGGTGACTGGGAGGAGTAAGCAGGATGTAAAGTGAATAAGAAAGTTGGATGTGCAGTAATTTAATTCTTCCCAATGGGCCACATGCAGGTGACGGGTTCTTCCTCAAGTATCATAATGTAAAGACTACTTATAGAAGCTACTTATATGAAGTGAAGCTACTTATCCTAAATGAGGCTCTCAGCCATTTCTCTTCTTTTTCATTGTGGCTTCAATATCTATATGATGGTATTAATAGTATAGGAATGGTGGTATAGAATTTTTATGGGTCATTCAGATTTCAAAAGTTTGATAAATGATATCTAATTTATTTACAGTCATTTCCAGTGGATTAAAAGGCACTGTGTGCAACATAGTAAAACAAGAGAACAATGTGAACAGTTTAAGTCGTTTTTCTCACAACGACAATCTGACCAGTATGAGGGTCTCACAACAAAGGTGTGCTTACAGAAGGAGGCTCCTGTGAAGGGAGATCTTCATCTACAGCTGGTGAATTTTATCTTTTCCCAGGATGATGTGTGACAGACGGACCAATGGGAGGAAATCAAGATGTGTTTCAGTTGAACATGTGCCAACCACAGTGAGTCACAGCGTCCTCATCAGACAGGCAGGATGTCTCACTATGAAAAAGGGCTCACCCCACCTACCCTGCTCACCATGCTTTGCCAGACCTCAGCACTCTGTCAACTACTTTCTAGACATGTCACCATGATCCTTGTGAATTGACAAGGAAATTGTAAAAGCTCTAGCTAGAACAGGAGTTAGAGCATGACTTGAGTAAAGGCTGACTCTGCATACAGACTCAACACCTTTGTGTGTGTGTGTGCGTGTGGTGTATGTGTGTTTAATTTAAAACCTAAGCATTTTTATTTGTGGATTTTAATTCATTAGCCGTTTTTTCAGCAATATGTGTGTGTATCTTATTTATATGGCCAGCTGCTTTAATGAAAATTATAAAAAATAATTGTTTAGATTTCCTTTTTACATTTCATTTGTAGGATTATATAGGATGCAGTTACAGAACTTAAAAAAAAAATAAGTAGAGAGGGCATGGTTTCAATGTAGTCCAGGCTAACCTTCAACTTGCTATGTGGCAGAGGATGACTTTGAATTCCTGATCCTTGTGCGTCTACTTCCCAAGTGCTGAAATTACAGGTGTGTGCCACCAAGCTTCAAAGGAACTTTGGAACTTATCAGAGATTTTATTTATAGATAAGAATATAAAGGCCATTCCTACCATCTATGATGGAGCTTTAGTTCACATGCAACAGTCGGGAAATTATACTAATTTTCTGGTTTTTAATAATAGAATTATTTTAAGATCATATGAGATGCTTGACAAAGTATTGTCAGTTAAATTTGTTGAGAAATTAGGAATTTGTGTTAAATTCATGTTTTCCCATCATAAATATCCATGAAAATCACATGGAAATTTAAAAAATAAATTAACAAATAAATGAAAACAGTTAAACTACCAACAAAGAGCTTCTGTTTGAGCCAACCACTAAAATATTAAAACATTCCATAAATACTTATGATGTATGTGTCTAGACTATTGTTTGAGAAAACTAGGTGTTGAAACATGCACCTATTTACATTTCAAGATGGTTGGACAGAAAATAAACTAAAATATCCAGCTAAAATAGCTAACATGTCCAGTTACACAGAGAATACAATCATAATGTTATTCCTGGAGAAACTCAATTTTAATTTCAAGATGCTTTTTTCTCAGCATTTCCATTGCCACAATTTCATTATTGAATATGTAAGAAAATCCATAAACTGATATTAAAAGGCATGCTTCATGAATGTTTGGGGGAAGGGACTGGGTCTTGACTTCCATCTTGTGATCTTCTTCATGTTTTAGCCCCCCTAGTGCTGTGATCATAGGCTGTGCCACCACACCTAGCTTGGCTATTTCTATGTGTATGTGTAGGAATTTACAATGGACACCCTGTACAAAATGGCTGCTAGAATATTAAAAATACTAACCTAATGTTTTTATTAAGTTCTGAATAATACACTACAGAACGTATTGAAGGCTATTCTTTTAGTTTTAGATTTATAAGGATCTCATATTGTTTTGTATTCCAGAGTAATGTAAAAGGACAGAGACCACAGCACTTGGGGTTGATGAAATGCTATCAATAGTCTTGTGCCAGGCAGAATCCCAGGCCAAGATAGAAGTATGGGGAGAACATTTCACATAGGACTTTGTAAATATTTATTTTCCCTTCTTATTATGTCCTTGCCCATTAGTTTAGAGAGAGCCACACTACAATCAGCAAGAAAGATATTTCTGACTGTGTCACTTTGCTGTATGAGTGTGGTATATGTGTAAGGTATATTCATATGTGGTGCATAGATATGCACAATCAGGCTAGAGGAGGGTACCAGGTGTCCCGCTGTATGACTCTCTGCCTTATTCCTTTGAGGCAAGGTTTCCCACAGACCCTGGTGCTAGGATGGTGTCCTTCATGCCCTTAGAGATTCTCCTTTTTCTGCTCCCCACATTATTGGAGTTATAGGAACATGTAATCACACCAGGCTTTTTACATGGGTATTGGGAGCCAAACTTAGATTCTTAAGATTAAGATCATGTACTCTTAAGATATTCTTAAGATCATGTACTCTTTCCCTCTGTGAGGCACCTCAACAGCCCGTTTGTGACATGCCAGTTAGAGCAGAGGAGAAGGTCTTAAGCTATAGGTATGTGCATTAGTGGTGGTTTGCATTTTCCCTCAATGTCCCCTGAGCAACACTTCCCTTCATTTTCTGACCTGGTCTCCTTCCTCTTATGTTCATGTTTCAGCATGATATTTTAATAATTTTCTCATCAAGGCCTGAGTGGTTCAAACAAAGCTGCAAACTTCTTAGGATTGATTTAAATAACAATTTAAGAATGTTCATTTGTCTACTGGTGAAGGCACAAGTCAATCTGTTGTAGGAGTGACTGGGAGTGAAAGACAAAGGGGCACAGTAGCTTGTACACAATGGTGTAGACCTTATCCTACGGGCTCTTCTCTGTCCTAATTTTACATTCTGTGATATATGTACTCTGTTTCTATAACTCATTTATAAATATTCAAAATACCCTATATCTATTATCTGACTTAGAGAAATCCCAGTCTTTACTTTTCTCACATAATGCTGGGAAGAGAGAGATAGCTCTGGCAATTTTGTTATTGGCAGTTTTCACAGAAGTTTTAAGTGCTGAATATTCTCTGAAAAAGCGAGAAGGCTAACAGATGGTCACAATAGCATCAAAAGGATCTTTGACAGTATTTTCCTCCAAGAGAGGAAACAAGGGACTTGGTCTCCCCACCACCGTGTACTTTACAAACCACTGTACTGTAGTTTGTAGTTATCATTTTGTACAACTAGAGCTACAGTTTTAATAGAACAAATTAATACTGTAATGTAAGCTGAGAATGTCAGTAATTTGAGATATATTTATATTTGATATAATTATGTTAAGTGTTTTCTTTCTGAGACACGATCTCATGTAGTCCAGGCTGACCTCATACTAACCACGTCAAGAGTGACCTTGGACTCCCAGTCCTTTTGTCTTTGCATTTTGAGGACTGGGATTAAAAGTGTGTGGCATATTGGCTTACTTGTTGCTAGGGATAGAAGGCAGGGCTTTGTGCACGTCAGACGAACACTCTACCAATGGAGCTGGATCCCTAGCCCAGAGAACAAATGTTTTCTAGCTCCAGACAGTAAAAATGTCCATATATGCCTCAGGTTTTGACAGCAGTTGCTTTATTATAGCACATTTAGAGTTTTTGGTGTTGGTCAAGTAAAACTTGTAATGAGCGTTGTGATGAGACGCAATGTGCTTTTAATTGTATCAGTCTGGTTGACAGTCTTTTCCAGTTCCTGTGTCTGTAATCCAAAAGTTTGAGTCATTTCATAGAGCTAATCCAATACACTTTTTGAGTTTGCTGAGGTTCTCTTTCTTGCATCATATGAAGGCATGAATAATAACACCATACGGTGACAGGTACTTGCTGACTCCAGTGTCAATTTCTGTTTGTGACTGGCATGGGAAAACTTACAGGTATGTGCTTTCATTTGTAGTCACTAAATATTTACCGAGCACACACAGCATGCTATGTTTGTCATTTGAAAGAGGGATTGTAGGATGACTAAAATGAATGTGACGAATGGTACCTCTGAGTTAACACGCACAGCCTTGTCAGAAAACAGAAGGCTTAAATTATACTTTTCCCTGACTTTTGGTTAGAAGTTAAGAAAAGAGGTACAGCATATTTTATTTTCTTGGCAAGTATAGAAATTTTGAGATATAAAAAAGAATAGCACATTAGGCATGACAAAAAAAATGGAGGTTCCTGGACTTGGGTCAAATTTTGAAGTGAGAACTTCCTATCTAAGAACATGCAAATCACAGATAAGCAAGGGGCTCATGAGTCCTGACTCTAGCTGATGAAGTTTTGACAGTTGATGGCTGCCAGGGAAAGGAGACTCAGTTTTCTTTAAAGGTGTGGCCCTGCTAGATTGACCATGCTTCATTGGATGGCCCCATGCCCATTTGAATGTGTGCAACAGAACATACTGGGCTACTAAGAAAAAAAGAAGAATAATAATTAAAAGAAGAGGACATGAAGTTGAGGGGGTTCTACAGGGTGTGAAACGGATACACAGAGAGCTAGAGGGAGGTTTTCAAATTATGCAAATACATTGTATGTATGTATAAAATTCTCCAAGAATTGATAAAAATATTGCAATGAAAATTAAAATAAAAATAAAACAAATATATTTGCTGGCTAAATGGTTAATTAGGTAGTATTTAACCCGCATAGTGAGAGGGAAACCTATATGTTCTGAGGCTCCTCATCCTTTTATAGGCTGTTTAGTAGCAATGTTCATTGTGTTTGATTAAGATTAATCTGAACAGAAAGTTTTGGCTTTCTCTGGTTGTTAAGTGCTTGCTGTCTGAAGATGTAAGGACTTGCATTCAACCAAACAATTAGTCAGAAGGAGCCAAGTTTCTGTCTTTTCATTCTATTTCTTTAAGAAATAGAATATTTGGGTCATTGAAGCACTCTGAACTGTGGAAAAGCCCTTATGTCAGAGAATTTGGGAAAGTGAGCATGATGCTGTGATAGTTCCACATTTATTTGAAACAATTCATTCTAGAATTTTCTTTCAGTATGATCAAAGCGGTCTGGGAGAGAAATGAATTGCTGGAGAGTTTAAGTTCTGGAGCATTTCCCAGGCTCCTGGCTTCTTATGGGGTACGGAGGTGGATGTATCCACATGTATCACTGCACTGACCTCCCCTAAGAAAACTGCAGTGAGCACCAGTCTCTGAATTTCCTACTTGAAGCTTGGACAGAGTGAGCATAGCTAGCAATTACCCGTCATACACTGTTGCTAGTTCTTGCCTTTTAAAGATATGTCTTTAGATGTGGAAATACACACTTATATAAATCTGATGAATTTGTACCCGATCTAGAATTATTTTGAAAATTCCATAATTATGTTTCAACAATAGGTATACACTGACACTCTCTATGTAAACCTGGACCTCTAGTTGGCATCATTTAAAGGCATCATGGAGTTCTTGCTAAGAACAGACTGTCTTTGAGGCCAGAGAGTCATTGTATCCCAGTCATCCCTCTTACAACCTCTGTCTATGTGTAATGAGAGAAAATGTCATTTTCTAGCTTCTGCTCAAGACATTTTTCAATTTTTCTAAGGGATATTTCCTGACAAACTTAACAGGGTTCTCCACAAAATTCCTAGAAAGATGATTTCTGTAGTACCCAGAACAGAAGTAAAGATGTAGCTCAGGCCTAGTGTTTTGTCTTCTGCTGATAGAGTGGACACTTTCCCTTAGTGTCTCAAGGCTGGAGAGGATGCAAGTGTGATTTAAACTTTATTGAGTCCCTTCATATTTCCATGTCTTTGTATCTCAGGAAAAGGCTAAATGACTGTAGTGTCCCTTTGAGGTCCCTGTGAGAGATGTCTTGATAATGTACCATTGTAACAAACAGACCCTGAGATCCTGGCCACAGGTGCTACTAGAGTCAACATTAACGTCCAGACGAGGACTTCAAATCTCCATTGGGACCTGTTTCCCCTAATGATGTTCATTGTATTCAATCATTAAATGTTTTCTCAATCCAGGGTGAGGATTCTTTTTTTTTTTTTTTTTTTGTGACGATGACTTAACAAGAAACTGAAGCTTGTTCTATACGCAAAGATGGGATGAATCAAGTTATGACTTGGGATAAACACTGGTGACACAGGCAGGAACTTGTTCAATGACACACATTGGAAGAGGCAACCGTCAAACAGAAGAAGATTCTAAACTTGTCAGCATTTCATAAAGGACTCCAGAGTTTATAAAATCAATGTGCCAGAATCCTTTAAAACTCATAAACCTGAAAGAAATTCTATTGTTCTTATGTGTTAAACTGAAGAACACGGTTGGCTTTATTGTACAAGTAACTTTATGTTTTTAGTTATAAACTACACTGTGACACATTAATTGATTATTGTATGGATTTGAGTATAATTTCTTGGATTCTACTGTGTTCTGGATTCTCGGAAGGGTTTTGTTGACACAATAAGTAACAGAATCATAACCACTTAACTTAGCCACAAATATTTATGACATTAATAATTTTATGGTTTAGTGTAGGAAAAGTATTTTAGACTGCAAAGTATATTTTAAGTTAATTACTTGGTCAGAAGGTTGTGTAGTAAGATGTTTGAATGAATATTTCCTATGTTGAGAAAGACACTTTAGACCAGCTTGAAATACTAACAGAAGGCAATTTAGTAGCAAACTAATGGACTTTTTATGCTGTTAAACTTTCTGCCTGTGGGTTCAGTTAGTTACACTAATCTTCTTTTTTATGGGCAACTTTGGTTCTTATTAGTAAAAAATGAGACTGTCTTTTCCAGTCTATTTTTCACATTAACGGGGAAATAGAACAGAAGCTCACTGTTTATGATAATGTAAAGCTGGTAGATAGAGCTAGGGAAGAGCCAAATGAAGAGAACCTTTCACTCTTGCAAGCCACCATGAAAGAGTCACCAGCAGAACAGTTGCAAAAGCTTCAGTTTGCATCAGTCCTGCTTGGGTGTTTGCTAAACACGACATTTCCTTGATCTAGCCCTTTCTCATCTCAGGATGGCTCTACTTGTCTGGCTTGAGATCAGGAATTTCTGGTTTACTGAGAGCAACTGGTTGTTTCCCAACATGTTTAATCTAGATGCTACTCAGAGAGATGCTCTCAGTCATCAGACACTAGAGCCTGGACTCAGGAGCCAAGTGTGATGCCATAAAGGTATCAGTGTGTGCTCTTTCTTCCCATTCTGTCTGGGATGTCGGAAAATATGTGTTAAATAATGGCTATAAAATTTTATTCGCTTGCTATCACACCTCATCTCTTCAGCTTTGCCACATATACCCTAGCTTCACCCTTTCAGGTTAGACCCTGTTTACATCTCTTTAGAAGGCTATCTTTTACAAATTTCTACTTCCCAGAGTAAAACTTCAACTATTTTAGGATATTCGTGGAATATATTCCTTCATATTTGAAAGAAGAAAGTTTAGTCCAGTGGCTAAAGAGAAACTACCTGGATTCAAATGCCTCCTGTATCATCAACTTGCTGTGTGTCCTATAAGAGTCACTTTATGCCCTGGGTGCTGTTGTCTTTAACATGGGATAATAATAGCATCTATTCTATGTCTGGTGATATGTTCACTCTTCATGGTTCCCAAACTTGTGAAGTATGAATAAATTAATAGGTGCAAGACACCTGGGGGAGTGGAAAGAATATGTTAAAACCATGTAAGGATTACTTATCATTCATTGTGTTTAGACTACTAAGTCATTTATCTGGCCTTTATAAATTGATGCAAAGGGTTTTACTATTCAATTTAGGGAAATGAATATTTTGTTTCTCAATCTTTATAAACCACTGACTTCTTTATAGGGAGATTAAGAAATAATTGTACTATAGAGAGCAGCAAACAATCAATGTGCAGAGTTATAGAGTCTAGCTTCAAAAGGTGTATCTACAAAACACCCCACACTAAGTCTTGGGGAAAGATTATAAGAGACAGAGAATCAGGGACTTTCCTGTAAGATCATGTTTCCTAATGACATCAGAGGCTATACTTGCAAAAATGTCTCACCAACATGACTACCAAAATGTGAGCTGAAGAAGGAAGTCACCATCAAAACTGCCAAACTGGTTAAGGAAAAGCCCAAAAGGTCTCAACCCTACCCAAAGAATAAGAAGGAACTGAGTAAAACTGGGTCTGGGAGGGATTGTCCTTACCAGGGAAAGCACACCATTGAATATCCAGTGCAAATTGGTCATCATTGAAAATATGCATGCAACTGGTGTTGTATGGACTCAGCAGGTTATATTTGAGGATATGTATGTATATAAAACTATATATGTGCAATCAATAATGGTTAGTCAAAAACTGAATTTGAAAGAGAGCAAAGAGGGGTATATTGTAGCAGTGAGTTTAGCTACACAGCTTAGTGCTCCCAGAAGGTCGTGTGCTTCCAGCAACCAGCCCAGGAACTCTTTGGATTCGCAAATAAAACACACATGCACATAAACACACACACACACACACACACACACACACACACACACACACACAAACACGCCAGTTAATTTTAAAATGCCTTGGTTACCTCAAAGGCAGGACACTCTTAAACCTTCCCCTGCTACCCCAGGCCAAATCAGGGAAGTGGCCAGTGGTTGCCCACCTGAAGTTTCACATGGCTGGTTGGCTTTCTCTTCTGCAGCTCCTACATCCCATCCTTCTCCCCTGACTCATGGAGATCATGTCTCCCCTTTTCCAGGTCCTGCCCATGCAAATCTAAAAGTCCTGTCCTGTTTCCCTTTACCTAACCATTAGCCACTGGCATCTTTTTTATTGATCAAAAATCAATTAGGGACAAGGAACTTCAGCATTTGGCCTTACAGATTCCTCACAGATTCTAATCAAAGCATTAGAATCAATTCCCAACACTTCATCTTTTCTGTCCAAATAAAAAGAGTTCTTCTCTCAGGCATAACCATAAGAATTATGTAAATTGTAGAGTATGATATACAGTTAACATCCAGTCCATCATATTTGTCAATTAGATAAATTATTGTACCATCATACGCTAACTGAAGAGCTTAAAATTCAATACCTTAATTATGTTTTGATTTTAGGTCACCATCTGAAAACCATGATTTCAATTCTTATCATATCTCTCAACGCTAAAACAACTTAAGTTTGCTTATGAAGCTATAACTAGTCTTCAACCCCATCAGAAATCCGAGAATGAATTAAATATTGCCTGAATATTTATGAAGCACAAAAACATAGCTTTCAAGACTTAAATTATAGAGACAGCTGACTCCTGGACAGTCACCTATTCCTCAAAATGTCAGAGCAGCTATAAAAGGACGGGATCAAAGCCTTGTGTTCTTAAGCGAGTTGCATAAGCTGCCTATCTATGAGTAAAAATATTAACTTCAAATTTTGTATCAATATACAAATTTATACTAATGAAAACCTTAAATATATATATATATTCTGTACCAATGTAAGAAATTATAACTTCAATTTTATACCAATTACAAAGATTTCTATCAATGTAAGATTATGGCTACACAATTCTCTGTTCAAGAATAAATTTAGTAATTCATTCAATCTATTTTTCTCCCTATTCAAAAGTATGACCATTTACAAATTATTTCTAAAAATGGCAACCTATTTATAATTTGTAAAATAATAACCAGACACCCAAACTTAAGGAATAGGGCTGACGACTCTCCATGGCTTCTTCCTGCTGAATAGGAGCTACAAGAAATTTTTTAAAGGGGTGGTGAGGGGGTAGGAAAATTATAAAAATTGTTTAGACTGCAGAAAGCTAGCTTTAGCATCTGTTATCCAGTCTCTGTATGTTTAGAAGACTCAGGACTTGACTGAAGTTCTGACTGGATCCGTCTGAAAGGTTGGGTGAGATAATACCATCTGGAATTGGTAGCAATTCCTGAAGCTGTTCTGGAAGCAAGTCTCTGGACAGTTCAGCATTTCTGAGGATGAATCTTGTCAAAGATATAACATTCTGTAATATATGAATCTCACAAACAAAATTTTAGTACCATTAAGCTATTCAAATGGATTGTGCAGGGTGCACAGACCAATTAAGGATGAAATTTTGTTCCTTGTTTGAACAGCTGAAAGGGAGTGAAGGGAGGAAAGGGAAGGGAGCAATATAATTAAAATACAGTCTCAAAAATTAAAGAAGATAATAATGAGGTTAAAGAAATTGTGAGAGAAATGACTACACAAACATGTTATTCATAAGCGAAGCTGAACCTTTCTTATCCACATAGAAAAATGATTTCAGAAGATTCTCATTTCATACAACTTGGCAGCTACTCCTAATAGCATTGTCATTCATTCATCCATTCAGACAAGATTTTGGTATATATCTCTGGCTGGTCTCAAAGTCACAATGAAGATCAAACTAGCTTTGAACTGGAGACGATTCTCTTGCACTTGTGTTCTGATTGATGGGATCAAAGGCTTGAACCACCACACCCACACCCAGGTTTGTTTAAGCATCTAAAAAAGAAGTACAGTGCTCTTCTCATTAACAACATTTTATTGATTTCACAGGTAACTTCATACCTGATTGTCTCCTCAGAGCCTCTGTGGTAATAGTACATTGTCATTTGTATTGAAATTATAGTTACATTTTTCAACTTAAACATTGCTTTAAGAGTGAAGAGTGTTGTTTAGAAGACTGTTTTGATAAGCTTATAAGTGACATAAAAAGATTTGAAGAAACAAGACTAGGAAGAGAGAAGGAAACAAAGGTATGGGGAAGCCTCTAACCACATTATAGTATCAATATCCACATATTGCCCTCCCTCCCCACAAGTAGATGGTAAGACCCTATTGCTGAAGATGAAACACACTGTTGTTTTGGGAAATAAGAAATAAAAATGGAACTGAACAGGAAGCCTCATCTCTGCTGGATAGCTTTTCATAGTACTACATAGGAGAAAAGTCATCAATGGGCTTACCCAATGCTAGACCCTGTGTGTACAGAACTTCCCTGCCAGGCCAGAGGTGTTCACTGGTGCAATAGTGGTATGGCTGGCACAAGATGAACCAACCACCTTCTGACTGGATTTGAGGCCTGCTTCACAGTAGAAAATTCATATCTAGTACTGTGGACCCCATCAGAATCCCTTGGCTCTGGAGAGCATAGGCCCTGGGGAACCTACTATTGATTTGCTAAATGGGCAAACTGCCTATAAATATTTATGTTTATAACCATAAATTAGTGCTGATGTCAGCCTTGGTCAGAGAAGTTTCTGTTTGTAGTGGGGGATGGATAATGCAGACACTCATAAATGGTCAAAGTACTGAGTATAAGTGACTGTTGAGTGCTTAGCTATAAACAGGACATCTATCTCACCCCTCCAAGGCTCAGAGGGAGCAGAAGGATTTTAAGAACTGGAGCTTGAGGAGGAGTGTTGTAAAATGCTGTCTTTCAATGTGATATGGTTGTTGAACTTATGAACTCACAGCTTTGTTGGTTGTCAGCTCAAAGTTGACAGGTGATGGGTGAGATGACAGAAACACATTAAATACATCTGTGAAAGAAAATAGTTCCTTTTCTGTTGTGATAAAATGCAGGGACTGAAAGTAACTTGTAGACAAAAGTGTTTATTTTGACTTACAGTTTCAGAGAAATAAGAATCTACAGTAGGGCTTTGTTGGTTGTCAGCTCAAAGTTGACAGGTGATGGGTGAGATGACAGAAACACATTAAATACATCTGTGAAAGAAAATAGTTCCTTTTTTTGTTGTGATAAAATGCAGGGACCGAAAGTAACTTGTAGACAAAAGTGTTTATTTTGACTTACAGTTTCAGAGAAATAAGAGTCTACAGTAGGGCAGAATGGCAGAGAGTTGCAGGAACAGGACTTGCATCTCTGCTGCAAACAGGAAATGGAAACCTGGAAGTGAGAACAGGCTATCAGTAACCAAATCCCAACCGCAGTGATCAATTCTCCAACAAACCTGCATGCCCTAAAAGTTCTATAACCTCCCCAAACAGTGACACCAACTGGGAACAAGTGTCTAAACACATGAATTAATGTAGATTTCTCATTCAAACCAAAGAATCATTATACATGTGCCCTCTCTCTCTCTCTTTGACCACCCCTTCCTGCCGGCGCACATGTGACTCCAGGTGGTCTTGACTCCAGGTGGTCTTGAGTTCAGGTGGCCCTGACTCCAGGTGCCACCTCCCTCCCTTCTCATTCTCTGCTTAGTCCACCACATGTAGTAGCCATTCACTTCAGGTCACACAGACTAACCATATTGTTTGCACATGTTATCTTGTGCTCCACAGGAAACCCCAGGTGGAGATTCATTATGCCATTAGATGAATAAGAAAACAAAGGCAAAGTTACATTAATTTTCTAGTTCGAAGTCTCCTAGCTGAGGAGAACCAGGGTAGTAGAATCAATGTGAGAAGAAGAGCTTCCAGATGTCAGACATTGTATGACACCCTTGACACCATCCGCCTTCTGACCTTGGGGATGGGGGAAGAAGAATGACTTATTTGTGTCTGAGAGCAGGAAAGTCAAGCCTTGAGTGGGATGGGCTGCAAGTAAGAATCAGATCCATAAAGATATTTGTGTATGCAGAGAGCCTATACAGGGAGTATGACTAGTGGCCAAGGCCATCATCCTCACGATGCCTGTGGTTTGCTCCTTACCTGGATTTTGCCTGTGACTGGGTAATGATGCCATTGAAAAACAACTCCATTTAGAGCAGGAACAGGTAGGAAATAGTAAAGGTAAAGCATGGGCATTCAGATTAAAGTGAGCAAGTCTTCGTTTCACTGTCAAATACCAGTATTGTGTGAGGAACAAATGACCTAAAACACAAAAGAAGACAGAAAGCTGGAAGACGTTGAAAAGAAACACAGAAAAAGAAACCTTACTGTCTGCCCCTGACATTTAAAACATCACATTGCTAAACATGGAATCAGTCAACAGTAGAAGCCTCTTTACTGGTACTCCAGAGGAACCTTTGGTAAATAAACATAGCTTTATAATCTTATTTTGTTTAAATATTTCTACTGAAATGACTACAATTCTGATTACTGGACACAGGCTTAGTCAGTCTTAGTGTTTCCTTTTGTCTCCTTTATAAAAATTTTGAGTATATCCTCAAGGAATTGTTAGTCATAAGTATATGATCTTGATGGGCCATCATTAACCCTGTGTCATATTTTTCTGCTTTATGGTAGACTTTTGTCCCAAGCAAACGTAATAGATTTTTATTTAGAAAAAGCAATTCAAAATGACTTCAAAAGAAATAAACAGAAAAGAAATGTTAAAAATCAGTATAGTAAATAATAAAAATATTTCCAGTTTAACACCTCTCTTATCCTGTATATATAGTGATGAGGACCAAAATGCTAGGCAAGTGCTCTACCAACTGTTCTACATCTCCAGGGAAGATGTCTGGTCTAAGAGACATCGTTACAATTCTCCTAGTGTGAGCTGTGGAGCATCATACATACATACATGTAGTATGTACATATGCATACATATATCCACATACATATACATATATATGCATAATGGTGTCTGGATGATTTTGTATGAGACAAAAAAACAAAAACCAGCTTCCTTCTAGGAGACATAGCTTCCTGTCAGAACAAAATACAATGTAACAGTCATCTTCCATTTAGCCATCACAAGCTTCCCTTAGAGTGCTGAAAAAACTCAAATATATTTAGTCTGTAAATATTCAGTATAAAATAGAATGTACATAAAATGACCTAAACAAAAAATATGCAGCATTTCCATATACAGAGGATTATAAACATTTACTAAATTTTATACAATGCTTGGTTGGCATCCAAGCTTATGCTTGAGTTGGAAGACTCAATAACTGGAAGACGTCAACTGTTCACAAAGCATTGACGAAGTTAGAAAGTTTGAACTAATTACTGTGTTCTACATCTTAGCCCAGGGAGAACTATATAAATCAGTTGCCAGAGTATTTGGTCCCCTTCAGGAATGGGACCAGGCATGTGATATCCCTGTCTTTCCTCTCAAATGCTGTGGTTACAGACAAATGTAGTCATGGTTTTGTTGTTGTTGTTATTGTTTTGTTTGTTTTTAACATAGGTTCTGGGGATTCACACTCAAGTTCTCATGCTTGCATGACCAGTGCTCTTACCCACTGAGCTACCCCCCTAGCTCCGACCCCAGCCTTTTATTCCAATTACAGTGCCCTAGCTGGAATCAGTAGGTGAAAATTCCATGTCACCACTCACTAGTGCTCTGACTGGAAGGAAGTTACTTAAATCCTATGGGTCTCAATTTACTTGTCTATAAAAATGTGGTAATAACAGGACCCATTTCATGGACTTGTTATGAGCACGAATTGAGATGATAAATATAAAGTATTTAACAGTATGCCTGATGCATAGAAGTCAAACAACAAGTAATAGCCATTATAATTAGTGTGGTGCTTGTTGTAATGGAGATTATTTTTCTCTAGTCCACCCACCCTCTTGCTGTTGACCCTTTGTTTCTATTTATTGTGACCAAGAAAACTCAAATATCAATTTACCACCTCTTCATTTCAACTGTGCTCGATATAATTACTCAAACAGAAAGGACTAGAGTGTCTGATTTTTATGATCTCTATCTGGAGAAATTTTTTGTCTTTCACACAGTAGTTGTACAAAGATTCACCCCATTCACTGCCTTCTATAGCATCTTATTAAGAAGTGATGATATTACTTTGAGAAAATCTGAAATCAAGACTTGAGGACCCCAAATCATCCTCGTTGGTTTGTTTCTGCACAGGTAAGGTGTCATCTCCATCCATCTTCCCCGTACTATTATCCAAGATAGGAATCTAGCATTTGTTCTGTTCCCTGCCTCCTCTGGTCTCCTAGCCTGTTTTTGCAAAAACATAGATCATGTCATTACCTACAAGAAGGCCGCAACCTGGCTGCTTCAGTTTGAACCTCTGCCGTATTCCTTTCATCACAGTTAACTGTAATGGCTTATTATTCTCTTTAGTTTTTCAGTTAACCTGTATTCAGTTAGAAGCAATCCTTACTGTGGGATGGGTGTGATGATTAAACCAATGGCAGTGAAGTTCTTAGAATATGGCTTTGAATTTAATGGTTGCATAAGGAACAGTCACTGCTATCTTCTTCATGTAGAAGATATTTTCCTTGAAAGATTTTATGGGAGGCAGAGAAAGAGGGAGGGAGTTTCTCTCCCCACCTTCTGGCATCCTGAATCTGGGGAAGGTCAATAGTTCTGAACAAATTGAAATTTTAGAAAGAGCACAAGTGTCATCAGAAAATCAAAGGTCTGGGCCTGGATTTGGGATGGCAATGTCAAATATACTGTGTGACATTGCTAGTGGTAGCATTCTAGACATATGTTCTCTGTGGCAGATCATCCATTCTACTTTTTTAGGAGTGAAATTTTCCTGGCCATCTCCAGTTTTGTGAGTCTGGTTCATTAACTTTTCTATGGATTTTTGTGATTTGCCTACAATTATGTCAATGAATTACTTTTCTAGCTTGTTAGCTGGTGTCTAACTTCTTTGTTAGATCCAGATATCTGGGCAAGTATAGTGGCTCATATAGTTTGTTTTTCTAGCGATAACATCTTATATAACCCAGGTTAGCCTTGAACTTGAGGAAGATCTTGACCTTCTGATCCTCCTGTGCCAACTTCTAGAGTTCTGGGATTAGAGGAATATAGCACGATTTTCCGGTGTTGGAAAGACTTCCTGCATACGAGGCTAGCACTTAGCAGTCTCAACTATATCCCCAGCTTCTGCTATTACTTCTTTTTCTTTTTAAAATTAATTTATTTTTTTCAAATCGTAATTTATACTCATTCACACAGGGGTTATAAACACAAAAAGGCAGGACTTGGGGAAGGGGATGACATTGGGGTGTGGGTGTTCAAGGGGAATACAGATATCTTTCAGAACAGGGTATTGACTGTGTGAGGGTTCAGGGGACAGGTCACTATGACTCTGTCTATGATTCACTTGTCCTTATCTAAGTTGGTATTATCTGCCAAGGCTACCTATTTACTAGGTCTATGACTACTCGGGCTGGTAAATTGTCAAAAAAATGCCTGTTTACAATAGCTTATAGCCATCTGTTTCAGTGTTTATCCACAGAAACCCAAGACTTGGTGTTAGTATATATGTATGACAGGCCTATTGCTGATTTTAGGCTTATGGCTGATTTTAGGCCTTTAGTGTGTAAGCAGGGCTGCCCCTGACATCTCCTCTCTTCTCTAAGTATAGAAGGGCTGTGGCAAGTCTAAATTTGCGAAGGCGGGGATAGAGGCCTGACCTCCAGTAATTGAAGGGGTCCTTGTAATGGCTCTGGTCCCCCTGTCGTTGCCCAGTGAGGTATGAGGGCCATATCCATCCCAATGTGTTTTTCCTGGAGTGGGGATACTTTTGACATCAACCCCTATGCAGTCAGGCTTGTCCCTCAGGGAACCCAGAGAGATATTTTTAACTTTTATTTATATTCCCTTTGCTATTACTTCTTGAAACACATTTTCCATTAGAACACATTTTTTTAAAAAAATTCTCATCTAGATGCTCATCAGCTTCACATTTCTGCCATGTTTCTGCCAAACCTTTCTTTTTCTCTTCCCCCAACATGATCTTTCTGTCTTGTTCGGTATTTCTCTGAAGAGTTCTTCTTGTGTAGCCCAGGTTGGCCTCAAGCGTCCATCGCCCAAGTGCTGGGGTAATCACTCAGACCATTTAATTTCATCTTATTTCTTCATCTTGTTCTTAGATGTAGTTCCCCCACAATGTAAACTCTCCCTCTGATGGAGCTCGTCCATGACAACATCTTCAGCTATTCTGACTCGACACAGATCCAATATCTGCCTTTCCTTTTAAGCCTCCAGTCCTAAGTGCCAGGGTCAGTGTTTGACATCTTACCTGTTATCACCTGGATAAACAAATTCCCATGCTTGAGCTGGCTCTTATCTTTGGCCTTTCTTGGAAAACAAAAACATAAATCCAAATCATGAAAGTGCCATCTTGACTTGCTTTTCCATTCTCTCCTCCTGTTGTGAGGGTTTTGTAACAATTGTTTTTGATGACTGAGGACTTGGTGCTTCTAAATTTGTGCTGCTTTTCAATGTCCAGAATGTGATACTTGTCTCATTAGTAGTTTCCGAACACACACAGACACACACACACACACACACACACACACACACACACACACACATTTCCCAATGTACTTCTAGCCAAATGATTTCAGTTGAAATCAATTAACTCTAGGACCTTCTTGATGACCTTCCTTATAAGTATGAGATGCTATAAAAGTAAAGAACTTAGAAATTATGCCTCCCGCCGGGTGGTGGTGGCGCATGCCTTTAATCCCAGCACTTGGGAGGCAGAGGCAGGCGGATTTCTGAGTTCGAGGCCAGCCTGGTCTACAGAGTGAGTTCCAGGATAGTCAGGGCCACACAGAGAAACCCTGTCTCAAAAAACCAAAAAAAAAAAAAAAAAAAAAAAAAGAAGAAGAAGAAAAAAAAAAGAAATTATGCCTCCCTTTGAGAGCTCCATGCTGTCTGGGAAGGAATATTACATCACCAGCCAATCCTTTTGAATAGTGAGTCACTGGGCCTTGTCTTTTCTAGGCTATCCTCATGATCTGTATGTTCCCACTGACTGCAAACAGGCATCTGGAGTACACCTCACTTCCTGCTCAAAGGCAGAGCCTTCACCAATTCCCTGGGACACCTGTCACTTTACTGAATTAGAAAAAAAACAAGTTCTTCATAAATTACTGTTCAGAAAATACAGTCTTAATATCACAGCATTTTAAACAAACCCACATCAGCTTTAATAGGATCTGAATGAGTGCCACTCTATGTCATATACTGGAAAAGAATGTAAGACTTTCTATCCTTTGTATTGTTTAAATCAACTTTAATAGAGATCCAAATTTTAACAAGGGTGCTTTTTAACCGGCCTTAAGTCTATTTTGTTGGATTGTTTACTTAAAACAAACAAGATCTTAAACATATTAAATTCTGTGTAGGCTTCCGTTGGTAGTCATAACAATGTAGCCAGTGAGCACTGGTTTAAGGAAAAAAGATTACCAGAGTTCAGTAAGAGGGAGATTTGTGAGGGAAGGAAGGTTGTAAGAGAGATAAACAATTTAAGAATCCTTTTTACATTATTTTTATCTATTGATACTTCTATCCTGAGGTAGAACTTTTGATCTTTCCAGTCCACTCCTTTTTCTCAGCTTCTTCTGCAGAAGCCCTTCTTTCCAAATCTGTCTCTGACTTTCGCTATTCTCATTTTGCACGTAACTACATTTACTTAGGGTTACTTGCCTGTGCAAGGTGAGAGTGTATTTATTGGAGCAGGAGCAACTCATCAGTGGCTACACCACTAATGACAGTGACAGCCTGTCCCCTAACACTCTTAAATGTCAAGAACCCCTCAGGGAGAGTTGGGGCTTCATAGGCCCTTCCCCCATCCTTGACAAAATGTTGAGCCTCAATCTTGTGCAGGTCTTGTTGAGACAACCATAGCTGCAGTGACTTCATGAGTGTCTTTCTATGCCATGTCTATAAGATGTCTTTTCCTCCTCTTTCTTCTTTCTGTCCCCTCTTCGGTGATACTCTTTGAGTCTTGGAAGGGTTGATATAGTTGTTCACTTAGGGCTGTGAACTTTACTATTGCCTATTCTCAGTGCTTTAGCCAGTTACGGGCTTCTGCATTAATCATTGCCTCCTTCAGTAGGAAACTTCTCCAGTGAAGGCTGGGTGCACCATTAATCTAAGGGTATGGATTCAAATGTTTAAAAGGCAGATTTGTAATATGTATGGTAGCGAAAACAACAGTAGCAGATTTCCCCCAGCACCTAAGAGCTCCTCAGCTATGGGCATTCGGCCAGGTTAACAGTACATGGCATGAATTCTCTCCTGTGGAGCCGATCTCAAATCAATCAGAAGTGATTGGATACTCCATTACCTATCACTGTAGCGTTTGAGAGTACATCTTGCCTGGCAGGTCATTATTGTACTTTTCAGGATTCACACCCAATAATGACTTTCCTCTTGCTGCAGCCTACATCTTCCAGCATTTCAAAAGCGAGCCAGTAGTTTCCAGATCAACTGCACCCTGACTTTCCTATGTGCAGTAACCACTGTGTGTTCTGTCTTCAGCAATAGGATTTTACTATCAGGTCTGTCTTTGTGTGTGTGTTTAATTGTTTTATTATTATTATTTTTTACACTCCAAATGTTGTCCCCATTCCTGATCCTCCTTCCAAGAGTTCTTCACCCCATCCCCCCTCTCCTTTGACTCTGAGAGGGTGCTCTCTGTCACCTCTCCCCTCACCCCGTCATGCTCCCAACATTCCCCTTCCCTGGGGTATTATGTCTCTACAGGATTAGGTGCATCCTTTCCCACTAAATCCAGACAAGGCAGTCCACTGCAACATATGTGACAGAGGCCATGGACCAGCCCATGTATGCTCTTTGGTTGGTGGCTTAGTCTCTGGGAACTCCCAGGGGTCTGGGTTAGTTGATACTGTTGTTCATCCTATGGGGTTACCATCCCCTTCAGCTTCTTACATCCTTCTCCTAACTTGTTCATGGGGGACCCTAATCTCAGTTCAATGGTTGGCTGTAAGCATCTGCATCTGTCTCAGTCAGCTGCTCATGGAGCCTCTCAGAGGACAGCCATGCTAGGCTCCTGTCTGAAAGCACAACATAGCGTCAGTAACAGTGTCAGGGTTTGATGCTCGCCCATGGGATGGATTCTATGTTGAACCTATCACTGGATGATTTTTCCTTGAGTCTTTGCTCTATTTTTGTCCCTGCATTTGTTTAGATAGAAACAATTTTGTGTCAAAAATTTATCAGATTCTTGATGGGCAGTCAAAAGCAATAGGAATAGCCTATATTACTTTGGAGGCCTCTGTGGCCTTCCTAACTAAAAGCATACATTCATACATACATATATACATACATATGTACACACACATACATACATACTACATACACACAGATTTTATAAAGGACAATTTTCTAAATTGGAAAACAACCATTTACACATACACACATTATTTAATAATGTGGCAGTAAGTAGCAGAATAGGTGAAAATGCTTCTGATTTACAGTGCAGCACAGTTAACTATACATGGAAGACATATGTAACACACCTAGCTAACCATGCATTCTTAGCTTAACAACTCATTATGTCAGCATGTGTGTATATACTGTTTATCCTAATTACTTTGTGGCTGACAGGAGCTCACTGCTGCTGCCCAGCACTTCCAAAGAACACCTCAGAGTATGACACAAGTAACAAATAGACCAGCACGCAGAATTGGAAGCATAGATTTTGCATTGCTTTCAGACCATTGAAAAGTGGAGAATTAGAGAATAGCAGTTGTAAATCAGGGTCCACTTACAGTAAAAGTGGAGGATAGCTACCTTTAAGAAGAAAAAAACCTAGGATTTTGAAGATATGAAGCAATACCTGCTAAATTTTGAAAAATTAATGTATTTGTTACTATCTTGATATGATTAAAAATGTAAAAGGGAAAAAGGAACACATAAAATTTGTAACAGATTAAGATTGATGAAAATATTTTTTTCTGGGAAAAATGCTTGTACCCAGAGATTTATTTTAAAAATTCTACCCAGAATAAAGTCTCAAAAAAGGAAGAGGAAAAGCTATCATTTCCCAAATTATTTTTCTATTCAAAGAAGGGAATTGAGACCTTTATGCAACGTTGTTAACTTTATAAATTATAGATTTGTAAATTCAAGATTATATATGTACTTTTCTAAATATGTAATAGTCTAAATAAAAAAATATAAAGCTAAGCTTGGCTCACAGTGTTAGTCTACACTTTTAATTTATTTTTCTATCTGAATTTATTCAAATTAAAGAGAGCTTTTTCTCCCTTCTGATTCTCTATCCAAAAATAAACTCATGAAATGACAAACATTGGGAATATAGTCATTCATTTGTAGTTATGATTATACCCCTAAATTTCTAAGCATCATCACTTTTTCTTCCAGAAATCAACAGATGTTTCCAGATTTGGGACAGACGCTGTGCACTCACTGTGACATCTGGGTTCTTGCTTAAAGTTTTATCTTGTGGCATGTAGTTTATCTAGATCAGTAGATTTCGGTCTTCAAATCACCTGCAAAAATTCTTTTTTTTTATAAATAATTTATTTATTTTTGAACATGAAATGCTTTTTTATAGCATGTTTTACAAGGGGAGGGGGTAAGAGGGGCCTGTGCCTTGAAACATGTCATGGTCTATACGGTACACTGCCTTGAATTATGATCTACCTGCTGTTCTTCAGAAGATATGGTACACTGCTTGAGTTATGGTCTCCCTGCTATTCTTAAGATGATATGGTACACTGCTTTGAGTCTATCTGCAGTTGCTAAGCAGGATCTTGCAGTTGCCAAGCTTCAGAGGACATTGTGCAGGTGGGGAAAGGTAGGGGGTGAGGGTAAGGGCGAGGGTTCTGGCTTCTGGCATCTCCCCCTTCTCTGTTTAGTTAGAGAAGGCATCTTATGATCAATCCCAACTATGTGAATTTTGAATTTGGATGTCTAATTATGGGGGGTCTTAGACAAGTTCACAACCCCAAAACACTGATGTGAGACGAGTCACATCGATGGTCGAAGGTTTTAGGCTGTTGACGATGGGCAACGTCAAGGGACTCCGATGTGGGTGAAAGGAGGGTGAGAGCCCTGTCTTAGGCCATGTAGGCTGCACCCACTCCCAGCACCACGCACTCCTTTTCGGCTGCATTGGGTGGGCCCCTGGGAAGTGGACCTACAATAATCCCGTCATTGGGCTAACTCACAGCCATCCTAGTCCCTTGTAAATGTTCAATTTACCAACCATTTGTCAGTTTGGGGTGTAATATTGTCATAAAGGAAGGCTCCCCAATGTTAGCGGCCATATCAAGGGCGGCCTTTGTTTAGGAAAAAGCCAATTTTTGTTGTGGTGATCAAGAGGCCAAGCTCTCTATCGAGAGAAACGGGGGCAAAGCCAGGCATACCAGGAACCCTTCTGGAGGGCGTGGAAGTCTAGCGGTCGACCATAGGGGGGAGGCAGGGGAGCTGGCAGCTGTGTCAGTCTCCTGCAGAGTCACTTCTGGATCCTCTTCAATTTTCGGCTGATGGTAATGAACTTCAACCGTCTTCTTGATGGCAGCATCAACCTGGTTCTGTGGATGACAGGTCGCGGGCGATGATCTCTGTCTCGCTCAATCTTGATGTCCTGCGCACATCCTCTCAATGAGGGTCCGTCCAGAGGGGTCCGTGCCTCGAGCCCCACGTCTGGGTGCCACTTGACCCGACTGGCAGGCCCTAGTTATTCGTGGGGGCGAGGAGGACTGCAACCTGCTATTCTTCAGAAGATATGGTACACTGCTTGAGTTATGGTCTCCTTGCTATTCTTCAGATGATATGGTACACTGCTTTGAGTCTATCTGCAGTTGCCAAGCAGGATCTTGCAGTTGCCAAGCTTCAGGGAACCTTGTGCAGCTGGGAAAAGGTAGGGGGTGAGGGTAAGGGCGAGGATCCTGGCTTCTGGCCCATCTGGATTAGAACTTCTAATAGCAGGCATCACCGGTGATTCATTTTTGCCTGGGATGCTGCGTGAGTTCAAGCTCCTGGGAGTCCCTGTTTCTCTCAGTTTTCTGGGGTTGAGTCAATTCTTTTGTTTTTAAATGCTGGAATCCCAGTTCTAGAGATTCTTTTTTTGTTGGTCTGCAGTGTGTTTCCTGGGGGATGTGAGCAAAGTCTGTTCACCCTGGGTGAACAGAGAACAGATCAAAGAAACAGTCCCTCTGAGATCTAGCTTGGAGAGCCAATGAGTTGAGTGGGGGATATTATGGGTAACTCTCAGGCAGCTTCTCACCAAAAGGTCCACCCTAGTATAGGTGATGACTCAATACAGCTATATCCCTGCAGCTCGCAACACAACTTGTGGGCATTTCCACTAAAGAGAGTCTCTTCTTTCTTTGCAATTATTTATTGCTTATATAACCCCAGGGACATGGCTTTGCGAATCTTATAACTTTGAGGTTCCTGAACCTACTAAGTTTCTTCAACTTCCTGGGTCTTATGAGTTCTCCCTCTACATATGTTTCAATTAGGAAGAAATAGTAACAGAAGTATGTCTTTAAATTATTAATTTTAGAAGGTCTATAACTGGTTGAAGTGCTGAGATCTAATTTAGATTACTCGTGGACGTTGCCTTCATGCTATACAAGCACATTGACCTGAGTTTAGATCCACAGCATCAGACTCTGGGCACTAAAATGTGCAAAGCATAGTTGTAATCCCAATGCTAGGAAGGAGGAGATACGAGGATCCTTGAGGCTTGCTGGCTAACTAGGCTGGTGAAAGCAGCTTCAGGTTCAATGAGAGACCCTTTCTAAAATCATAAGGTGGAAAAGTGATTAACAAAGACATTGGGCTTCTACATGCAGGAACACACACATGCACGCACACTTGCACATACATATGCACACACAAGAATACATATACACACCCTACAAACAAATCATCCACATTTTTTACCTATTGCTTTAAGAGTCTGTGGTGGACCCATGAAATCAATGCTTTTCACAACCCAAATCTTTCTGCTTCCATCTCTGGGAAGCAATGGCTGATGCTATTCCGTTCAAATGAAAACAAAATGGACTGGTCTGCCTTGTGCTGAGTGACAAGGCTTTTTCAAACTCACTTTAATTTTTCTACTTTATCCTGTGTGTTCTTGTCTAGTCATAAATAGTATGTCCATTGATCCTCTTAAGAACATTCAAAATAAATTTATGATGTGCATTTATTTTTTTTGTTTTTTGTTTTTTGTTTTTTGGTTTTGTTTTTGGATTTTTGAGACAGGGTTTCTCTGTGTGTAGCTCTGGCTGTCCTGGAACTCACTCTGTAGACCAGGCTGGCCTCGAACTCAGAAATCCGCCTGCCTCTGCCTCCCAAGTGCTGGGATTAAAGGTGTGCACCACCACTGCCCGGCTCTGTATGTCTTATCCACATAGAATCATGTCTACACAGGACATACAATGGTTTAGGTTGTTGCAAAATTTGTGTGTACTCACTCTCCACCATAAACAATATTTTGTGGGGGGATCATTGCTTTCTTTATTATCTTTGAACACCTCTCATTAATTCTGAATCAGCATCTTCCATTCAAATGAATGTGCCATTCTTAGAGTCTGACAGCACTGTATGCAGAACGGCAGGCAATCAAGCATGCTTGCTTCACATTCTTTGTGTATTGCCTCTGGATAACCTCATCCTTGTTCCTATTTGGAAGGTAATTGGAAAGGGTGGGGAGGTTCATCCTGCTGACTATCCTTTCTAAGGGATCCACCCAATAGAACTCCACTCAAGGCTGCTTCTTTTTAGACAGTTTTCTGTGAACTACCGATCAACCTGCAACTGCCAAGTACAGATGGATAGGGCAGGGAAGTGGAACTCCTTCTACATTGTCATAGTTTAAGTATCACAGATGGTAGAACTAGGTGGCCATCTTCAACCAGAACACCTGTTTCCAAGTGCACAGCGTTGTGTAAACCATCCTGCATGCTTGAGGAAGCCCACTGCTCTGCACCACATCCTGAATTCTTGAGGAACAAATGAAAGCACTAAACCCATCTTATCTTCACAAGAAGACCCCAGCCACCTGCCTACCCACGCAGTGCCTCTCTTTTATTTCCTCTGAATCCAAAAAAAGGCCTCCATTCTAATTTTAGTATATGTGCTGCCAAAGCGAGCACAAGGTCCCTAATCTGAAATAGAGGTGCTCTGACTACTTCCATGATATCAGTCCTTCTTAGATTATCTTAAACAAATCTGTCAGTGCTAAGAGCTGCTTCTTGTTCCCTGACTCCCCCTTTCAAGCTATTCTGTAATATTTATGGTATCCTAATTCATAAGATCTACTTATAAAGATTTGCATGCTAGAATCAGCATGTAAGTCTAGAAACAAATATTTCACTCTTAAGAAGGTGAATACATAGTGACTGGTCCAGATACAGATGGCATTTCACACTTGGGCCAACAGACAAAAATGAAGTTCTGAACGTCAAGTCAAGAAAAAGCGCCAAGTCACATGTTTTGAAATGATAGAACGTGGGGTCTCATTCCTTGCTTTTCTTCCTCACTGTAGTCTTTCTGTGCACTCACAGGTACTTTTCATTTATCTATTTATACCTTCCACTGATCCACTGAGTTTTTTACTTCCATTCAGCATGAGTGTTTATTCTGTTAGTTCTTTAGAAAATGAAAGTGTGTGTGTGTGTGTGTGTGTGTGTGTGTAAGGTCACCATGGGGGAAAAAGATTAATACAAAGAACATGAACTAAATCTGAATTATCAATGTCATTCTGGTTAATCTTTAACAATCAACATTTTAGGAAAATTAAAACAATTAGAGAAAAATTCCTTATTCTGAATGTTTTGATTTGTGTGGTTAATTCTTCTTGAGTGCCTTTCTGCTTCTAGGTCTTAACTAATGTCTCAAGACACTTTTTGCTGCAAGGCTGCACCAAAGACTACTTTTCTCCTGGCTCCTTTATCTCCTCTAATGGCTCTTTATCTCTGAAGAGATCTCATGAATTTCTTCCTGTGAGACAGTGAATCTAAGAGCATCTTCCCTTCCCTACCTTGCTGGGTTACTCTCTCCATTCTCTATAAGCACATAAGGTTTTGGGTAGAATAGTTCTCTACTCCATACTGTGTTGCAGTCTCCTCCTCAGCTGTTTTTCTCATTATACTCTGACTAAAAAAAGCCATGTCTACATCTATAAGCTGAAAAGACTAGAGCAGCCCCAGAGGCTTAGAGAGGAGATGCTAAGTATCAGTTGAGAAAAGTTGGTCCTACATGGGCCAGTTCTCTCTCCAGTCCGTCTTCTCGTTCATATGTCTTCCCAGGTTCTGCTTTTTCTAGAATTTTCCATTCCTTGTGCAATATAATTACGAGGTAGGTGTCAGTCTCCATTAAAGAATATATTCTCATCTTTTTTAATTTCAGCAACATTTACAGTGTAAAAGACATTTGCTTAGTATCTCTTATTAGTGTATTTGTGTGTATGTGCATACATGTGTGTGTATACATGTGTGCATACAGGTGTATGCATGCCTTATATGTATTTACTCCTGAAGGCCAGAGATCAATGTTAGGTATTCTCAACTGACATCTACCTTATTTGGGGCATTAGGGTCCTTTGCTGAACTTGGAGCCCACCTATTTGGTGAGACTGGCTAACCAGAAAGCCCTAGGACTGGTCTGCTTCCTTGTGCATTGTTAAAATTACAGACACGTGCCACCATGCCTAGCCTTTTTTAAAAAAATATGGATGCTGAGGAACTTATGTCTGATTCTTGTGTGTCAAACACTTTAGGCCACTCTCTGTCCTTGTTCTTATGTCCATTGGGTTTATCAAGGCTCAAGGGCCTTGGCTTACACTTTCATGTTGCATAGATCACCTGGTATTTACCTTATTAACAAAGGATGATAGGGTGGTCTCCAAAGTATTCCAGTCGACCTTGAACTCCCCAAACACTGCAATTCTGTGCCAATATATGCATGTGACTACATATTCCTTCTATATTTTTTCTTTCATAAATAGACTCCTTTTCTGTTTGCCAGCACAGTACTCATCTTCATGTACAGTTTCTCTGTCTGTCCATTTTCCTTTCCTTATCTTTTCTAGCAGCATTTTAGACATTGCAGACAATTATTCATCAGTGCAAGTCATTAGTGTGGACAAGTACTTGCTGATGACTGGCAACATATTGAGCCTATTCCAACCTGAATTCAGACTCTGAGAATGGAATCTGGGTGTTCCCAAACTCAGCATTTTTTTATACTCAAGTTCCCTGACCTGTGCCAATGCGGGAGGATTGTCTGCTAGTGATTGATTGCAGAAGCATCGTAGCATAATGATAATTGGAGGCCAGTGGCTAATTGAGGCTATTTCATAGAGGGTGTATGCTTTAATGAGTGTAGTTTCTTTTGTTTAATGTTAATCACTCTTAATCCATTTACACAAAAGAAACTATAGTTAACACAACTGTAAAGAGAGAACTGTGTTCTTAATGTTAGCTCTTCTAAAATAATTCTCAGGTTACTACATGCTTTTTCTTTTTCCATCCTACAACTATTCTATACATTATTTTGGTCATACCTTTAATGTGTATTATTACTGTATCTGTCAGTGAAATGACTTCATTTACCTTATTAATGAGAATAGAAATAGAACTGCATAAAATATTTCTTTCTAGTGAATGTTTTGCTATACTATGATACTACTATGAATATTAAAAATCTTAAGTGTTTGTCAGTTTTAATTGAAATTCACCAAGAGAGTACAGAATTTAGAAATCTTAGCTCATCAAGTACTCCAGCATCCATTTCTGAATATGTTTATCTTACAGGAGTTAATTTAAAACATTGCAAATATAACATTCCTTCTAGCTTAAGAAATAATTGTAACTCCACCCAAAAGATGTATGTATAAGGATGGCTTTTATAATGTGTATACATTAGAAATGAAGGAAATGTAGGGTTGAACTCATAGAGTCAACCCTTCTCAATTGGTATAGAAACGAACCCTTGTATGAGTAAAGCAATCAAAAGTAAAAATTATGTTTATTAAAAAAACCCACAAAGAAATGACATAAATGCTCAGTTAAATCAATTGTGATGCATTCATGTGAACAAAGTTTTGTTTTTCTTGATCCAATTTGAATTAAGTGTGTGCTAAATCGAGGGGCCTAAATTACCTTTAGATAGTGCTGACATTTCTTTTCTTAGGGTTGACAACAGTTTTGGTAATAAACATGAATGGTCAATTTATATATAATTAAGTAGCAATCTCTGTAAGAACCCTTAAGAGATCATTCCTAGTAATTTTTCATAAATAATTTATCTTTAAATTTTAATAACCTTTTACTCAGATAATTTCCAAGTTCAATATAATTGAAGGCTTTTTCTGTCTAGGCTACGAGAATATTTTCTCATGTTCAAAGGTCATCACTGAATGATGTGCTGCTTAGTATAGGCAGTAAAGTTATAATTAAAAATAGGTCTTAAAAGTTCAACTCTGAAGGTCAGAAGAGAAAACACTGATCAGAGGAAACAGCAGATAATGAGTGTATTTTTGTTGTTGTTTGTCAAATGACACAGACTAGGGAGGTTGTTTCTAACATAAGAATTCTCCATTCCAGGGCTTGGCTCCCTCCCCCCAAATGTATTTGACACTAAGTAGTTTCTTATAGCTTTATGCAGTATTCCCTACAAGCCTAGTCTCTTAGAATAAATGGGGTCACCTGATAGAGTCCTTAGTGTTGTTGAAAAATAACAGTTTCAGGATTTTGAATTTTCATCTTAAGTAGCTCTTCCTATAAATTGGCCACATGTGAGGCTTTCTCACATGACTGTAAGTTTGTGGTAAATGAGAGATTACGAAGTATTTACATACACATTCTTCTCCTTTGTCCGTGAACTATGAACTTAAGATCTGTTAGTCACTTTGTTCTTAAGCCCTAAGATCTTTAATATCTGCCACAGTGTTCTTTTCTTACCCTTTAAGCTTTTATGGAGTCTAGAAAGTGTACTTAGTTGTAGTTCTTTTTTCTCCTTGAATGCTATTCCATCTTGGCAGGACATAAAACCTAGTATGTGACTCTTTCAGAGGTGGAGGTGAACCTCCACCTTTCCAGAGCTGAGATTATTCACCTGCACCACCATGCCTAGTTTATGTGGTGCTGGGGACGGAACCTATGATCTAAGCTGTATCTCTAGCCCACTTCTGCACATTTTGTTCATGAACACAGGGATAATTTTTACTTTCTCAAGGTTCCATCATTTACTAAAATGAGTCCTTGTTGGTCTATTGGGAGCAATGGCTTAAATGTCTGCTATGCCTCTATTCATAGCAATGGCCTAGCAAATATGAATTTACCTAACATTCCACCCATATACCTAACACTTAATACTTGACAGTATTTAACATCCTCCCCCAACTTCTATCACTGCCATTAAATGCAACAGATATGAACATACTGAATTAAAACAGAACAAAAGATGCTAAGGTTTCCACTGCAAAATTCAGTGGTGTTTACAAAACCTGAACGCTATGATATCTTTACACCAGTACTCTAGGGCAGCTTCCATATTACTTGTAATGCACAACTACTTAGGATGAATGGAATGATTTCAATGTGAGTAGTCTAGTCGATTTTTTGTTGTCTGGCACAGGGAGGGGATAACAATACATGAAGAAAGTTTCCGATGTAACAAAAACAAAACTATAAGTGAACTATGTCCTTGTTACTTTATTTTTTAATGAGGTTGATATACTTTGGATATCCCTTGAGATGTCTAGAGGACTGACTCCTAGGAGACAGAAAATAATAGAGGCAGACACAATGCACCCGTCACAATGTACCTGTGCCATCGGCTGGAATGTCGTCTCTCTCCAAAGTTGTAGTGCGTTACGGCTTAGGCTATACCTGAGTGCTTTGATGAGGAGATAACTCCAGATGGAAGTGATTGCACAAGCTTCTGTCCCCTGATTTGCCAATGTGCCTGACCAGAAATTCCTTTTTCTTTTCTTGGCATGGGGTTTATGCACAATTCCTGTTTGCACCCGGGGGGCAAGGCAGGTTATTAAGGCCAAGAAGGAGGGAAGGCTGTGGGAGGACATAATAACTGGGAGGACTTCACAGCCTCTACCTGGGGGTAAAGGGAGGAGGGCTGAGCATGGAGGGTGTTGTCTTTTACTTCTGACTATGTGTTAAGTGGCAGGAGAACTTTTGAAAGCTGCTTTGAGGAGGAGCCAGTGGCTGGGCATGGAGTGTTCTGGGCCTCGCTCTCCCCACTTGTAGGAAAGTCTCTCTCCATGCACAGGTAATTGGACAGGAAGGAGAACGGCTGGCCAGGGAAGAAAGCCATTCTGTTGCTCCTCCTTCTGTTGCTTATCACTTGCATCCTGATTCTCTTCCAAAGCCATCCCAGCTGTGCCAACTTGGCTGCAGAGTATCTTGACAATTGCCAGCATCTGCTTAGCCTCCCTGTGCACTCCAGGCCCGTCTACTAGCTGCTCACCATCCCTGGCCATTGGGACCGCTTCAGATGGCTGTGGCCTGTGCTGCCCCAGGGAGCACCTTCTCAAAGCAGCTCCTTTTCTTTCTCCTGGTGAGTAACAACCAAAGGACTAGGGAACTAGTCTCACCTGCTTCTTCCTGCCTGTTTGTCTTTAAAAAGACTTTTGGTACGAATGGAAGGCGGTGGTGGGAGGATAGTTGGAGGAAAATAAAACCTGATTTGAGAACAATTTAGAGCTGAGGGCCTTGTGATCCAGGATGGGGAGGGATAAACTTACTCTGCAAGCTCCCATGTATGCGTGGTAATGTCTTTCAAGGGAATCCCTCATTCAGTTTGGCTGTGAAATTTTTTTTTTCCTGAGGAGTAATGAAATAACATTTTGGCATTTGGCCCAGAAGGTTCTAAGATTTGCTTTGGCTACTAGGCATTCATAAAGCTTATGCATTTAATGTGCTATTCCATTGAGCAGCAGAAAGAGGAAAGGCGTCTGGGTGAAGATATAAGTTACTCAAGATGTTCTTGGTTCACTCAGAAAGAATGGGAGGACTTTCAATGTGAGGATGCAGTTCGACTCCACAAGAGGAGTGTGACAGTCACCAGACTTGGCATGAAGTTATCTCCTGCCTGGGTTGGAACTGTGAACAGGATGCCATGTTTGCCTTTGGGGAGGGGTGGAGTTTCTCAAATCTCAATTCCAAATTTCTTCATTGTGACTTTCCTGGTTTTTAAATTTAATTTTGTGTTTTACCAAAAATACTTTAGTAATAAATTATATTTTCAGAATCTGGGGATTTTCATGAATGAGCACAAACATTTTTTCTCCACATGAATAATTCATAGTGCACAGTTGATGGTCAACTTTTCATCTTCTCACTACCAGAGACTAGAGCACATAGAGGCCACCTGGAATTAGTGTTGGTTAAGTAAAATGTAGATAACCAGATTTTTCTTACCTTTGGTCCTGGTCCCTCTCCAGCTTATTATCATTTAATTCATCCTGTACTCTTTCATCCTAGAACCTCATACTAACTGTGAAGGTAACAACTCCTTCCAAGTCATTTTAGACCCCAATTTAACTTAGAGACAGAGGGATTACTGATGCTCTGGAAACTTCCATTGTTTCTGTTTACAGAATGTGCATTCCTGCACTGGGGTCCTAAGACAGGAAGGAACTAAAATGATGACAGGGTTGGAAATGTAGATATGCCTTATAAAATATATGTAGACACATTATACACAGAGGTTCATGCACATATGTAGACACATTATACACAGAGGTTCATGCACATATGTGTGTACATACAGTTATGCATCTGTTTCTTTTTCCACACTATGCATGTAGAAAATTACTAACCCAGACTTTATCCTCTGCAAGGCCTGAGGCATGGTCTAGTGCAATTCTTGGCATTACAATGATGGTATTTCTAAGTAGCCAAGTGAATAAGAATGTCTGTTGTTTTCGTAAGTGGTTATTTAAATTACAACTGTATGCAAATATGACCTATAAAATGGCAGATGACCATGTTATAGGCCTAGCAGATTTGTGAAACAAATGTACAACCTATTTTAAGTTGCTATGATGTAGCTAGTAGACTTGAGGTAGAAGGATGTAGCATCTTTAATATGACCATTAATCATTTGGTTTATCCCTATACAAATAACATGTCCCATAACTTTAGAGTGTGGTCTTCGAGAAAAAGTGATCACAAATTGATCTGTATGATTCTGTGAAATCTAGCTGTGCTCTTATTTTTAATTGACATGGAGTTATTTTAATAAAGAAAAAAAGCAAGTGAGTATAAACTGCTGCAAAGAAATAACATTGTTTTGAATTTATAGAATTCTCTGACCTTATAACTCACTTTTAAAAGATAGTTTGTTTGCTCTGGAGTTCTTAGATAAGTTTTAAACCAGTATCTGTGCCTTAAATATAATAAAAATTCGGAGATTTCTGTAAATTTATATCACTTAGCACGCTGGTTTGAAAACACTTAGATTTTGAAGTATTTTTTCCTTTTCTAAGAAATGATTTTCTGATAGTGGAGTGGTTCTAAGTGTCATTTTTATGAGCTTCAAAAATTCTTCTAATAGTTCTCACTTCCTCAACAGCAACCTTTAATAGCAGTAATAAAAAAAGATCAGAGAGTTGGTGTTTCAGTGCTTATAGAATTCTAGAATCCAGTACTATTTCAGGCTAAAGATTTGTGAGGTTTGTGGAGTCTTCGAGGCAATACTCTATCAATTCAATGGATCATAATACATTCTGTTGCAATTATGTAATAATGACGTAGTCCTAAGAACTGTTCATTTAATTATTTCATTGATACTAAATGGCTTCCCAAAGCCAGTTTCCCTGTGCATATCACTTTCTAAATGAATATGGAAAAGTAGATGATTTAAAAAGTTAATTCTAAAACTGATAGTAATTTTATTAATCAGACAAAAATTATAACATGAAAAAATTTAATCAAATATGATATTTTTTTCTTTTTTGAGGTTCTGGTATTATTTTGTGATGCCTGTCAGAAAGTTTCCCTTCAAGTTCCCTCTCATCTTAAGGCTGAAGCACCTGTAGGCAAAGGTGAGCATTGTGTTGGAGAACAGATGTAACTTGCTGAGATTAGCTTTTGGCTGTTCTTGAAAACTTGGGATGAAAGCTATGTAATTGCTACTCTGGATTAAAGCTAGCCATACACTGAAAAGTAGCTTCCGTTTACTCATGGTGGTTGAAAGTAGTCGAAGTATCAGATTTTATTGTGCATCTTTCTTGCTAGAAAAACTAGCAAACATCAGAGAATTTTAAAAATTATCTTAGTTCAAACAAAGCCAAGGCATCAAAACCAGAAGCATATTTTAAGTTATGTCATTTCTTCTGCTGCCAGATTCCCAATGTCAGGTACTTTGCTGATGAAACATTAAAGAAACCTCAAAGTTGAAATGCTTTATCTGTGGTTGGTAGCAATGGATAAATATTTACTGAGAATTTATATGGTGTATGTCACAGAATAGCTTGTGAGAGTCAAATACAATTCCAGTAAAATTTACGACCAGAGCCTTCAAGGTACATTAAACACTGAGTTTATCAAATCTCAAAAAGATTTTATATGAATATTATTTGCATTATTAATAAGAAATATTGCATAAGAATAGACTAGGTTTCTCATCTGTTGCAACATAGCTTTTATCTTACTGCCAAATAAAATTTAACTTAATCTCAAAATCTACTGGCACCGTCTTATGATAAATGTATTATAAAACTATGTAAGTCAACAGTACATTATGAAACAGAAATACACACACACACACACGCACACTCACTCACTCACTCACACTCCTTCCTTCAGATAGTTCTCAATTTCTGTTGGATATCTACCTTCAGATAGCTCTCAATTTCTGTTGGAGTCACCACATTCTCTTAAACTCATTATAAGTTATAAATGTAAGGGAAAAATGCATTCAGTATGCCTGGTTTACCAAGCATTATCTTGGAACAGAGTTTACTGTATAGTTTTGAACATGGTCCCATTCTCTGTTCCAATCCCAGAATCACTAGGAGTAGCTTATAACTCTGACCAGCATCAGGAAGGAGGCTCTTACCACATGTCCTTAGTTTGAGAAAAATATTAGTATGAAAGCCTCAGGCTCCAAGTCAGTTCCTACCACATGCATGTTCCTGTCATACTGTCTTGAAGTTGAACCATTCTAAACTAAGGACCTGTGAAGACAAACCCATGGATACTAGGGAAAGTGGAAGGAATCCAAATACAATAAGATTCAAAATAGTTCATGTCTTAAATTAACTCATGATGAAAGTAATATGAACAGTGTGGATGTAGTTGAGGCTTCTCTTTCTTGGATCAGGTCCTTGTTTCTAGTCTCAGCACTGCTAAAGGAAGAAAGGAAGGGAGGAAGGAAAGAAGGAAAGAAGGAAGGAAGGAAGAAAGAGAGAGAGGAAAGGAGGAAGGGATAGAGGGAGGAAGGGAGGAAAAAAGGAAGGGAGAAAAGAAAAAAGAAAAGAAAGAAAGAAAGAGAAAGAAAGAAAGGAGGAGGGAGGAAGGAATATAGGAAGGAGAAAAGGAAGAAGATGGATGGAGGGAAGGAGGAAGAGAGGGAGAGAGAGAAAAGGGAGGAAGGAAGAGAGAAAGGAAGAGAGGGAGGAAGGGAGGAGGAAGAAAGGAAGGAAGAGAAGGAGGGAGGAAAGGAGGAAGAAAGGAAGAAAGGAAGGAAGAAGGAAGGAGAAAGGAAGGCAAGGAGGGAAGAAAAAAGGGAGGAAAAGAGGAAGGGATGGAGAGAGAAAGGAAGGGAGAAAGGAAAAGAAAGGGGAACCATAATTTCATTAGTTTAATTTTCACAATTCCTACGGTTAGAATAGCAGGTGTTGGGTGTCCTGCCCTCTTTCTGCTCCTCCTATGCACATAGCTGTCATTCCTGTAAGACTCGTTCCCTCCCTGTTTAACCTGATAATTGCTGTGAAATGTCTTCACTGTAGTGAATCTGGAGGACTGTCTCAAATCACCCAGCCTGATCCTGTCCAGTGACCCAGCCTTCAGAATTCTAGAAGATGGCACAATTTATACAACACATGACCTGATTTTGTCTTCTGAAAAGAAGGGGTTCTCCATCTTGCTCTCAGACAGTCAAGGGCAGGAGCAAAAAGAGCTAGAAATTGTACTGTCAACAAGAGATAAAAAGGTAAAACATGTTAGGACAGGATGTCCCTTCAAGGCCCCTGTTGCACCTGCAAGACTGACTTCATTCTTGAATGATTCTCTTTTCTTTAGTACTCAACATTCTCCTAACTGAGAACCAGACTGTTAAAGAGAGTGGTGTTTACACTGTCTATGTGGTTAGAAGACTAGGGCCAGGGAGCAAAGTACGAATATCAAAAGTTTCAGATAGATCTCAAGGTGTGGTTGGAAGAGGAGCCAACCTGAAGAACAAGAACAAGACAGGGGTGGGTCTCAGGGACCAGTGAAGGAGTCCAAGCAGTGCCACTCCACCCTGTGTCTTCCTTCCAACTGACTGGGTTGGTGGCACTCATCCAAGAGACCTGACTTGACTTAGAAACCTATGTAGGACCCCTGCCTTTAGAGTGGATGTGTGGCCTGGCCAATGATGTTCTGTAGAGGTGTTTGTTCGTCAACTCACTTTCATGTGTTTAAGAGTGATGAGTCCTGGGCATAAAAAGACTGCTAAACTTCACATCTCACTTTAAGTAAACTCAGCATAGTGACTTAGTTGCCTAATACTACTGATTACATTTATAAAGATTCCCCAGACCATGCTTCCTTGAGTTTAAAGTATGCTCCATGATTAGAAAAATTATTCTTTTTATCCAAAGTGTGTGAAAGTTGTTTGAATATGTATGCTCATGTTTTTGTGGAGGTATATAAATGCTTATAGACAGGATTTCAATGGATTTCACCTGTACCATTCTATACAAAATGAAGCTAATTCTTAAATATTTACTAGTTGATCATCTACTGGGGATAAAAGGAGAGTCTACGCTTCTCGAAGATATCAGTTACTAACCAAATTCTGACTGCTAACTGGTTATATCAGAAAACAGGTAGAGCTTGGGAATATAATATAATGTGAGGTCAGTGTGTGTGTATGTATGTATTTACTGAAAAACATAATGTAAATGTTTTGGAGATTATTATGATATTGTCATATATTACTCTTATTTTCCCCATTTTGTGGTGAATGGGGAAAACCAGTTTTAATAATGCTCAGTGATGCTGTATTTCTTCATTTTCCATCAAATGTAGGCCTTTAGGAAGAGGCATACCAAAGAACCAGTGCACAAACGCAGTAAGAGAAGATGGGCTCCTATTCCATGTTCACTGATGGAGAACTCATTGGGTCCATTTCCACAACACATTCAGCAGGTGCATTATATGTTCTTTTATCATATGTGTTAAATACTTTTGCCCTTAAACTTTCCTGTTTAAAAGAAACAATTTTAATGGGCTGGGGTTGTGGACTAGTGGTAGTATGTATGTCCAGCATGCACAAGGTCCAAAGCTCTATCCTCAACATCCAATAAAATACATCAATAAGTAGTATACAATATACTGAATGATAGGTTTAAATTATCAATTGTATCGGCATCATCTATCCATCACAATGAGTAACATATAATGACTCTTCGGAGTTTTTTTTCATCAAAACATTAGCTATTCAAATATTTCATTTATTTATTTGGGGTAGGGGGCACACATGTACCATACAAACATGTGTGTGAGTCAGCAGGCTGCTAGAAACCATTGTTGTTGTTGTTGCTTAGTAAGGCGAGATGTCTCACTGCTACACAGCTAAAATGCATAGCTTTGGAACAGTCTGAGATCTGAAGAGTCAATTGTGCAAGAAGTTGTACTACTTCAATAGTGGTCATACAGTCTTTAATCCCAAATAATTTGAAATTACAGAAAGGGTTTCTGTAGCATGTACAGAAACAGAAGGTGGTAAAGCCACACTGCTCACAGGCTTCAGAGCTACATGGGTAGTAAAACATTAGGGACAAGAGTCTGTGACTTCACACATGGAAGAATGAAGATAAGATTTCATATGGGCAAAAGAACAGAGGAAAGAGAGAAAGTGATTTAAAATAAACTCTCAAAAAGACTAGATTAAGATATTGATCATGTATTTGTTCTTTCTCCAAATTGTTTCTTCTTGTTACAGATCCAATCTGATGCTGCCCAGAATTATACCATCTTTTATTCCATCAGTGGACCTGGAGTGGACAAAGAGCCTTTCAATTTGTTCTACATAGAGAAAGATACCGGGGACATTTATTGTACCCGGAGCATTGACCGTGAACAGTATGACCAATTTATGGTAAGATTACTGAAATATTTATTTAACATTAGGTCTTTATTTTTCATTTTTAATATTTAAACATTGATTTTTAAAGAATAAATACTGTGTCAAATAATTTATTTACACATATAATATTACTAATGTTCAATATAAAATGGTGCCTGGCTGCAAAGAGACAGCATGTTTAACAAGGGAAGCAAATGGGTAGAGGACATATAGAAAATATAACGATAAATTTTCAAGCACAGATGCTTATCTACAAAACTCTAGAGAAGTAACTGAGATTTTCATTTGGTTTGAAGTTCTTTACAATAAAATACTTCCATTATTGGCAGCCAAGTTTTTATGTTGTAAAACATGTAAGATCTAAAAATCAAGATAAGTAAAACTGCCACTTGAGTCCATGCCCAGAAAGTCTGACCTACTTGTACTGAGCTGGGCTGTATCACGCTTGGGATTCTGAATATGCATATGCATAATATGTTGGTTGGTTGGGTCCACCATTTCAGGCCTTGCTTAGTGTGGTGTTACTCCACCCTCTGCCATACACACATCCCTTTTTAAAGAAATTTAACCCTTGAATTGAATTTTGTCTATGCATCTAGAACTTATTCACCAGTCCATCTTATTCTTCTACCTAAAGACAAGTCTACACATCTGTTTAGTGTTCTAATCTTTAACTGGTATACAGGAGAGCCCCATGGCTTAGGAGGATGACATTGAAAGACACTACTTAAGGCCTTACAATTACCAACTCTCTGTAAGTGTAGTTAGTAACAGTGTTCTTTGCTGTTGGAGTTTAACCAAGGGAAATGTCTGTGAAAGAAGTCCAGAGGGGAATCTTAGCAGCTTATCTTCTGAGTTTTGACCCCAACAAGGTACCTGTAAAAGAAGGTAACTTCTGTGAGGAGTGGAGGGCTCCCAAGAAGATGACACATTTAGAGTAGAAAAACCTGTTTGGAGTCAAGCATATTGGACAGGCTTGTCATCATACCAATGCAGAGGGGAGGCCAAGACAGGAAGATTGTGAATCTAAGGCCAGCATGGGGTATTGAGTAAGAGTCTATCAAAATGGCAAGAGAAAAACAAAAAGAAAAAAAAAGGGGGGAGATGGGAGGTAAAGGGAGAGGAGAGAGGAGGGGGAGGGAAGAAGGATGGGAAGATAAATCAACTACAACAAATTCTGACCTGAATGTTACTCAACACTTAGAATATGAAATACAAGGGAAGAAAAACAAGAGCAGAGGGTCCTTGGTAAAAAATGAATAAGGAGGAGACAAGTCTTTGTTGTAGAATATCTGTAGAAGAACTCATTAAGGTAGCACAAGTTTTAAAACAACATACAATATTTCTGCTGTAGATACTTTATAACTGAGGACAAAGGTGGATTTGTTGTGACACTTTCTGTATTTTATGATTCTTTCAAAGTTCTTTAGATTAAACATATTTTGCTTTTACCAATATAAAAAAAAGTATTTTTAAGAATGTTTATTGAAGCTGTATGAGAGAGAAACCAGACTTCATTGTAACCATTTTATTTTTAGTTTTTGAAGTGCTGGAAGCAGATTCCAATGGGCATTGGCCATAGTTGGCGAGCAAGCACTCTGTTGCAAAGCTATCTTTAACCCAGTATGGTTGTCATTTTCATCTCTACTTTTTTCGGTCCTGGCGATTAAACACAGGGTCTACCTACATAAGCTAAACGTGTAAACTATACCCAGTCCTGGTGATTAAACACAGGGTCTTACCTATATAAGCTAAACGTGTATCCTATACCCAGTCCTACTGCAACCACATTTACTGTTCTATCTACAAACAAGTGAAAGTTGTGAGTGAGAAATATAGGACATTTACTGATTAGATAATGCCCTCGCCAGAAGCAGGGCAGTTACTGAGAATGTACTCTGCCTAGACATAAGAAGCTATCTGCTGTGCATGGTGCTGGATCTACTTCATTGAATATCTATCAGAGTTCTGATAAGAGCTGGTTTTCAACCTTTTGTTTTTCTTTGTTTCTTACTATTAATACTGTCAGAGGGAGGGGAGAGAATCATTAAAACAAATGTCTTTGACATTAAGTTTTATTATCATTTGACACTTTCATACATTCACACAATGAATTTTAGGCAATATCTTTTTTTTTTCATCCCAAGCTCTATTCCTCCTGGAGCCATCTTCTCAGCCACACCCGCCTTTCCTCTGAGTCACCTTTCTGTGTATGGCCATGGAATTACTTTCTTGTTGTACACTTTGGTAGTTTTATAATTTTTATGATGGATAAATAATTTGGAATCTATATTCAATTAGAATTTGGGCAATTTTACCTTAAATATTTTCCTGTTTCTCTAATGTTTAGGTCTAAATTGGCATTCAGAAATGCCACTTGTAAAATATAGGTTTTAAAATAGAATTTTATAAGTGAAGTATTGCAAGAAGATGTAAACACAATGTAAGCTATAAAATCACTAGAAGCAGGATAGAATAGATTTCTTTGTCAAAGGAAAAGTTTTAATTAATATGTTTAAAAGTATATATCAACATTTTAAACAATCCATTTAATTATTTTTAACTTATGATAAAAGACTGTATAAATCTATTTGTTCTTTTCTCTCTTGTTTATTTAAAAATTATACAATATATTCTTTACCTTCATAACGCCTCTAAAAACTCCACTCATTTTCCTACCTATACAGTTACATCTGCCTATCTCAAAAACCCACAATAAAATAAAAAATAAAAGATCAAAACAGACAGACAGACAAAACCCAGTAAGACAGAAGTTATCAAAACAGAACAAAAACTCACATAAGAAGGCATGGACTTTGTTTGTGTTGGCCAACTGCTCTTGAGCATGGGGTCTTCTCTGAAGTTTGGTTTATACACCCAGTGATGCTCCATTGGAATAAGACTTTCTCCTTTTCTTGCAGGTATCAATTGCAAATAGTTTCTCTATTAGGGATAGTATTTTGTGTTCATGTTTCCTTCTCAGAGCTAGGATTTTATCTGGTTTGAACCTATGTAGGCCCTGTGCTTGTTTTCAGAGTCTCTATGAGTTCGGATGAGCATCAGTCCTGTTGTGTCTGGAAGATACCATTTCCTTGGAGTCATCCAGCACCTCTGGTTCATGTGATCTTTTCAAACAATTCATTTCTTCAAGATATAGTCTATGGCTTGTTCCTCCAGTACATCTTAAGTATCTGTCACTGTTCCTTGTAACTTGGTGAGGTACAGCCTCTAAGAAACTGTTTTCTTGGTTTATCAGCTGCTAATATCTATCCTACCTATCATATAGGTATTCTAATGTTGAATTGACAATATCACATGCGAACAGGAGAACTCCTTAGAGACATACAATATACATATTCCAGAATTTTGTAGTAGGGGTTTTGATGCAATTGCTTGATCATTTACCTTTGTTTAATTTATATAAATGTGAGATTCTAATAATAAATTGCTGTTTAAAATAATTTCATTTAACCAACTATTCCTCTAGAAAAATTGAAAAGGGAAAGGCTATGACAATAACAGGCCCATGGCCTTGAAAAAGCATTCTTTATACATGACTAATATTATTGTCATCATACTAGGATTTCAATGCATTATATTGCTTTTATTATATAGGACAATGACATCTAGTCAGTGCATTAAAAAATTACTTTAGGTTTTTAAGTGCTGCTATAAGGACCAATTAAGAAAACATCTATATTTAGTTCCTCTATCATATGAGCATGAGCAAATTCTGAAGGGTCAAGGACAACCTTCAGTGTTAGACTCTAGTTTCAATTTTCCTGTTTGAAACAATTTCAGTTAGAATTTCTTTGCTGGGATTCTAGACTCATTACTAGTGAAAACTGAAATCATTATAGTATGCGACACACTAGCACTGAGTCCAAATTAATGGTTGTAAAAGCATCCCAGTATGTACTTAACTCTCAAGAGATGAGATGATTACTTGAAGCTACAAGTGCTTCCTACATGGTAGGAAAGATGGTTTCCAATGAAAGAGTGAATAGGCAGGAGCCACTGTAAGCAATGGCAAAATGGACGGAGGTAAGGACCAGGTGTAATCCTTTGTGACAACATAGACCAATCAATACGGGGACTCAAAGAAATGGGGTCGTTTGCCTTCCTAAGAGGGAAAATGATGATTTAATAGAAATAAAACTTTAGTTAACATCTTATCCACTATAAGGTGCTGTGCTACTGTGTTAGGTGTTGCAGGAAAATACCTGTGACTCTGCAGCTTCATGTCTGATGAGAGTTGTAATCTATTAGACAATTTTCTGCTTTCATCTAGTCTTAAGTTTCAAAACCAGAGTTTTGAGAAAAATGCATACAGCCTAGGGGGAGAAGAGAGGAGCTGATGGAAGACGAAATAGTGTAATATTTGAATATTCTAGATATGGTGGTGAGGATGTAGTGTGATGATAGGGGTGGTAATGGTGGTGATGATGGTGATGGTGGTGATGATGGTGATGGTGACAGTGGTGGTAGTGATGGTGATACATCCTGAGAGTTATGGTGGTGATGATGGTAGTCTTAGTTAGAGTTATTGGCATGAAGATTCAGCATGACCAAGGCAACTTATCAAAGAAGCATTTAACTGGGGGCTTGCTGACAGTTTCAGAAGATTAGTCCATAATAATCATGGTGGAAGGTATGGTCATAGGCAGGCAAGCAAGGCACTGAAGCAACAGCTGAGAGCTCACATCTGTTCTGGAAGTTGCAGGCAGAGTAAGAGGGAGACTGGGCTTGGGATGGGCTTTTGTAACCTCAAAGCCCACACACAAAGACACACTTTCTCAATGGAACCACACATACTAATCCTTCCTAACTGTCCACAAATCAGGACCAAACATTTATATGTATGAGTCTATAGGGGCCATTCTCATTTAAACCTCCACAGTGGTGATGATGGGGATGGTGGGGATGTTAGTTAGGATGGTGGGATTAGGTTAGGGGGTTAGTTAGGATGTAATTCAACAACTACTTTCTGAACACCCATTATGCACCAAAATACAAAAATAACTGGGTAGAATTTATATGGAAAACAAATCCAAACCTTAAATCCTGTTGGCTGGGATTAAGATGCAGCCTGTTGTTAAGGATACGAATATACTTTTATTAGCATTTTATAATAAATGTATGTTTGGAATATATAAAAATAAGAAAATACAGGCAGAGATATCACCCAGAATTAATTGTGATATACATGTATATTAAAATTGAAACACGATTATAAGTTTTGCTAGTAGTTGTTAAGAACATAGCTACCTGTGGGTTTACCTGTGTTCTAACAAGTTACAAACCACAGCTACTTCTGAGAGCTCTTGGAGCTCATGGAACTGAGAGCACATGGGACTTTGGTAGGAGAATAATGAGAAATAACTTTTCAAGGGGGTGAAAGGTACAGGGTACACATACTGGCTATGCATTCTGTGCATTGCATCATTTCATAGCTGCACATACTTGTGCATGTTTTTAAACAATACCTCTGCCTTACTCCTGGGCTTCCTTTTGTGCATGGTTTGTCATGTAACAAGCAGTTGGTGATGGTTCCTCCCTTCCAGGTGTATGGATATGCAACCACTGCTGATGGTTATGCCCCAGACTACCCTCTTCCCCTGCTGTTTAAAGTTGAAGATGACAATGACAATGCCCCATATTTTGAAACCAAATTGACTGTTTTTAGCGTGCCTGAAAATTGCCGATCTGGTGAGTTCACATTAAGAAAACAACATTCATTAACACATTCGAGCGTGAGTGTGTGCATGCATGTGTGTGTGTGTGTGCACACGTGCATACATGTGTGCACATGTCTGTGTGTGTATGAACCTCTCTAGGTTCTCTCCTTGCACTATGGATGTGGGGTCTTGAGCTCAGTCATCAGGCTCATCTTGCTGGCCTGTTTCATCTTGCTGGCCTGACATTTTACAGTAGTATATTAACAAGATCATTTATACTTCAAAAGTACTGCATGGTAAAATGATTGTCAGGCATGGTGGCACAAACCTTAAATCTCAGCACTCAGAAGGTAGGGATCAGTGATGTCTGGATATTCAGGGCCAACCTGGACTTCATAATGGCAGCTCTGGCTACATAGAGAAACACCTTCTCAGTAAAAGTTTAATTTTATAATTTCACTTTATGTTTTCTTCTTAGTGCTTTGGATTACATATACCTTTTGTTTTCCTACTAGATTTTTTTTTCTATTAAGGCTCAAATTGTTTTGAGCTAATTTTTTTAAATTTAATTTTGTACTTGATATAAGTTCATATTCTTTTCATATCATGACCAGGATTCTGGTAATCTTTATTTGAATCAGTTCTCTCTAGGGTTAGAATTCAGAGTTTGGTAGTTTGATATCTTAGCAATATTATAGTGCAGAAATAATAGCTGGGTTTTCATTCAGTTGGGACAATTCTAGAAGAAGAGATTTAGCTGTGAATTCAGAGAGAATATATGAAGCCAAGATCCCCTAGGTCTGTGGAAGAACAGAAAACTGTCCAGTGTTTAAAACACTTGTAAGAAGTGTTAGTTACTGTGGACTTCTGCATTCTGTTGCTGGGTCCATATGCAGATATGATGTAGCCCTCTTAGAAGTATCTTTAGAACCTCATGTCCTGTTTAGGAATATCCTCTGATTACTGTATCTCATTTAATTCCTTTAATCACATTTAATTCTATATTAACAACTGCTTGCATCTAAGAATGCTTCAGCACATTTATTATTAAAGTGAAAAATTCAATGTCTTTGCTATAAAAAGACATCATATTGAGTTATTCTACAAGAGAGAGTTTTCATTTTAAAAATAATTCATGAACTGTTGTTAAATGCCAATTGTTGACAGGGAGAAAGAATTTTCAGAGTCGCTCTTACCAAAGGTCTTAATTCCTTGTATGTAAAATACAACAAATGCTTTTCACAGTATATACCCAGCTGAAGTTCCAAGGAAGAAGGGCTTGGGAAAAGTTTGTAAGAACATTTATATAATCCTCAGATTATCTGTAAAAAACACTGGTGTGTTTGTGTTGTGTGTGTGTGTCTGTCTGTCAGTCTGTCTGTCTGCGTGTCTGTTGCGTGTGTGCCTGTGTGTGTCTCTGTGTGTGTTTTGACAATCTGCTGCAATAACACCTGTATTTTTTGTTTATAACTCATTATATTACGATTTAAATTTTGACTACATTGGCTTTATCTAAACAGGAACTTCAGTGGGACAAGTGACTGCCATAGACAAGGATGAGCCAGGAACTCTACACACTCGTCTGAAGTACAAAATCTTACAACAAATCCCAGATCACCCAAAGCACTTCGCCATCCACCCAGACACAGGTGTGATCACTACCACCACACCTTTACTGGACAGAGAGGTAATGCATCAGTGCATTAATTCATCAGTCACTGTTTAAGCTGGTAATTACTGCCAGGATGATTACAGTACAGCCAATGTGCTTACTCCCTAAGCTTTCTTCCCAAGCTAAGCCCAGGGACTCTCTGGAGACTTCTTTGCATCTGCAGAGATGCTGAGATAGTACAAGGATAAGACAGGTCTGACCTGCTCTCATTGTGCTGATGTGAGCTCCTGACAACACTGCTTTAATTTGCTTCATTTCTGCTTTTGAAAAAGTAATATCATTACGATGTATGCCATTTGGTAAGTCAATCAGAAAACCAGAAGATTCCCATTTGTTTCCTTCTCCGTGTCTGCACAGGTCTACTGTGGCAGGTTCATTGTCTATTCATAGTTCCCTCTCCTTACCTCAGAGAACCATTCACACACACACACACACACACACACACACACACACACACACATCTATCTATCATGGGAATACTGTAGTGCAGGAATAATGGCTGGATTTTCATTCAGCTTGGAGGATTCTAGAAGAAGGGGTCTAGCTGGGAATTCAGAGAGGATATGTGAAATCAAGATTCCTTAGGTCTATGGAAGAACAAATAAAAATTGCTCAGATATCTAGATATAGATATTTATAGACACACACACATGATAGGGGGAGAGGCACACACACACACAGACAGAGAGGGAGAAAGAGAGAGAGAGAGAGAGAGAGAGAGAGAGAGAGAGAGAGAGAGAGAGATTCTTTACAGTTTCACCTTTTCCTGAATGTCACAATCTGAGCCACACAATTCGGAACCTTTTTGTACTGGCTTTCTCCTAGTAGTCTGAACTTCCCCCACATCTTTTTGTGGCTCAATAGCTCATTAGTTTACAGTACAAAACTCTTTCATTGTCTGGCTATACGAGTGTATTTACTCATTTCACAGATAATGAAACTTTGGGTTTTGCTTAAATTTTGTCAGTTATGAATGGGTAAGTTGAAAATTTAAATGTAAAAAACTCAGCTTATGGGTAGTTGTTTCTGTAAGTAGAAAGGAAGGTTTTTTTGTGCCTGGCTTTGACAGTACAGTTTACCATAGCAGGGAAGGGCTCACACTTCACAGTCAGGAACCACAGAGAGCTGAGTGTTGCATCTCTGCTGTTGGTCTCCATTTTCCCTTTTATGTAATCTGGGATCTTAGCATACAGGATAGTGCTGTCCCTTAATACATAGGATGGCACTATCCACACTCAGGCTGAGCCTTTTCTCCTTAGTGGAACCTCTTGACATACCCTGTCAGGCATGCCCAGGATTCTAGATTCTAAACCTAGGCGAACTGACAATTGAAATTAGTTGCATTATTTGTTCAATTTCTTGTTTTGTATTGGTATTTACAGTGTTTTTATTAAAAACTATTCAGAGCTGGGCATGCAGTTGTATTAACACACACATATATATTTTTTAGTGTTTATTTGTAATATAACTACAACACATAGAGTATATATCATAATTGTCAGTGAGAGGAAATAGATGTATTTACCAATAAACCTTCCTTCCTTCCTTCCTTCCTTCCTTCCTTCCTTCCTTCCTTCCTTCCATCTCCCTTCTTTCCTTCGTTCCTCCCTCCCTCCCTTTCTCCCTCCTTCCCTTCCTTTCTTCTCTTACAGAAATGTGATACGTACAAGCTAGTGATGGAGGTACGAGACATGGGAGGCCAGCCCTTCGGTCTCTTCACCACCGGAACAATCACAATATCACTGGAGGACGTGAATGACAACTTACCATATTTCACCCAAACTTCTGTGAGTAGACTTGTGTGCTTATTGAACTGAATTCCTTCATATTAAAAAAAATCTAGAAATTGGCAGCTTCCTGACATTTTGTTTGAAATACTAATCACTTAAAAACAAGTAAGAAACTTGTGGTTTGTAAGAAGAATAGCTGAAGTGCTCAAGTCTCTGATGTGATGAAGTGCCTTTGCTCTTGGCCACTGAAGAACACTTCTGTTATGATGTGTTCGATGTTTTCTTGGTTATTATTGTATGTTTGGGGAAATTTTTAGATGTTGAAGAGGCTTGCTCTCCAGTGTTCTGTGTATTTCAAGTTATGAAGCAGAAAAGACATCAGCTTTATACATTCTGCTGGGGTCAGAGTGAAGTCCTGCCCACAGCTCTTCCTGGGTCAGGCCTTAGCTAGCAAATTTTGTGAGACATATATATGATGAGATTGCCTAGGAGTGATTGTTTTTCTGACTTTTCATGAGTAACTTTGTACTTTTTCATGACTCTATACTGGAGTTTTAGTCAGAGAATAGGAAATCTCATATAGTGAGGGAGACTTGTCAAAGAGCCATTCATATTCTTAGATCCAATCCTTTTCATACATCTTGTCTTAGTAAAGTTTTAATTGTTGTGAAGAGACATCATGACCACAGCAACTCTTATGAAGGAAAACGTTTAATTGGGGCTGGCTTGTATTTCAGAGGTTTAGTCCGCTACTGTCATGGTGGGAAGCATGAAGGCACACAGGCAAACATGGCAAGAGAAAAGTAGCTGAGGGTTCTACATCATGATCCACAGCACCAGAAATAGCAGTTAGTCACTAGACCTGGATTGAACTTCTGAAACCTCAAAGCCCACCCCCAGTGACACACTTTCTCCAAAAGGCCACACTTTCTAATAGTGACCCTCCCTATAGGTCTATAGGAGCCATTTTTATTCAAACCACTACACATCTCTTGCAGATCATAATTTATTCTTTTAGTCTTTTAACATCTTATGCTTCTGTTTTTTATTTTAAAGAGTAATGTCTAAGATTTAATTTCTCAAGAAAAGAGAAAACTTTTCTCTTAAAATGTTTGCTTGTGAATCAAAGTAAATGAAACGGGATTACTGTGAAAGTCAATAATTCTGAGCTGCTGCCATAGCTCAGTTGTCAAGCACTTGTCTTACATCTTGAGGCCCCAGGTTCAATCCACAATAGTGTGAGAAAAAAAAACCAACAACGAACAAGCAATATATGTTCTCACTATAAGTATTATATGATTGCTACATTAGTATAATTTAACTAGTGTTTGCTATCTCTAAAGGGGAGGGTAGGGTGTAAATACGATACAGGGTCAGAAAAGAGACAAATCTGAGGTTGAAAGAGAGCAGGAAAATCACCTCACAGAACTTTAGCAGTTAAGAGATGAGTCATCTTTGATGAATGGAAGGTATTTGAAAACAGGATAAGAAAGAAAGAAGTTAGCTGGGCATTAAACTTTATAAATTATTTTCCAAATTATGAGCATCTATTACTCCATATTACATTCTTTAAATAGAATTTTAGCTATAAAGATGTCATTATACTTAAAAAGGTATTTTCCTCCTCAGTATACTACAGAAGTAGAAGAAAACAGAATTGATGTTGAGATTCTGAGAATGAAGGTGCAAGACCAAGACTTGCCCAACACCCCCCACTCGAAGGCCATATACAAAATCCTACAAGGGAATGAAAACGGGAACTTCAAAATCACAACAGATCCGAACACAAATGAAGGGGTCTTGTGTGTTGTCAAGGTATGTAAAATTGCAAAGCTATTCTTTACAGCATTCAATCACATGCTTTGACATTGGTACAAAAATGATTGCTGTCTATAAATCCTTCTCCAAGGAGTTACAGGTAGTTAAAGGACACGTGGGGAGGGGAGTCATTTGTCAGTGGTGTAGCCACTCTGTCAATAAATAAGCCTAGGAAGAAGACTTGAGAAAGAAAGGAATTTTTTTGGAGTGGTGATGGGATAAAAGAATATAATGAAAGTTTTGTATATTTGATGTATAATGAATACATTAAAATTAATACTTCATATATATGAAGACTATATATATAAACATATGTTATATATATATGGATATATATACACACACACACACACACACACACACATATATATATATATATACATATATACATATGCATATGTATATATATATATATATATATCAGTGTAGAATTGTGATGTAATGATTGACAGTGGTTTACACAAACCCTTTTCTAGTATTTCACTCTTCCTAAGCAGAAACTTGTATTAGACACACACTTCAGTCCTCTGTATGTGAGGATAACAAAGGCAGAGGAATGTTGAATCTGACAGTGGCCTTGGCGGGCAGCACTGAATGTGGACTCCCTGGCTCCTCTCTGAATTACTGAGCCCTTGTCTTGATGTCTTTTTCCTTTAATTCCTCAGGAGTGGTTAAAAGCTTTCGGAATAAGTTATTTTTCTGATAAGATTCTTGTAAAATGTTTTTTATTTTTGCACTGCTTATTCTTTCTTTTCCCCTTTTGCTGGTCTTCTGTATTTCTTTCCTTCATCTTTTCCTTTAAATTTAACTTGTTTCAGGAGTCTTACTGGGATTAGATACAATCATACTGCATTCTAATCAGTATTTAAAGTTATAATAACAAGATAAAGGTGAGATCTTCAAAGTAAAAAAAGTAGGAAGGAAAATGTTCATCTCTTAAAAATTGATGATTTTAACCATTTTAAGAAGATAATTGATTATTTTTTTGGTTAGCAACAGCTTTGGGGAACATTTTGAAACTAAGAATTGCATTCCTTGTCTATTCAGTCTTGGAATCATTAGTGTCCTGTATAGAAATATGGGGACTGATCAGTGTATGTTTATTAAACAGGCACTGAACTATGAAGTCAGCCGCCAAGTCACTTTGCAAATCGGCGTCCTTAACGAAGCTCAGTTCACTCATGCTGCCAACGCACAACCCTCAACAATGTGCACCACAACTGTTACTGTGAAAATTAAAGACAGCGATGAGGGCCCTGAGTGCCAGCCCCCAGTCAAAGTCATTCAGAGCAAAGATGGACTACCAGCTGGCCAAGAGCTCCTGGGCTACAAAGCGATGGACCCAGAGACAAGCAGTGGGGAAGGCTTAAGGTAACGCACTTCCCTGAAAATTCCCTCGTCTTCCCCGGAGCATCAACTTATTTCAAATTTAGGAATGGTCTGTGTGTCTTCACTTTGGTAATTTGATGTCTGCTTTCTGAAAACCTAGGTATAAGAAGGTAGGAGATGAAGATAACTGGTTTGAGATTAACGAAAGCACCGGAGATTTGACAACCATGAAAGTACTAGACAGAGAGTCAAAGTTTGTGAAAAACAACCAGTACAATATTTCAGTAGTGGCGATGGATACAGGTGAGTGCCATTTTCTAAAATTAAAACGTGAATATGGAAGGTGTCTGTGTCTATGTCAAATTTTATTTCAGATACTGTTTCCTCTAAGGTACTAATAATCTACAACGCAAACCAGTGTGTTCAGTACGATGGCTTATTTCACTCAAATCACCCAATCAGTCCTGTGTCCACCCCTCGGGCAGAGCTGCAGGAAATTAAATGACCGAAGTCTAATTTTGAGTACTGGTTTACTTATTTCTGCTGAAGTATATCATTTAATTTCATAATGCCTTGTCTAGGTCCTTTTTTTGTTGTTGTGTAGTTGTCCTAGTGAGAGTCACTATCACCATGATGAAACACCATGACAAAAAACAAGTTGGGGAGGAAAGGACTTATTTCACTAACAGTTCTGTTTAATAGTTCATTATCAAAAGCAGTGAGGAAGGAACTCATACAGGGCAGGAACCCAGTGGTGAGAACAGATGCAGAGGCCATGAAGGAGTGTTGCCATGGAGGAGTGCTTGTTTGTCATGGCTTGCTCAGCCCTGCTTTCTTTCTTTCTCTCTTTCTTTCTTTCTTTCTTTCTTTCTTTCTTTCTTTCTTTCTTTCTTTCTCTCTCTCTCTCTCTCTCTCTCTCTCTCTCTCTCTCTCCTTCCTTCCTTCCTTCCTTCCTTTCTTTCTTTCTTTTTTTATTGGATATTTTATTTACAGTTCAGATGTTATCCCCTTACCCCATTCCCCCTCCCCCCCCAGGAATCCCCTATCCCATCGCTCCTTCTCCTTTTTCTCTGTGGATGTGCCCCTACCTACCCCCCTACTCCCACCTCCCCACCCTCGAATTCCCCCACACATGGCGTCCAGCCTTCATGGGACCAAGGATCTCCTCTCCCACCTATGCCCGACAGGGCCATCCTTCCCTACATATACAGCTGGAGCCATGGATCCCTCCCTAAGTGCTCTCAGGCTGGCAGTTTAGACCCTGGGAGCTCTGGTTGGTTGGTATTGTTGCTCTTCTCATGGGGCTGCAAACCCTTTCAGCTCCTTCAGCCTTCACTCTAACTCCTCCATTGGAAACCCCTTGATCAGTTCAATGGTTAGCTGTGAGCATCTGCCTCTGAATATGTTAAACTCTGGCAGACTTCTAAGCACACAGCAGAAGCTGGAAAGAACCCAGATGTCCTTCAACAGAGGAATGGATAAAAAAATGTGGTACATTTACACAATGGAGTATTACTCAGCTATTAAAAACAATGAATTTGAGAAATTTTTAGGTAAATGGATGGAACTATAAAATATCCTCAGTGAGGTAACCCAATCACAAAAGAACACACATGGTATTCACTCACTGATTATTGGATATTAGCCCAGAACCTTGAAATACCCAAGACACAACTCATAGATCACATGAAGCTCATGAAGAAAGAAGACGAAGTCCTTCTTAGAAGAAGTAACAAAATACTCCAAGGAGCAAATATGGAGACAAAGTGTGGGACAGAAACTGAAGGAGGGGCCATCTGCAGACCATTCCGCCTGGGTATCCATCCTATGTGTAGTCACCAAAGGTAGACACTGATGCGGATGCCAGGAAGTGCATGCTGATAGGAGCCTGCTTTCTTATAAACCCAGGACCACCAGCCCAGGGATGGCTCCACTTCCTTCCCATGGGCCAGGTCCTCCCACAAAAATCACTAATTAAGAAACTGTTCTACAGGCTTGTTTACAGCCCAGACTTATAGAGACATTTTCTGAACTGGAGTTCCCTCTTCTCAGATGACTCTAGCTTGTGCCAAGTTGATATAAAACTAGCCAGGACACTTACCTTACAGGTCTTTTCTTATGTATGGGTTTTGGTTTCCTGTTTTTATAAGATTTTCATGTGTGCAAATATACTACTATGCAACATATTATATAAATCTAGGGCATATAAATAAATGAAAGAAAAGTTAAAATGAATAATAAAATATAGCCAGAAATTATACTTTGATTATGTACTTACCCATGTAAGACAACTCCTCATAAAGATAAAAAAGAAAATCATCTTGGATTTTCAGACAGAACTAAATCTTTTGCCTGTTTGATTAGCTCAAGAAGGTTTCTGAGTTTTTTAGATACACAAGCTGAGCATGTAAAATGTATTGCCAGACAGTAACATAGGCTATTTCTATTAATTTGTTCAAATTAATAATATACAATGATTCCCCAGATATTATTGGCTATATAGCCTATTTTAGATACAATGTTTATTTTAAAAAATCTATAAAAGTATGTGTTCACATGTGTGCATGTATAGGTGTGTGTATATGAGTGCAGGTGACAAAAGAGGCGATAGATTTTGGCTCTCCAAGGAAATGGAGTTGCGGGTGGTATGAGCCACTTGATCTATATGCTGGGACTTGAACTCAGATCCTCTGGAAGAGAAGTACATGCTCTTCACCACTGAGGCATCTCTCTGGTCCTTTTGCTGGTTTTAAAGTAAGAGCTGTAGCTACTGAAAGAGAGACAAAAGGTTAACTAATGAAGATACTAGCTGCTTCCTGTTAATGTAGACAAGGCAAGCTGACTCAGCCCACTCTGCCCATTAAGGCTTTTCCCATCTCTCAGTCCTGCTGCCTTTGGGATGGAAATAGCAGGTTACATTTCCTCTTCAGGACCATGGAAACTGGGAGTCATGAGGTGCGGTTTGGTCCTTCTACTAATGAAAGCTTTACTGCTTTATATTCTAAGCATTAAAGAACCCTCATCTCAGATAAAATAAACTAGCTTTCAAAATTGGAGCTCCCTCTTAATTTGAATGTCATTATGTAAACTACCTACATATTACCTTTCTCATTGATCCACACCTCAAACATACATTTCTTTTATAGGATTACTTTACTATAAGTTCCAAAACTCTGCAGAATAAGAGGTCGGGGATATTAGCTGAGAAACATATTGACTTAATATACTTTACAATTCTAGGTGATGTGGGTTTTTTTTTTAAGTTTGCTATTCCTATAAGTAAAAATGAAGTCTAAATGGCTTACACATATAATTATGATGTGAAACATGGCTCTCTATCTACTTCCTTTCAGATGTTTAAATTCCAAGTACAGGACCATAGAAACTAGGAGACATGAGATAAGGATGTGTTCCTTCTAATAATGAAAGCTTTACTGCTTTATATTCTAAGAAGAGAGGATATGGTATAAAATTTTTACCAGTAGAGAATGTTTAGATGTCTCTATACATTGAGAGAGTTCAGAGGCTTTCAGGGTAAAGCAGGGGAAGAGTTCAGAAATCCTGGCACTAGATAAAAAGAAAATAAATTCTTATTTAGAGAGGAGGAAAATAACTGAGAGCAAAATATAAGAAATTAACTTTGTTGCTTAGTACTGAAAGATACTGGAGTTAAGCATGGTAGGGTCAGTGAAAAAGAGCAAAGCTTACTCAAAACAACATCCCAGAGTTTATATAACCTAGATGTGCCAGAGAAAAGACAAGGATTCGACAAACATTAGTGACAAAGTTGTATGGTAATGACATGTATTCATACATACACACACACACACACACATATATAATATATATTATATATATATATATATATATATATATATATATACACACAAGTATATATAAATATACTTGTTTTGATCCTCAAAGGTATTCCTAAATGATAATTTAGGAGGTCCTAATGACTGCTTAGAATCCAGCTTATATCCTTATATTTTTGTGTGTGTGTCATTCTTGTCTGTGAGGCTAATCTCTTTGTCTGTGTGTCTCAAGGATACTGTTTTATACACCTTACTCCTAGAACATGAGAATAGCAGTGCTTCCCAGCCCTGCTCTGAAGCTCATATCCCTTAAATTATTCAAACTAATAGTACTGACAGCTTCTGTATTGTTCTCTGTTAGCCTTTGTTTGATTCATAATACTGCAATTTAAGCATTATTATATACTGAAAACAATATGATGATTATCCCATTTGCTGTATTGTTACTCTGAAAGTGTGCCTTCACTTTTTCTCCTTTATATTTTTTTCTTCTAAATTGGTTAAGAGCTCAAATTTCCTCTACCCCCATCCTACCACCTCTCTGGTAAACTGTCCCTTTATCAAGCATGAAGATGAGAATTTGGTACATATCTGTTTAAGGCAGATTTTAAAAAATGATGTGTGTGTGTGTGTGTGTGTGTGTGTGTGTATGTGTGTGTGTATGTGTGTGTGTATGTGTGTGTGTGCCTGTGTGAATGATCTTTAGAAAGGTAGAAGAAGGCATTGGATCCCCTGGAGTTTCAAGTTACAGACAGAGCCGGGCTGATCTAAGGCTTTAGTAGAGCCCCTGTCTATAAGACCCTTACGTCTTTCTTTTTTTAAGACTTATTTATTTTATGTCAGTGCCACTGTCTTCAGATACACTAGAAGAGAGCATCGGGTCCCATTACAGATGGTTGTGAGCCATCATGTGGTTGCTGGGAATTGAACTCAGGACCTCTGGAAGACTAGTCAGTGCTTTTAACCACTGAGCCATCTCTCCAGCTCAGAATCTTACTTCTTAATAAACTTGCTTGTCATAACACTTTGCTTATGCGATAACTACTGACCTCAGCTTTCCTATCTCCTCTAACTTCTCTCCTGGTCTTCTCCTTAAGGACCCTTTCACTAAAGAATGACCCATTTGTCCATGTCACCTGACATGAATGTTAGTATCTAAACTGTGCTCCTGGGCAAGAGTAGCAGCAAGTACTTTTCCCGAGTAAGTCCCATCTGATGTGTCATGGTTAGACTTGTTGTTCCTCTGAGTTTGAGAAGCACATATACCTCCAGGTTCAGGCTGTGAAATGAGCTACTGAGGATTTTACAGCTTTGAGGTGTACTTGGTACTTGCAGCAGCTGAGTTCAAACTTTATAAACTACATTCTTAGTTTTAGCTTCTGCAAAGTCTTAGAATTATTACTGAGTAGCTATCATATCAAAGTGGTAAGCATTTTCTTATTTGATTCCAAAAGTCACACATATAATCTTGGGGGCTAATGGGCATACCACAACTTGAGATTAAACAATGTTAGAAATATTTCTAATAATAAAAAGCTCTATTCATTTAGGTCTGACTTATAATATAGTGAGTTTGGGGATATGGAAAACAGAATAATGACAACTACTGACTTCAGAAGCTCTTTCTAGAAATGCTATGGATTTAGATTTTAGTTTGAGCATGTACTTCTTAGTTCTGTGGCTGGTATTCACCACTCACTGACACTTATGAATCAACCAAACAGGTAATTTAAAGTAAGCTGTTGAACTCGACAAATGAATGGAGCTGCCTCTTCATGATGTTCCACCATTTCCTGTAAATGGAAAAATCACCCTTTGGTGTCTTGGAAAATTTTCTAAGAGTTTATTTTCAACTCCGTTTTGACTAATAAACTTCCAAGTAATGTCAAGCATCTCCTGCTCTATTTATCAGCATGTTTCAAACAGAGAATCTTATAGGAAAAACATTAAATGATAAATATTGGTTAAATGTAGGTTTAACTGAATCTCAATTTCCTTTGCTATCAGAGTGACCTATTTTTATTTATCCTAGTTGGCCGATCTTGCACAGGAACATTGGTAGTTCTTCTGGAAGATTTTAATGATCATCCACCACAGATTGACAAGGACGTGACCATTTGTCAGCAGGAGAAAGATTATGCTATTTTGGAACCTATAGATCTAGATGGGCCAGATAACGGTCCACCTTTTCAGTTCTTTCTGGATAACTCTTCCAACAAACACTGGACTCTAGAATCACAGGATGGTAAGTATTTATGCTAAAGAGTGTAAATAATCCCAGCTCAATATTGCTGAAGTCCTGTGCTTTTATCTTGGTTAGTCATAAGAAATACATATGCACTGTAGAAAGTTATTCATCTTGGAAAAATAATAATGCTTTAATATCTATTTTCTGTTTGTCATCTATCATCTATCTATCATATGTCTATAATTTTTATATATATATATAATTTATAAATATTATATATATCATTTATTTGTTTTGCAATTATTTAGTATCTATCAATTATCAATTGACAAGGATGTGACTAATTGTCAACACAGGTAGATAAAATTATCTACCTATGCATGCATGTTGTCTATCTGTATACCAATAATTTATCATATATATATATATATATATATATATATATATATATATATATATATTACACTTAGAGCTTTTGCTCTGAGCATCCTTTAAGAAAATGCACACACACACACACACACACACACACACAAACACACACATTTATATATTAGACTTAGATTTTTGCTCTGAACATCCTTTAAGAAAACACAGAAACCAATTTTAAATCACAGGAATAACATTTTGACTATAGATAAGTCTTTCTTTGTTTGTTTCTTGTTTTTTTGATTTTTTTTTTTTGAGACGTGGTCTCTCTCTACATAGCCTTAGCTTTCCTGGAACTAACTATCTAAACAGAGTGGGCCTCAGATTCACAAGAGACCTATCTGTCTATTCCTTCAGAATTCAGGGTTTAAAGGCATGCAGTGCCATGCTCAGCTTGGAGATCAGTCTACCTTTAATTTAAAATAATGTCAACCCTTTCCCTACTTTTCTAAAACATTAAATCATTTTTAAGAAAGAAAATGAACCATTAGAGTTTTTATTGGAGATTAATTCCTTGAATGTACACCAAGGAAGGACAATGTTGTTGTTGAAATGTTGTATTAATACATACTCTATCTACTCTCTTTCTTTTAGGTCAACGTGCCATTCTTCGTCAACGACACAATCTTAATTATAACTATTATTCTGTGCCAATCCAAATACAAGACAGGCATGGTTTTTCTGCAAAACATGTATTATCAGTGAGAGTGTGTGACTGTACAGTTCCATCAGAATGTAGAATGGGTGTTGAGGAGAGAGATGTTAAACCAAATGTAATCCTTGGGAAATGGGCCATTCTCGCCATGGTCCTGGGATCTGCATTGCTGCTGTGTAAGTATCATTATCTAAAGTGTTGTGGGATATTTATGTGTTAATTTTCTGGAGTAAACAACTTTTACAGAGAAATTTGTTTTACTTCAGTTTCAGAGGTCTCAGCCCATAACTACAAAGCTCAGTTGTATTGTGTCCAATGACCAGTAGTGTGTAACTAAGCAACCTACTTATCTTATGGCAGTTAGAAACCAAAATGAAAGAAAGAAGGAAGAGGTTAGTGTTGTCCCCAGTGATGCAACTTTTTTCTATTAAGGCCCACCCTTTGATGACCCCACCACCTCTCAACAGCGCTCTGAGGTAGGGATCAAAACTTTAACACATGGACCACCTGGGACAATTTATCTCAGCTATGATAGTCTAGAAAAATATACTACAGTTCTTTGTTTTAAGGACATGTGTAACTGTTGGTATATGAGGCTTTAAAAATATCTTGTACCTCTTCTGTAAGTGGGAATCTGAGTTATAGAAGAAATAGCACTAACAGCAGATTAAAACTTTTTAGGTAAGTTTTAGAGGTCATGTTTAATTCCTCAGAAGTTAATCTTGAGACAGTGAAGATTTCTGAAAAGATGTACAGACATTTTAAAAAATATTATTTTCAGTTTTTTGGTTCTTAAAACTTTTGTTTATTGTCAAATTATTTTAATATGTTCAGAATGTGAAAAATTATTTTACTTTGCTTTCTAATTTTTCCTGTAGGCATTTTGTTTACATGCTTCTGTGTGACTACTACGAAGAGAACAGTCAAGAAATGCTTCCCTGATGATGTAGCCCAGCAAAATTTAATTGTATCAAATACTGAAGGACCAGGAGAAGAAGTGACGGTAATTCAGAATTAAAGTCCCACTGAATTACATAGTGGCCCAATGAACATAATTGATTACTCCATAGTAATAGTAAAACCTAATAATTATTGACCTATACTGTACCAAGCAGAAATTGAAGTTCCCTGAACATTTTAATTTATTGTCCATTTGAATTGGCTTTAAGGAGCAACTCAAACAATAAAAACACATGTTCTCACCATTTTATAGGCTAGATAAGATCAGATACCATATTTCCCTTGAAGGCCCTGAGGAGGGATAGCTCTTTTCAGTTTTTGTCCCTTGGATTTTGGCCACATAAAGAGATTTTCATGGTATTGTTTCTCTGTATGTCTAACAATCTAAATTTTCCTTTTTGTAAGAACTTGGTAATATTAGATGAGAGACTAACTTCTTTGAGACATACATGATTGCATCTGATCCCATGGTTAGGACCTCAACGTATGAATTCCTAGGATGCAGAGTTAGGCCCAGAATATCTATGATACGATTCTTAACATTATTCTAATTTTATATGTGAAGAAGAGAGGAACAACAAGTGACTTGTCTGTGGTAAGAAAGAGTTGGTTTCTATGCCATTGATTCATTTTTTAATTCTATCTTTAGGAGGCAAATATTAGACTCCCCACACAGACAACGAATATCTGTGATACAAGCACATCTGTTGGGACCCTTGGTGGCCAAGGAATCAAAACACAGCAAAGTTTTGAGATGGTCAAAGGAGGCTACACCATGGAGTCCAACAAAGGAGGTGGCCACCATACCTTGGAGTCCAGCAAGGGAGGTGTGCTAGGAGCAGCAGACACTGGCCGATATGCTTACACAGACTGGCACACTTTCACTCAACCTCGGCTTGGCGAAGTAAGTGCCTAAGTCTTCAAATGCCCACTATGTGCAATGCTAACATGGTTTATAAACCAGATTTTCCCAAAGTATCCCTCATACATCTGGATCACACCTTTTCATCTCCTGTACAAGGATAGACACTGATATAAGGAACACATTCAAAGTTTAATTAAAAAATATGATTTGCAAGACTTTAGGACTAGTTTATGTGTATGTCTTTGGGATATTAAAAGACTGATGTCTTTTTCACTAAATATCATCAGAAAAAAACATCTTCAGTGAAGAATTAGCTATAGTATAATGAACAGATCATAAATTGCCACTATGTTGTCAGTGTGCTATAGTTCTACATGTAGTTATGAAATCTTGCCTACCTCAATCAACCAAGATAGACAGGTAAGCTTTAATCTTAGGTTCCACTCTGTATGTTTTCCTTGTTTGTTTCAAGTTGCTCAGGATGATGTGAGTAAAATGTTAGATAATTACAGCTATATAACACGAATATATTATGCATGTTATATACAACAATGTATTAGACCCTCATGACTATTTACCGTATAAATGCAAGAATCACAGCCTACAGTGGTTCTCCCCCACATATACAAAGAAGCCATTGAGATAAATTGCAACTAAATACACCTTATTTATATCCAAGTGAGACGTTGTAAGTTATTTATGTGATACATGCATAGCCTTAGTTCTGATAAATATGTTCACTATGAGCATTTATTTATTTGCTATATTTTAAGAATGAATATAATATAGACCAATCATGTGCATTTTTTATATGTAGGAATCCATTAGAGGACACACTCTGATTAAAAATTAAACAATAAAAGGTAAATCCAAGATATCATTTTTATGCTAGTCTGTTTAGGTGTCTTTTAAAAGTCATAATAAACTGTGCTCTTTCTCCATACAGAAGGTGTATTTGTGTGGGCAAGCTGAGGAACACAAGCATGGTGAAGACTACGTTCGCTCATATAACTATGAAGGCAAAGGCTCCATGGCTGGCTCTGTGGGCTGCTGCAGTGATCGGCAGGAGGAAGAAGGGCTAGAGTTTTTAGATCACTTGGAACCGAAATTTAGGACATTAGCAAAGACATGTGTGAAGAAATAAAGGTGCTGGTTAATAGAGCGACATTTGCAAATGATTACAGAGGTGTCACTGGATATAGGAGGATAGCAGCTTGTAGAAGCAACTTTGGGTATTAGAAGAAGGTAAAGTCATTTGTAGATAAGGATGCTTTACCAACCATAGATCCTTAAATTCTTCTTGTCTCCAGAACCTTCTGTTGTCTAGACAGGATGTTGTCACTGTTGCTTTTCTTTCTGTGCGTGTCTACATTGCCCCTTCAGAACTGAACTGCATGTGCCACTGATACTCTGGTGATGTTTGGAACTTAAGCTCTTTTGCACGCTATGCAAGGCTCGTTGATGGAGTTGGGTATTGTGGAAGCTTAAAATATGAGTTTGCATTGTGTATATACAAATTAAATATTTTTCAAGGTCATGAGAAGAATTCTGCTTCTAAAATATTTCCTTTAGTGCCAAGATATTGTTTTCCCTTTTCCAGAGTAGCTTCAGATGAATTTTTGAGTATTTTTAAGTATAGCCTTTTGTGTGCCTAAACAAGTTCTATTCTCAGTGTACATTTCCCTCATTAGGAGAGCACAATCTTCATTCAGAAACCTTCAAAGCTTAGTACTTGGATCTCTGCCCATGTGGCTGTGTTATCATTGAGATCTTGGAGCTTCTGTCTGAATGATGTGGGTCAGAACATCAAGCTCACAGAACCTAGAGCTGCAGAGATTTGTCAAGAATTCCATAAAAATACTACAATTTTGATCTCTATAGCCTAGCTTAGTCTTAAAGATGTTATATACATACATACATACATACATACATACATACATACATACATACACACAAACAAATATATATATGTTGCTGGTCAAATTTAATGTGGTATTACCACATTTATATGTACTAAAAATATTAAAATTCATATAAATACTTTGAGAGGTCTGTTAGCTCTTTAACTTGATACTGATCTACTATTTTAGTGGCTTTCAACTGGTCTCTGTCTTCAAGCCTTTTTGCAACTATCCATACAAGCATCAAGCTGTAACTCTGATACTCATGTGTCAATACTGAGTTAATGTTGATATTGGGACATAATACTTAGTTTATCTTGGTAATTACTCAAAAGAAAAAAACCTGGAAGGCTAGAAATAATTTTAAGTAGGAAGCATTAAGATTATTAGTCCATTATAGCAACACCTACCAAGTCTTATTGAATTAATAGATATTTAGCATGAATGAATAAATGAGGTATAACATTTTAGTAATATATTGTTTTATTGATCTATAAAGAAAAACTACTTATTTAAATGATATTTTATTAGTCCTTTGTGGGAAACTACAGATATGTGTCAAGTTACATCTCATGAAAACCTTACATCTAAACTAAACTTACCCTTTTACTCCATTACTTTCTATCTATTGGCAGAAATAGATTTCTGTTTCACTTAGGTTTTGTAACTACTCTTATTGTTCTCCATTAGGAAAGGTGCTTTTCATTGTGAAATCAGATATTGGAATAAAATGAAATATAGCATTAGTAAGGCAGATATGATCTTGTAAATTCCCCATAATGTGTGATTTTTACAGTCACTGTAAGATGATTTGGGGGTGATGTAATTTTTACTTTTTGAGGTAAATGTCACTCTGACAATGTGAATTTTGACATTTTAGGATCTAATAGTACCAATTTGAAAATGCATTAAATCTCATAATAAGTTATATTATTCAATGTAGTTATAGAATATTCTATGAGCAGTTGCAAATTATTAGCCTAACAATCACTTATATGTTGTTTGTGTCATCTTGCTCTTATATTTACTGAAATATAGATGAGAAAATTTGTATCTAAATTAAACAGTACAATTTATATCCACAGATGGATTTCTTATGCATCAAGAGAAGGCTCTCTAAAGTATTAGAGTTATTAGAAAGTACGGGAAATGGATTTGTATTAAGCAGTTTTAGCTATTTACAATATTTTCAAAACATTATTAAAACTTTTCTCAGAGGAATTAATTATATTTATTGTTGGATTTATTTAGGCAACTCCTAGTAATTCTCATTTTGCATCAAAAAATAAATATTAACTGTATGATAAACTAAATGTATGAAACCCTACCAGACTGCACAATTTAGTTTGCTAATAAAATACTATATTTCATACAAACTTTGACTTAATTAATTGTTGATTTAATAAATAAATAGTTATGAAATGTTTTATATATCTTAACATATATGGGGGACCATACAACTAGCTTTTATCTTTTTGATATTGGCTTCAAATATTTCATAAGAGGGAGAAAAAACTCCCCATGGGAAGATCAGGAGAGATGAAATGATGGATCCCTAAGAGCATAGTTCCTCAAATACTCTCTATCATACCAAATGTTAATTCTCAATGTTTAAAAATATTGCAAAAACTTGAAACCTGTTTGTACATTTACTTTGTAGAGATGTCATTTGGGAAAAAAATCAAAACAGGTGTTTTAGAGTTGAGGAATTCTAATTCCCTTTTTGTAGTACGTTTGTCGTAAAAGTGCTGTGCTGTTTGAAATCTGAAACGGAATGATAGCCATGGAATAGGCTGTATTATGGCATTGACCCATCTTATTATCTGCTTCTCTTATAAATCTACAGTAACACGGTACATGACCAGACACTGTCTTTGTGAGAGGAATGGAAAAAATACAGAAAGAGAAAGCTTTCTAAGAACAGATAGAGTCAAATAAATAGTGTGAAGATCCCAATAAAATAAGTGAAAATGCAATAAAGACTTTCTGGAATAGATGCTATCTGCATAAAGATAAAAACCATGCTGTATTACCTCAGTTCCTTTTAATGAACAGCAATAGCTATTTGAAGATGTGTGTGTGTGTGTGTGTGTGTGTGTGTGTGTGCATGCATCAGTATGAAAACCCCCTAAACTGGCTCTCAGATTTCTGATGTATTCATAATGTATGTTATATGAAGATAAATTGTTGAAAATCTGCATTCCTTGTTACTAATGACTAGGAATAAGGTACCTTTTGATAAACAATCTACAGAGTTACGAGTCATCTATCTACTGACTTAGCAATAGAGGAAGCAAAAACATGCATGTACTTTTGATCAACATTGGGCATGAGAATATGTACACATAGAATTTGAAATTTATGTTTAGTTGTCAATATCCAACCATGACTATCTAGAATGAGGGAATTTTATTTCTGATATTTAGAAACTTTAATCCACATACCATGACACTATTAATTCCAAAAATAAATTTCAAGGCTACAGTTGAGGTATGAAGGATTTTACCTGAAATTCAGGTAGAATTACTTTCTGCCTGTTTAATTTTAGGCAACGTTAGAGAAGCTGCAACCCAAAATAGGAAAGAATGAAGAGGTGCAACTCAGGGACAAATCATCTCACATGTGTCAACAGATAGGTTTCATCCCCAGGACTCCAATGCAAAAGACAACCCAGAGTAGAAACAGAAGGTTTTCTTTCTTTGACATTGCCTCCCAGAGAATGCTTGGAGACCAGAAAATGGCTACATAGCTCTGAGTTTCCACTAAAAGGTAAGTCTTTGAAGACATTCCATACATGGTAGCTCTTCTATACCAGGGATGGAAATGGCTTGTATGTGATCATTTCTCTCATTGCTTGTCCAGGAGAGCAGGATCAACAGCATAACCTAGGAAATTATTTAAAGTGCAAATTTTTTGAGAACTGAATGTATTACACAGGAGTGTTGAGGTTTTGTCTTTTATTGTCTATTGTAACACTAAATGCAGGCCCTCAAGACCTGAAGTCTGCACATAGCCCCTGTGACTCTGCCACCAAGTTAATTCTGATTAGTGAATAAAGATGCTGGCAGCCAATTGCTGGACAGGTGGGGTTTAGGTTTCCAGGACTTGGAACCATGAAAAAGAAGGACAGGAAAAGGAGGAGGAGGAAGAGGAAGAGGAAGAGGAGGAGGAGGAGGAAGAAGAAGAAGAGAAGGAGAAGAAGAAGAAGAAGAAGAAGAAGAAGAAAAAGAAGAAGAAGAAGAAGAAGAAGAAGAAGAAGAAGAAGAAGAAGAAGGTGGTGGTGGTGCAAGAGAGAAGAAAGGAGAAACACCATGGATTAAAAAATCCATAAAATCGTGGCCCTGAGGGCTGCCCAATAGGAGTTAACAGCAACCCAAACAGAACACAGAAAATAGTAAGTAATAACTGGAGTTATTGGTAGAAAAGTAAATTCTAACAGCGTGGACAGTAGGCAGCTGCCTAGCTATTGTGCTGCTTAAGGCTTATTGTAAATATAAAGGGTATGTGTGTGTTTCATCCATGAACTCAGTGATCAAAGTGGGGTAGAAGCCCTAGGTCAGCATTTTAAATAATTTACTACTACACAGGAGGCTCCGAGCTGGGATGTGGCCCTCAGGTTTCTCACATAGTCAACCTCAGGACTCTGGTGCGTCGGTCCTTTGGCTACCCTTCATTTCAACTCTCTGCTTGTGCTTTCATCCTCAGTGTCCTGTGGTCTCAGAAATGAGGACATCACCTGACAGCCTATCAGGATAGAGATGTCTCAGACCCCATGTCTGCCCTATTGAGCTAGAATCTGCATTTAGGAAGAGTGCCAGATGTACATGCACACAAGACTTTGATAAAGTCCATGTAAATGATTGAGTGAGAGGAAAGACAGAACCTGCTGCAAGTAAACAAAGCCATTAGCTGAGTAGAGTGAACAGGGCCGGTTGCATAGAGCAGGAGGCCCAAGGCAAGTTATCCTCATGGAGTTGGCGACCCACGTTCAAAACCATCTCCCATCACTTGCAAAGTATCAGCCTCTCCTGTCTGTTGTGGACAACTGACTTTATGAACACTTTGTAACTTCATAAGACCGTATTCTGTAAGGGAGATAGGGACAGAAAATATACACAAAATTTAAGAAGGGATATTTCATTAACACTTAATACATTTGATTTTCCCACTCAAAGTGAAGAAAAATCACATTTAGCAAAATTACATTTTGATGTGTAGTGTGAGAATGTCTGGGAGAGTGTGAATGTTTGTGTAAGAATGTGTGTATGTGTGAATATGAGTGTGTGAGTATATATGAATGTATATGTCTGAGTGTATATGATTTGATGTACATTTTGATCAGGCGTATGAAAACAATTTATACATGATTTCCTCTGCTAACCAATGCTTGAAGGTGTTGCTGTAATGGTGTTGATGAACAGGTGTGGCTTGCTGGGCCATCTTCCTGGGCTGGCTCTCTCTTTTGCACAGCTAGCTTGTCATTGTGCTTGCTTTTGAAGTTTTACTTTTTGGGGGCATGGCTGATACAGAATTCATAGGTGTGTCTAAGATATTGACAAAGCCTGTCTTTTGTGTCAAGTTAATCACATTCTGTCAAGGTCACTCTTTTTTTCCAGGCAGGGAAACCATGCAGAAAAACAATGAGACAAAGCCTACGAGGTTGACTTAGTTGGTAAAGCACTTGCTGCGCAAACTTGGAATCCTGAGTTCAAATCCCCAGTCCCCATCTAAAACTGGAAGCCTATACTCCTGTAGCATAGATGAAAGATGGAAAGGGAGAATTTCCACAAAACCCACGAGACCTGTCTCATACAAGGTAGCAAGGGAGGGACAAAACATGAGGTTGTCCTCTGACCTTCATATGTACGTACTAGTGTGTATATACATATTCACACACACGCACACACACACACACTCACGGTTGGTCATATGTACTTATTCATACACAGTCAAACACATGTACTCACACACTCAAGACATGCACTCATGCAAACTCACACGTGTACTTACACACAATCATGCTCACACACATATACACATATTCTCAAACACAATACCTTCATTAATACATTCCTATACACTCACACACCACACGTACATGCACTCATATATACACTCACAAACATATATTCACACACACACTCACACACACACACTTTCACACACAGTCACTCACACTCTTACACACTCACACCACATATATACACGCACTCACACACTCACTCAATACTCACACACTCACACACTAACACAATACTCATACACTCACACACTCACACAATACTCACACACTCTCATACATACTCTTACAGTCACACACCAGACACTCACACACACTTACATAATACACTCATAACTTTCACACACACACTCACACACACATACATACACACACAAAACCTCATACATACACACACACACACATTTTTATTTTCCTAATTGGTTATTTTATCTGTTTACATTTTAAATATTATCCCCCTTCCTGGTTTCCCCTCTGAAAATCCCTATCCTCTCTCACCTATCCCCTGCTTCTATGAGGGTGTTCCCCACCCACTCATCTACTCCCACCTCGCCACCCTAGGATCCCCATACACTGGGGGCATTGAGGCTTTGCAGGACCAAGGGCCTCCTCTCCCCTGGAGGCCAGATAAGACCATACTCTGCTACATAAGCATCGGGAGCCATGCATACTCTTTGGTTGGTAGTTTAGTCCCTGGGAGCTCTGGGTGGGGGGTGAGTCTGATTGGTTGATATTGTTCTTCTTATGGGGTTGCAAACTCCTTCAGCTTCTTCAGTCCTTCCCCTAACACTTCCACTGAGGTCCCCATGGTCAATCCGATGGTTGCCTGTGAGCATCCACATCTGTATTGACTCTGGCAAAGCCTCTCAGGGGACAGCCATACCAGGATCCTGTCAGCAAACACTTCTTGGCATCAGCAATAGTGTCTGGGTTTGGGCAGATGGAATGTATCCCCAGGTGGGTCAGTCTCTGGATGGCCTTTCCTTCAGTCTCTGCTCCACTCTGTCTCTGCATTTCCTTTAGAAAGGAACAATTCTGGGTTAATATTTTTGAGATGGGTAGGTGGTCCCATCCCTCAATCGGAAGCCATGCCCAACCTCTGGCTATGGACTATACAAATTCTCTCTCCCCTTTGTTAGATATTCTTATACATTCAACATACCACACACATTCACCCACATACCTGCACACATGCATACTCACACAGCACACAGTCACAGACACACACTTGCATTCACACACACCCATACAGACAAGTTTTCACATGCTAATTTAAAAATTTTGGAAACATTGAGAACCTGCTCTATAAAGAAGTTTGTCGTTAAGCCTGATAACTGAGATTCAGTCCCTGGGGCCACATGGCTGAAGAAAAGAATCACTCCTTCAAATTATCCTCTGACCTCCACAATGCTCCATGATGTGCTTACACACATGTACATGCACAAAACATATGAAAAATTATTAGTTCTATGTAATGTTAATAAAAGTAATACTGCTTAAAATGTTGTGTGTCTAACAAACATACTATATAAAAGAATCATTAAAATACAATGCAATTATTAATATTAAATGTTAAATTTAAGTTTTGTGGTTTGATGTAAGTATAGAGTTGAACATTGAGAAGATACATGCCAAAAATCAGCATATATCTGCTGCTATTTCATGGTGTTTTTGACAGAGACTCCAGGGTACTGACCAGTTGTCTCCTAATAGCTATTTCTGAGTCTAGTTTTATGGAGCTGATATGTGCCTAGCTAAGACACAATTATTACCAACCACCTAAACTAAATGTGATATTGTCTTAAATTCTGACCAATGGAAAATGGAAATACTATGCTTAAGACTTCTGGATAAGAGTCTAAAGAGAACTGATACAAATCAAAAAAAGCATTTTCTACCTCCTTTACTATATTTAATATGTGAAATAATGACTGATACCCAAAAAGCCTTTTTGTGAATATCAGATGAGAGGCTATGCACCAACAATGGCAGAACTAAGGACTGAGAAAGACTAAAGCAAAGATTAATGTACATGCTTTGAATTCCAGCAGTCAGGAAGCAGGGAGGTCTTTGGTTAGAGATGAGCCTGGGCTGCAAAAGGAAATCTTTTTCTAAATGAATGAATGAATAAATAAATAGAAACAGTTGGACAGATGGATTAATATATAGATAATAGGTAGGTTGGTAGTGTTGGCATTTTGTCTAGGCTCTGCTCCACAGTTACCTGCAACAGCCAGGTGTGCCTGACTCACTATAAAAGGGGCTGCTGGCCCCTTCTTTTCTCTCTCTTGCCTTCTTGCTCTTGCTCTGTTCCTTTGTCCCTGCTCCCTCTCTCTCTCCCCATTCTCCTCCCCCTCTCTTTCCATGTACTCATGGCTGGCCTCTATTCCTCTAGTCTCTCTCTCTCTGCATTTCTTTGTCTCTACTACTCTCTCAACTCCCCTGCCCATGCCCTGAATAAACTCTATTCTATACTATACTGGTCATATGACTGGCTTCTTAGGGGGAAGGGATGCCTCAGCCTGGGCCCGCAAAGGCATCCCCTTGCTCCATACCTTACCACACCTCCACCAAACATATTCCCTTCTCTCCCTGTATCTTTTTATAAAACACAACAGGTAGTAAGATATACAGGTAGATATAGAGATGATAGATAGATAGATAGATAGATAAAGATAAAAGCTCCCACTGGTAGATTTATGGAACCTCAAAAGTAACTATTAAGTAAGTTAATGAACTTCTGCATATCACAGACATAAAATTTTAGTTTTCTGTTATTATGTAGGTGATTCTAAGCTGCTACAAATAACAAAGATGGTTATAAATATTTTCTGCATAAATTAGAAATCAACAAACTAAATTTTCTAGCCCCATCCTCCTTTATACCCCTCTTCCTCTTTTCTTTTCCCGCTTCCCCCTCTCCTTCCTGTCTTTGTGTCTGGCTCTCATATAGCCCAGGCTATCCTGGAATTTTATGTGTAATCCCAGAAGACCTTGACCTTGGGTTCTCCTTCCTTAATCTCCCTGTTAGTAAGAGCAGAGGAGTGAGTGCCATATGTGCCAATAACTTCTTTTATTTTTATTCAGAGTTCAAACCAATGAGGCTCGATAATATTGTAGGGTTTTTCTGACCAACCTGAAAGCAAAATGTGGGGGAGAATTAATCACTTACTGTAATAAAACCAGGATAATAATAGACAGCTAGAAGGTACTCTCTTGCTGCCCCATTAAACCCAGAAACCTAACTTTAGAGGACTTAGGGGACCTGAGGTTTTCCGATGCGATGCTGTGTGGTCCCTTTCAGGTCACTGAACCTCACTAATTAGACCTTTCAAATTTTAAGATAAATTTTGTGATGATTTTATTAACCACATTTTCAGTTCTTGCATTCAAGGGATCTTTGTCCTTGCTGTACGTTAGCCATTTACAACCAGGCTCAATAGTTTTGCTTTTGTTCTTACTTTTTGTTGAACAAAAAGGTGGGATGGTATTGAGTCTTTAATTGTTGCATTAAGTCAAAATGCTGAATGGAAACAATTTTTGTCTGTGTACACTGGTTAAAATGCAGTGTATTTTATTTGGTGTGCTTTGTTCTCTGCTCCATGAAAATTCCCCTTGAATGGTATGATATTGCTCTAGTTGCCTCCTCTCAGACAAACAGACTCAGTACTGACTTGTAATTTTATAGCCTGAGGCATGAGTTCACTTTTTAGTTCATTAAAATTCTGTTTCCTTATATACATTACAGTCTCAAATAATTTTCTGTGCTTCTTTGAATAGATTTCAGCCTTAGACCAGTAAAGATGAGCTTGACAGAGATGGTAGAAGTTTCAGTCTGTGACAAGTCAATTTTATGGTTTTGCTATATGACCAATGCTTATAACAGCTTTTAATGAACTGCATTGGAATTCTGTTGTTACAGACTATATAAAACATCTTATTTATTGCAATGGAATGGCTGGAATCTGCATTAGTCTGTAATAATATGTACTCAGCAGTGACTTAAATAAAGATCAAGTGTTTTTCTCTAGTGCAAAGCAAGGCAAATATTGGGGTCATATGGAGACAACTTAATCAATGTTCTGAAATAATTTCTTACTTATTCTCTTTCATATAAGTCACTTTGTAAATACAAGATGAACAATCCAATGTTAACTACCACATCTGTCTCTTTAGTGATTATTGAGACAGACAACTAATCTAAAACTCTACAGTCATCTGACCAACTAAAGACTGGAAGATGCCTGACAGTGGTGGCACATACCTTTGATCCCTTTGATACCTTTCAGCACTTGGGAGGTAGAGAAAGTCGAATCTCTGAGTTCAAGGCCAGTCTGATCTACTGAGCAAGTTTCAGACCAACCAGAGCTACGCAGAGAAAAAACAGCCATCCAACTAACCAACCAACCAGCCAGCCAACCAACCAACCAACCAACCAACCAACCAACCAACCATACAAACAAACAAAAGACTGGAAGATTAAAGATAGGAAACAGATTTACAAATCTGATCATTGTAGTTCTTTAGTTGGTTGTAGTGACAGAACTGGACAAAAATCATCACATACACACAAAAGAGTCAAGGGCTTTTTCCTCTCCAGAAAAATGCTTCATGTCTCAAGAGAGGCAGGAGATAGCATTTTGTTGTTACAAAAGTAAACACGAGAGCAAAGAAAAGGTAAAAACAACCAAAAACAGCAGTAGAAGCAAACAACCAAAGTGCAGCTAGGAACCTGATGTTATATGAATGGGTGGGAGAGGGTGGTGAGCTGAGACCAGTGAGGTGCTTGAAGAGTCCAGCATACTTTGGATCCCGGAGCTCGGCAAGAGGTCCAGGGAAGAAGCAGGACTGAATCCCATGACTCTAGTTTCTTGATCAAGTGGAAGGGGAGGCTGACGCAGTCAGGAACTTCACTGAAGACAACAGCAGAGCTCATTCTATTTTGGATCAATGACTGCTATTTAAATTAAATAGTTTGAACACGAGCTATTTATGAGAGCTTCAGGCAAGTCTTCCTGTCTCTAATTTAGTCATGAAGGACATACTAAATTTGACTTTTGCTACTATTTAGTACCTGTGCAATCTATTCCTAAGTTTTGGAAGTGCATTCAGGGCAGAGGTCAATTATTATAAAGCTATAAAAATGACTTGTGCTCTGAATGATTCTGTGTGGTTATTAATTGTGTGGATACTCAATTGCATGTTCAACTTATGCATGCCCAGCGTTTTGTCTCATGTCTACCCACTCACATAAGCTCTACTATCCTGACTCAGGTGCTAGGACTCTATTGGAAAACTCACACTAATATGTTAATCATCATCATCATCATCATCATCAACAGAGTGTTTTGTATCCCAGACAAGTCTTGGACTTTACATATAGCTGATGATACCTTTAAACTTCTGATCTTTCTGCCTCCACCTCTCCGAGTGCTGGAGTTACAGGCACGCACCTCTATGCTCCATTTGAAGTATTGTATATTAAACTTAGGGCTTTGTGCATGCCAAGCAAGCAACCTACCAATTGATCTACAGCCCAAGTCCTGAGGCTTACTTTCTCATGAAATATAATTAACAAGAGAGAGAGAACAACTTAAGTTCTATCTCAAACTATTACAGAAAGAAAAACAAAGTGAGAAAACCCAAAACAGCCCCATGACTAACAGGTGGCTTATTTTCTATGAAGCAGACGTGGTTGAGTACAGACTGGTGGGAGAAGAACATCTCAGCTTCCAGGAAGCAGCAGCAGGCTGTGGAAAGCCTCTTGAGGTGAGCCTCAAGGGAGGACTCCAAAGGCTTCTGAACACTGAAATAGCCATGCAATATTTGATCTTTTAAATCCTGGAGACTCATGGAGATGTTTATTTAGCATTTTATTTCATTGGGATGAGAAATCTCTGTGGGAGTTTTGTTTTGTTTTTTAAAAATTTGAGAGAATGTCAGAGGATCTTAGGACAATAACACAATAATCCAAACTATTGGCATCTATTAACGTCTTAGTGATATATCGAGAAAGACTCTCTCTGCAGCCAAGGCTATTCTTGAGCTCCTGATTTTTCTGTCTCAGTCTCTTGAGCGCTGGATGGCAGGTGTGGGCTGTTAGATCCAGCTCTAAATTGTTCAAAGACAACAAAGTTGCTTGTTGAAAGCAGATTGATGTTATGAGCACTGGCAATGGCAAAGCCGAGTAAGAGGTTTTAGCATAACCCCAAGGGCAGATGATGATGGCTTGAAGCAGAACTGTATTGATAGAGATGGTGGGAACAAACACCCATGGATGTTCCGCAGGTACCTTTGGTAGGATTTACTGATTGACCCATAAGAAAAAAGAGAATAGCCAAACTTTGCCTTAACTGCTGGCAATGTGGTGTTGGTCTTGACTGAAGATAGAAAGACTGATTTTGTAAGACCCTGGGGGTACCAAGTTTAAGAATTGTATTAGGCAGTTGGAATTTAGAATTCAGAGAGAAATCTGTAACAGAGATTTGGACATGCTGGTCTCAGCACCTTGCCAAGATTAGAAGTTGGAGGCTGGATGGGATCAATATGAGAGTGAGAACACGGAACCACAGTGTAAGACCAGCACTACGTCCTGTGACACTGTAATACTGCCATGTTACACAGGGAGAAGGCACTGATTGATTATGGCATGGGAAAGGAAAAGCAGAAGTCAAAAGAAGGATACATTTCAATGATTCTTGCAATTCAAATATTAAGGCAAAGCTGAAAAAGAAAATGTCTTTTCCATTCAACGGTAAGAACATCCCTTTATTCTTGGGGTGTAGTAACTAGCAGAAGAAATGGGGGCAGAGTAAGGTTAGGGCTTTCCTTGTTTTCCTTCATGTGTAACAGGGAAGATAGAGGTGGTTTAGTGGATGGTGTGGGAGTGTTTTCACTGCAGGGACCTTGAGTGTAGGTAAATGTAGAGGAGAGCCCACCTTTAGTCCTGAATCGGGTGGTGCTTCCGGCAGAAGAATGGCCATGAGGAATGGAAGAAAAGATCATATACCTGGCACAGGGGCCCAGGTGATTAGGAGGACAGAAACTTCTAGAAGTTCTCTATAATGTCCAAGTGCTCTGTGAAACAGAAAGCAGGTCAGTAATGGAGTAGGCAGATGTTCTGAAGTTAGAACGGAAGAGCAGCATGCAAATATTTCAAAAGAAAAGCCCTAGGGAGATTCTTTTCCCGGCTTCATACTGTGTAATGCTGAGTCCACACAGACAGAAGAAGGCCTGGTGACAGTGCCTATCAACTGTACTGTTGTCTCTCCCATCTTTAGTCATTATGACACTGAATGTCCTCTAGGCACAGTGGCAGCTGCTGTCTTGACTCTTTCTTCTGTCAGCTGCCCCATCAAACACTCTGAAAATCGTCGAGGGCCTTGTTAGCCACACATATTTCAATATCAAATCTTTACAGTTTACTAACAAGACTTCAACATTAACTTGTGAAAGCTGGTCATAAAGATTATCAGTTAAAGTTATTTTAAAAAGAAGCTAGAGGTGAGTTGATGGTTCTTTAAATGTGGTAATATTTTAAATATTAGAGTTATATAAATAAAATAATTTCAGAATACATTCCTGGCTTCTTCTAGACTCTCAATTCTATTAATAAATTTCTTCATTCTGTACGGCTTTTATTGTTTTATGATTACTAATCCATTCATCTGCTTAGAATTTTAGTAAGTTTTTTTGAGTCATTATGGTGTTGTAATATTTCTAAGAAGCCCTAAAGAATAATAGAGTCTCAGATAGGAAGTGGTTATAGAATTTATCTACTGAACAATTTCCTGTTGGGCACATAATTTAGTGGCTTTCTCTGTGGTTGGTTAACATTTCAGGCATGTGTCATCAAGGTTTTTTCTCTTACTAAAGTACAGTTGCCCAGTAAGTAAAATGTTCAAGCCCAACATTTTTCATATGAATATTTACTACTTGTGATTTGAAATGTTGTCCTTTGCACACCAACACCAACAGTCTTCTGATTTGCCTGACCTAATTCGAAGCTTATATCCTCATTTGTTTCTGCTGTAAATACAGTCAGGCCACCTAGTACTTTTACCTTCTGTTAATAGATATTTTTAAAGCAAGAAATTATTTTTCTTGGGAGTTGCTATACCCTTTTTTATTTCTAAATAACTATTAGGGGTTTCTATATGACTATTGGTTGTATATATCCCAAGGGAAGGACACAGAAACATTACAACTTATTAATAAGCTATAGGCACTATGCTGGGCAGGTTTTGAGCTATTCTAATTCTTCCACCTGTTAAAACTCACACAAATGTCAGTCATTTGCCAATCTGGTGTCTCCCAGGCTGCTTCTGCTCCATCAACCTGTACTTAGGGTGCATTTCTCTTGGCTATGTGTTCTTGATCTATTCTGCTTGATGGTGACTTCCTCCTCTCTCTTTTTAGAGACCCCCAGTCCCACCTCCTATCCTTTCTGCCCAGTCATAAGCCCCAGCCACTTATTGACAAATCAGGAATTAATGGGGAGCATTCTTCATGGTACATTAGTTAATACAGAGACCCAATATCAAGTTACAGTCTGCTGTGAGGCACAGTACTCAGCTTCTGAGTATAAAACACACAAGGCAAACCAAAACAATTATGAAAAATTGAATCTGGCCTACCTTGCAGATATTTTGTTTCTTTATTATTTTGGAATATACTGTTGAAAATGCTGTATTTTATGATTATGTATGACAAACTATCATACATAGAAATGTACTACCAGATATGATGTCCAGTATATGTGTACAACCAATTTTTCTAGTTCCTCCCTTTAGATCAATATTGATTTCTTCTCTACTCACTTGGATTATCAATGGTTCTCTTCATTATTATTCCTTGTTAGAGGATAGAAGCAAGTCTGTACTACTAATGAGGAAACATATAATAAAGGACAATATAGTGTTTAATTTTCCTATTGCTCTTCTTACGATGAGCAATATTGTCATTGTTTTCTTTTGCTTAGCTCCTCCTCTCCCGCTCCTACACTACACACCTATATTTTTCAACTCATGTTTATCTCCATGAGAAGCTTTAGAATGTATTTTTTGTATAAAAATATGCCACCGCTGTAAAATTTTTGTTCACTTACATTTAATTAAGAAATATTCTATTTCAGCTAGTTGACTAGATTCTATTCTTAAGAATGAGAAAGGCTGCTATATGCAGCTTGGTGTCTCCAAGATGGAACAGGGATCGATGGGAGACCACAGTTTATCTACTTGCTCCCTGAAGATGGTAATGCAGATTGTTCCTAACTTCCTTTTAACAAACAATGAGACTCTCTTGGAATTGCACCATAAGGAAATGATTTCTTAAGCAATGGAACACAAGGGCATTGTTAGATTACTTAGCTTAACATTCTTTCAAATTTGTAATTTTATCAGGGTTCTCAAATTATCCAGAACTCATCAGCTATTGCTGTTATTTGGCAAAAGGATAATTTAATATTTTAGCATACCATTCTCTGATTTATTGAAATATACATTTGTAGCCTCTTGTTCACTTGTCTCTTGAGGCTCTGTTACACTCTTGCACATGTGTGGCAGTTCCTAGTGTATGCTAAGTGTGTTTTGTTTTTTGTATCACTAAAAAATTCTCTCATCTAACAACTATTATAGTGTCCTTTGTTAAGTAGAAATTTTGAACTTAAATCAAACCAAAACTCTTCAAGATTTCTTTTTTTCTATATAGGAGGGCAAATAAATGGAATGCGGTAACCAGCAGGAGAAAGGGAGTAGAGAGGGGTTGAGGTTTCCTTTGAGTCCCATTACATGTTATTAGGAGGACTGAGATGGGTTCATTGAATAAAGTAGGGGAGGAGGGGCAGGATTTTTTTTTTTTAACAATGCCCTTGAGCAGGTGGAGACAGAATCAGGAGGGCACAAGACAGAGCTGACATTAGCCATGAAAAGCTGTTGCTTCAATGGGGTGGAAGAAACGGTTTGGATTTATTTTAAAAATTCTATTCTACTTACTGGGATAAAGTTGTTCATTTTGCACCATCTTCCGTTATGGATCTGTGGCCACAGCACAGATTGGACACTCTAGAAGCTACTTTGCATGTGCAGTTGAGTAAGAGTCTGGTTATATTTTTATCTAACCATGAATCTGTTCTCTCAATCCCATCTCTCAAGGATTTCTTCTTTGCTTCATCATGCCTGTATCAGGCAAGATCCTCCAGAGGGGCTGAATTAACAGAATGCATCCATGTTACAAAAGAAGAAAACATAACTAGATTGGGTTACATGATAAAGGGTGGACAGTGGTTGTCTGCCTGCCCAGGGAGGCCACGGACGCTATCACTGGCCAGTCTATGAGGCTAGATGCTTCAGTTTGCCTAATCTGACATTAGAGGAGGAGTGCAGCTGCAGTAACAAGGGACAGATGCCCTCACCTGGGAGAAGCAAAGGCACCTGCACTCCCCCTATAACCCCCTCCCACTCAAGGTGCTTGTCACCTGGGGGTGGATCTTCTCCTTTATGGAATTATGGAATTTCTTTCAAGTGACTTCAGGATTAACCACTTTTATTTATTTGTTTTTAAAAGATATTAAAGGTCTTATTGATCACTCATCTGTCTTAAATTATGTTAAAATCAACCAGAGTATTTGTCTACTCTTTACACAAACAGTGGTCATTCCTTGTGGGCTCATCTTTATCAATTAAATATGCTCAGTATGTTTGGTATATATTAGGAATTCATGCCCTCGTAAATGTGACCCAAGAAATTAGTCTAATATATCAATATACATGGAAAATAGAAAAAGAAAAGAATTATTTGTCAAAGTATACCCAAATGTGTTATATATTTGTCAGTCATTCATTTGCTCATTCATTTCACAAACACTTAAGTGTTCATTATTTTGGGATTGTGCTAATATGGGAGACATAAGGGTGAACTAAAAAACATAGTTATTAAATATGATCTTTTGTGAGAAAGAAATATTAATTAAAAACTCACCCTAACAAATTTATCATAGTAATCGTGACAAGTATTTTCACCTAGTTCAATGAAGAGGGTTTTACCCTGTAAATGAATGTTGACATTTGTAGAAAGGAGCATAGGAGAAATCTTCAAGCAGAAGAAAGAATACATCATAGGGCTTCAGCAAAACAAGCCTCTGAGTACAAAGGTCTGAAAAACACAGGTTTTATATGTGCATGTGTGTTTGCATGCACACATGTGCACCAACCCTTAAGAGTGCAGCAATATTTGTAAGTCAGGTAAGATACAAGGAACAGTCTATACACAATCAGAAGACAATATATAGGCACAGCCAACATGAAAGAAGGAAACCAGGATGGACAGTCTTTGCTTGTCTGGCCTGGGATTTGAACTCAAACACATCCTCTATCACCGGCTCCCTTGTATATATTCCACTTCATTGACACTAATTTTGAAAAGGAAGCTTTAAAAAAGTATATGAAACAGTAGAAAGTAAATACTTTAACAGAAATGCAAAACTGTATTTCTTGCATTACAAAAGAATTCATTTTTTAAAAAGACTAGGGAACATTTTCTAAAACTACACAAACCTTATTATAGCTTAACTTTAGTTTTATTGATGCCAGAGGATGTTTTCCCTTGCTGTGGAGATGGAGCTGAAAGATTTGAAGTGGCAGGTGAGTTAGTGTTATGACTAGTCCTAGACCAGGTAAAGCGCATCCTTCAGATGCATACTAGAAAGGCAGGAAGAGCCACAAGAGTGGGATGGACCTTGATGTAGGTGGCCAGAGATGGGGCAGGATGGTGTGGAGAAGAGGGATACCCATCATAACAGACACAGAAGGAAGCAAGGAGCATATAGAGCATTTACTCCGAGGGCATCACACACTGTACCATGTGATCCCTGTGAGAACTCTGGATAGTTGTGCTGTAATTATCATCAGGTTTGCTGCCTACGTCTGACTCTGAGACCTAAGCAGCACACTACAGTCTTGTTCCTTCTTCCTCCTTAGATTTGTGTCACACTAGCTCCACTGTCATTCTGGATCAGGGACACACCTTGATAGGTCGAGTCCTGCTGAAAGCCACATTCATCCACCAGTTTTTTTCCTGGACTCTGGCAATCGCTGGGGTTAGAGGTGGAGGTCTACAGGTGACTCTGTCCTTATCTAAGTAAGTGGAGTTTTTGTTCATTTGCTTGTTTATCTCAGCGTAGTTAGTTTCTGGCTTCTGAAACTAAAAGGCTGTGAAGCTATTGGGTAGATTTGGGCCCTAGAGTTCAAGGTCTACATTGTTCCTGTCTTTAAGGAGCTTTTGGTTTTGACTCTGTATGAGATCTATGTAACGGACGTTTGTCTCAGCTGTTTCTTAGTAACTCTCTCTGGATCAGTTTAGCAGTTAAGACTTAGATGAAGGAGGTACCACAGGCAGCAGCCAGTGTTCTGGATTACGTATCAATTGTGAGTACAGGTGCCTGAGGAGTTCTCAAAGCAGGGCTGGACAAACGGGAAGCTGATTTTTACTTTTGATGCTGTTAGAGTAAGGGAGAGCTGGCTTCTGTCTCAGGGCTCTGTTCCCAGCCAAATGACAGTCTCCAAAGGAGGCACATTGATCAATCTACACTTCTCATCCTTTCATGAGATGTTTCTAAACTGGTTCAAGGAGAAATTTACAGTCGCCAGCTAGTCTAATCCTTTGAGGCAGAACACTTACTGAGAATATGTAACTTTTACCTAATCCCTTGAGTAAATTTTCTCTAATTAACGTTGCCATTTGAAAGCTTCATTTCTCTGAGATGAGTTTCGTCCCTTTCCTTAGTGAAGAAGAGCATGAGCCATTCCAGAGGTATTGGAGGTTGAAGGTAGGCAGGAGTTTGGCAATGTCCTGTTGTCAAGAGGTGTGATGCTGAAACCAGCTGGCTTCTGTGTTTTTGGAAAGCGTGATAGGAGCTGGACAGTGTGATATCATTGCTAATGAGTTGATAGACATTTACGAAATCATCACTGGGCAAACATGAATGAGGATTAAGAAGTAAGAAAACAAAAACATGACAGTCAGACTCATGACCCAGGCTTATTTTACTAGCAAAGGATGCTAATTTTATGGCTGTGGAGACAATAGAACACCTACATTAATAGAAACCATCAGGGCAGGCACTTACCACTAATTTTGAATTTAACATGTGGTTGCTATTACCACCATTTTGAGTCTGTTCACAGAAAGGAAAACATTTTTGATAATTGAAATGGTACTGAGTGCTGCAGTCAGCTCTTCAAATTTGTTTTCTGCAACTATCTTTAAACCAGGCACCAGGGAAGGGACACATTTGTCTTTCTGGTGAAACTTCTGTGGTGTCTTTGAAAAGAGGTCAGGAGGTGAGTCAGAAAGTTCAGTGTGTGCTTTCTGAAGATGGAGAAGCTCTCAGGCGTAGTCTTCCTGGTTAAGTGTGCTTTAATGCTGTCATGGGCTTTAATGCTGTCAAGTCAGAATCTGATTCTCCTGTTCTTTTTTACTTTTCACCATGAATTCTAATCCTGATAGCATCACAGAGAAAAATAATTGCTACCAGGATGTCCAGGACTCCATCTGAGAGAGAAATCACAAAAGATAACACAGAGGAAATCAGAGATCCCACATTCAACCAATCCAAGGCTACAGTTGATGAGTTTTCTGTAATAACTTTGGCTCGCTCCTTCCTTCCTTCCTTCCTTCCTCCCTCCCTTCCTCCCTGTCTTCCTCTCCACCTTCCTTTCTTTCCTTTTCTCCCTAAATTATAGAACCAGTGTTACTGTCAATCTATTTTCTGAACCTTTAGACCTTTTAGGATGGAACTCCTGTTAGAACCTTATTTACATGTCTGTGGGACTTTGATTTACCCAATAGACTGTCCCTTGAGTCCACATTTTATCAGGCTAGCTTAAGGCAGCTGTAACTCAGCCAGTTGATTCAGGACAGTTGTGGGTTTGGGAGTTACCCCCCTACCTCCACCCCCCACCCCTCACCCACCCCCAGGTAACTCCACCGGCAGTGGGCAGTGCTCTGGGCGGGGCCAAGGCCAGAGCTCCCCTGTGAATCTTAGTACAGTCAGGGCTTCTGCTGGGCAGGGCCAGCTGTTAATCCTGCTAGACCGCCATCGGGGCGTGGTGGGGGTAGGGGGTGGAGGGTGACAAGGGACATATATGTGGCGTCTGCTGGTGAGAAATACCTAGGACAGGTGAAAGGTGAGAGGGAGTTCCCACCGGCTGAGTTCTTAAAGTCATGAAGACTTAAGAAAAATAACAAGGAGTGGCCGATTGGAGTCTTTTGGACTTGCCCTGAGCTCCACCCTCCGCCAAGAGGAAAAGCCCCCGGGGACCGAGGCGGGAGCATCAGACCAGCACGAGAAAAGCGCTTGTGCGCGCTCCACCTCTGCGCAGCGTGTGCGGGGCGGTGACCTGTCCCTTGAGCTGGCCATGGCGGCTGCGGGATCTACGCGCTCCGGGAGCACTGCCCTCGGCCTGGGACACCTGTTGACCCTCGCGGTGAGCTCCGGGGACCATCTCAAGGACTGGGAGAGGGACATGTGGTCGGGGCGGCTGGCCCAGGTGGGATCACCGGACCTCAGGACACCTTAAACTGCAGCAGTTGTTGGCGGTGAGGGAGGGCGGCAGGAAGCCGAGCGACCCGGACATCAAGGTCCCGCAGGGGAGGGAGTGTGGCTGCGAGCTGTAATAGGCGCGAGCGGATAGAGACGGGGGCGGACCGCAGACGCCCAGCCAAAACCCTGGCCTCGGGGTTCTCTGGGCAGAGCGGGGTGCGCCAAGGCTGTGCCCGGGCCTGGAGCACCGTCACCGGAGCTCTGGGTGCAGGCCGCCCCGAGTGAAGTCAGCTGCCTAGCAGAGGTCACCAAAGGCCGGTGTGGTGTCCTTGGGGAAAAAAGAAAACCCAACCAACCAAAACAAACAAACAAACAAACAAACAAAAAAACCCCCCCAAAACCAAAAAAACAAACTTGTTGCTTTTGAGGGTTCCTTGCTTGGGGATGGAATTTTAGAAGTGCGTTGGAATGAAGGAGGGAGTCTGGACTTTCTTCCAAAGTTAGATGGGTGGATACAAGGTGATCACTGATCCCCTCAATCTCTGGGAAATGAACATCCTAGCTAGCCCTGAGATCTTGTCCTAGAAGGAGTTTGGATTTTTCTTCTCAACTCCTGCTCAGACTCTTTCTTGCTTTAAGAAGTACAACAGCCAGGACCTTCAGCCCTCTCAGAAGTGTGAGTCAAAATTTATGGTTTTATTGAGGACAGGACTGGATCTCTCTAGGGAACGAGAAGACTCAAGAGTGACTAGGCCGTTGGGGATTGTGGGAAAAGAATGCTCCAGATTATAGTTTTATCAGGGTCCCTTGTACAAGGAAAAAGTTCACTATGCTAGGTGCAAAATAGCTACCAATTTGATACTGCCCTAATGCCCTTGGCCTGAGGCAGGCAGTCACTCAAGACGGCTTTGAAGACTGGAGAAACCCAGGGAACCAAAGTGTGTGGAAGTGAAGGGTTCCAAGGGTCTTGACATCTTCCATTTCTCCTCAAGTCTCCTTTCACAAGAAATTCCTGCATTTTTAATTGCTGAAAATGTGATTGGTTACTGGAAGTCCCAAGGAATGAATGGTCTAAACTTTCGATCAGAATTCCCAGAGGCTATTCATAAACACAGATTGGGACCAGAGCCTTGCAGTCAGGATTTTATGACGAAGGAACTTAGCCTAGGGCAAATAATCGTCACAAAATATTCTGCTGATGACAAAGAGTGAATTTAGGGTGATACCTAGTGAGGGACATTGCCACTTCCTTTTATATCACAGGGCCTTATTCTTTGGAAGAAAAGGCATGCTTAGTCTTCCTGATAGAGTGCTGCCTTCTGCAAGCCCATACTCTGAGATCCTTTAGGAGAAACATATTCTGTAGGTGAATAAGTAGAGCCCTCCTTTCTTGAGTCTAGGAATGGGGATGGATAGGGGGTCTTCTGGCTACTTCCTTTATTTTGCTTTCAAGCAGGAAAGTGTAGTGTGTGTCTCCTCAGTTTGTTTTAAACTCCAGGGACCATGTGAACTCCAGTCTCAGATGGGTGTGAGAAAAGCATAGAGTAAGTAAGCACAGTGTCTACAGAAGAAGTTTTTCCAGGGGTGCGGCTCCCTGTGTCTCCTCTTTCTCATACACTCAGGTAATCCCTTGCCATTCCACCAGTCAGCTTCTCTCCACTTCCTGTACTGCCCCACCCCACAGTGTCTTAAGCACCTGAGCTTTCTTCCTGAAAGCCAAAAGGTCTTTGTTCTCTACAGCCTCCTAAGAGCTCCTTTGACAAGTTCAAGAGATGCATTCTACTCTACACATAATTCTACCCTGTTATTCATTCTTTATTCTGGAAATGAACACCTTAGAAAAAACTTTTGGCCCCCAGAATCTGACTTCTTACCTGGTTTCTTCATTCCCTACTCCCCCCCACCCATTTTCTGAGTATGACTTAAAGATGTAACATGAAATCTTCCCATTGGACGGAGCTTTAAGTGTACAGTAATAGCAAATTAACTATAAGCAGGTACCTTGAAACAGCTATCTTACACAATGGAAACTATTCTTGTTAGGCAGCGGACCCTCCTCGTCCCATGCCCCACGCCCTGGCCACCCTTCTGTTAGCACTCTGTCTGCTTGGCCACTGTTTTCCTTACTTGTAAATGCTAATTTTCTGTGGAGTCTTGCTGTAAGTCTTGTTTCTCAGAATGTATATCCCCCCCAACCCCCTGTTCCCGTCATTTCCTCTACCTTATGCTTTAAAATATCACATCATCCTAAATTAATATTGCTCTTTCGGACACCACCTTTAAACAACAGGCCTGTATCTCTACGTAGTATACTATGGCATACCATTTACTATGTTTCCAAATATTGTTTTCCTGTTGGTATCAGAGATTTCAATATATAGAACTTCTATATACCTTGATCTTCACAGAAAAGTCTAGAAGCTTTTTTCTCCCTATTACTCCCCTTAATCCTTTATTGTTTCAATAAGTTCATCTTCAGACATTTTGCAAGGGTTTGTTTACTGGTATCTATCTCTTTTGTTACAGGCTTTTGCTCTCACTAATGTCATAGTGGATAAACTTGGCTGTATACCATTCACATGCATATGAGCAGGCATATTTATGGATGGCAGAACCTGAATTGGAGATGATGAATACAAAGCTGATGGCTGTGATTTCGGAGCTGTTGTTCTCTCCAAATAGATTGCATATGGCTAGACAGGGAGCTGTTTTATGTTTGATGTCATGTTACAGCAGTGGTTCTCAATCTGTGGGTCGCGACCCTTTCGGGGGTTAAGTGACCCTTTTCGCAAGTGCTGCCTAAGACCATCAGAAAATACAGCTATTTTTATTATGATTATTTTATATTATGATAAAGCAGCAGCAAAATTACAGTTATGAAGTAGCGACTAAAATAATTTTGTGGTTTGGGATCACCACGGCGTGAGTAACTGGATTAAAGGGTCGCAGCATTAGGGAGGTTGAGAACTACTATTTCATGTCTTTAAGGATTGTATCAGTATAAGAATTACTGAGATTGACGTTGAGGCTACTCGAACGCGTCAGAAGTGATTAAAAGCAATATTTCACATTTAACGGTTTTTAACAAAATGCTGTGTAGTTAAGACTGTGACAAAAAACTCTTACAAATTGCTAATGACAAAACTTGTGTAAATCTTCTGTGGGCTGTAAATAGATGAGGTGGAGGCAGACATGGTGTTTGTCTTTGTAAATCATGTAGCTAATACTTTCTACCCACATACTGACTTATGCTTTGTTTTTATTTAGTAGAACTTCATATGCTCTTTTAACGTCTAGATATCCCTTTGTTGTTCTTCTTCTTCATAAGTTTTCTATAACCCTTGAGTCGGCTCGTTTAACTCCAGAAAATACTCTGTTGAGATTTTTATAGGGATCATAAAGGTGTAATTTAATTTAGGATTAATATATGTATGTCGCCCATTTTTCCTACTGCAGACTGGATCTGCCTTTCTCTCTGTGTACATCCACCTATGTTTTGCATTTAGGTTTTTCTGAAGTAGGCAAGTCTTCAGTGGGGACCTCGTGGGAAGACAGCAAGGTGTTTGGTGCCGACAGTCAGGAAGCAGATGACTTGGTGCTGGCATGTGGCCTTCTAGTCTACTACATTTACTTCCTGGCATTTCCACACATGTCTATGCTTTAGAAAATTACTTCTTTTATAGTGTGGTACTGGTTTTATTTATGGACACAGAGTAGTGATAACTGTATTTAGCAGTTCCTTCCCGCATGGTAAGCTTGAGTTTTGTAGGTAAAGACAAAGCAAATGCAAATAGAGAAATTTTTCCCTCTTTGCAAGCCCTCACTCCTGTCCAAGATTTCCTCAATGTGACATGAAGCAGCTATGGTGACCTTGGAAAACCTATTATACTTCCAGGTTTAGTGAGGAGATCATCTACTTTTCTTGAGCCGAGAAGTGAGGGTTTATTTTGGCTACAGTTTGATGCTGAGGTCACTCTTGGTGGTACCTCACAGTCAGTGAGGTGTCTGGTCCCATTGTTTCCACAGGCAGGAGGCAGAGAACATGGATGCTGGCACCCAGTTTCTCCTTCTCACTCAGTCCTGCATCCCTGCCTGTGGGATGATGTCACCCACATTCAGGGTGGGTCTTCTCTCTTCATTTAAACCTTTCAGAAATATCCTCGTAGACACATAGAGGTGTGTTTCCATTAATCTATGGAAGAGTAAACATGACTATGGGGTTGTTTCTGATGCTTTCCCTGTGGCATTGTCCTTATAATAAACAAGAGACTTCTGACCCAAACCATGGATTTGAATATGGATTCTAAACCCATGGAAAGGCCAGATCTGCTGTGGCTCTCCCTCAAATTGAAGGTGTAATGGACAGCAGCTTCCTGTACACCGCAGGTGTGTCCCATGTTTTCACTTCACTCCATCTCTGTTGAGGCCAAGAAACCAGAGCCAATCTTGGCAGGTCAGAGGTATTTCTGGGTTTCTCTTCCCTACTTTCTATGTTTCAGTTTTATCTGCAGACCTTGCCCTTCAATTCTCTGCTCGTTTTGTTAGTTCTTCAATGCTGTAGGATGCTTGGAAATCATGTTATTCTTCATAGCTATTTACTTTTCTCACAACATTCTTCAAGTTTTCTTACATGTCTTCATTAAAATGAAAGTTTTCATCCCTCGTTCTATTTCTGTAAAATGTTCAGGCTCACCACTCTTCAGTATAAGCCTGCTTAGGTAACTTATTTACTTGAGACAATTTGCTTTCTGCATTGGTCCGTTTTCTTCATTGTTCTTAGATAGACCCAAGAAAAAAATGTTAAAGGAGAGAAGATATGTTCTGGCTTGCTCACAATTTTAAAAGTTTTAGTTCGTGGTTAACTGACTCCATTGCTTTTAGGTTCATGCAAGAGAAGCAGAAACATTATGAATGAAGGTCATGGTAGAGGAAAGCTATTTATCTCATGGCAGACCTGAAGCAAAAGGGAGTAACAGAGAAGAGGCAGGACAGGGCCCATCGTTCACAGACTCATCTCCAGTGACCTCCTTGGGTGATTCAGGAGCCAACACAAACTTTCCACCGCCTCTAACAATGCCTGCAAAGGAAGCATTCATTAATTGCCATTCATTAGGTTAAGCTCACATAACACAGTTACCTCTCAGTGATTGGGTGTAGCACCCAGAAGGCATACCTTTGGGGTCCCACCTTATTTGTAAGCCATAGCAGCTCCTTATAATGTGTAAGAGGAAGACTCCACATGGGTTGTTGACACTATTCAGAAGTTGCTCCACACTTTTCAGGATCACTTAAATCTTTTTTTCTCCTGAGATTGTACACATCAGCCACTAGAGCAGTGGTCGCCAATCTTCCTAGTGTTGTGTTGAGACCCTTTCATACAGTTGCTATGTTGTGGTGAGCCCCAACCATTGGTGGCCTTAGGCTATCCCTGTGAATGGGTTGTGTGCTCCCCAAATGAGTCATGACCCACAGGTTGAGACCCACTACACTATAGCTTTCTATTTAGTTCTCTGTTGTCTGTCATTCTGTACATTTGCAGTTTCAACCCTGCCTTCTCCTATCATGACTGACTCATGGCCACTCCTCAGTTGACCTCATCTGGTTCCTAGGTGAGGCTGGCTCTCCCTGCTCTCCTATACCAGCCTCAACTTCCCTGCCATGGCATTTCCATACCCTACTGTGTTTACTGTCTTATCCTGGGGTTGAATTTTCATGCAGATCATGTTTGCTACTGGGTGTCTACTAAAGAGTAGACATTTAATTAAATTCATTTAATATATGAATAAATGGGTGTCAGGAACACTGTTTCCCAAAGCAATTGTCTTAACCGGGCTATTCACCTCCACCAGTAAGACTTCTGTGTAAGTACCATGTCCCTACCTTGGAATAGTGCTATGCCATTGAGTTGTTATCCTCACTTCCATTTGTATGTGTCTGTAATCTTGTTGCCATGCAACCGGCTGACTGACTGCTGATGAATGCCAGATAAAACCATTCTGCAGCTTTCTGCCTCTCATTTCTGCTTTCCTTTGCACTCTGGACAAAACAATGTTCCAGACGGCTCCTAGTGGAGCTGATTTGCTCCCTCAGTTCACAGAGGCTCCAGCCTTCTCTACCATCTTTCTCTGGTCTTTTTCTCCAGTAACTGTTATCTGTCTTGGCCAATCCTTGGTGGGACGTGACATTTGAGCACTTGTCTGTCTTCATTGGTGTCATGCAATGTGATCCCCTCAGGGCAAGGTCCTTGCTTTGCACACTGCTGGAGCTGATGACTGAGCTTAGCACCTCCTTATCCCTGAGTGTTAGTTGAGGGAGTAAGTGTTGGTTGAGTGAATGAATAGATGTACTTTGTCAGTCACCCTGAGCCACAGTCCTCAAAACACCTGGTTGTGCTCCTGCAATCTTTGCTATGAAGCCTGAGAAAGTTCCTTTTTTTTTATCTTTCAATTTTAAAGTCTTTGGGTGGGAGGGTTGTGATCTATTTCCAATTTTGCAAATAAAATATAACCTCTACCTTTTTGGATCCTTTCTATATAGGTTAAATTGTATAATTACAGGGGCTTTAAGATAGATTGGAAATAAGATTTTCATTCAAATCTAGCCAGTTTTAGTTTATGGTAATGGACTTCTTGCTTAGCAGCATAGCTGCTGGTTGGATTCCTTGCCTTTGGTCAAGGACTGGTAATCTGAAGAAAATGGAGTGTATATCTTTCAGAAACATCCATAGAAAAAGTTCACAACAGAATTAAATTTGAGCCTCCAAATGCAAAGTCAGTTGGAATTGGCTCATTGTGGATCGCTAAATATTAAAAACATCTGAAGTAAAGTGCTCAGAATAAGGTCCGATGTCGTGTGGACTCAGATCTCGATTCTGCCCGCCCTTCCCATGGCAGCCACAGTGCCCCTCAGCAAAGGCACCGTGGTTTGGTTTAGCAGGCTATTGCTTTGGTTCTGTAGCTTCTGGGATGTTGAACACTGATGGAAACGGTTTGATGATTTGGTGAATTTATTTATTTCTCTTTGCTGTGTGTGTTTGGTACTGTCTCACACACATGTTGCTGCTGGATCTTCCCTTGACCCTCCCAGTCAGTGAAGTTACTAGTAAATTCACTTTACAGAACAGCATAAAAACCAGTCTTAAGGAAAAATGTGGACCCCTGAGCATGAAATGCATTGGGAAGAAGGGAGTGCTTAGCCTTTTACTCATCTCCTTCCTAGATTTCAGGTTTCTTACTCTAGTACACATTTCTTATTTTATTTTGTTAAATTAAATTAAATACATTGTGTGTGTATACTTACATTATTAATGTTTCTTTTATGCAATTAAATGAATATTACTATATAATTGAGACTCTACATTCATTATAAAGATCTTGTGAGTGAGTGTATGACACTTACTTGTTTGTTTTAGATCCTTGCACTCGCTTGTGATGCCTGTAAAGAAGTCATCCTCCGGGTCCCCTCCGAACTACCTGCTGAGAAATTTGTTGGCAGAGGTAAAGGGTGGCTACAGTGTGTCATAAACCCTGATGTGGTATGCTCTCTTAAACGTCCCTGTGATGTGTAGGACCATGAAGGTCTTGTGATTAATAGCTAACAGTGAACAGTGTAGTCATTTTGATACTTTATATCATACCAATGAAATAATTATTATTGATTGGAACATATGATTATCCAAAGAAGATAAAAAGATAAAGTTCAAATAATAACATAATTTTTGATATTTATGTTCCATGTATGATATTGTATATGCTAAATATGCTTCTAAGCATTTGAGAAATAATATTGAAGTTATTTCTTGAGTTTGGCAGTGTTCTTGGATTTTCATCATTAAACATTTTGATGTCTTACTGAATTTTATTTCTTCTCCTCCTCCTCCTCCCCCTCCTCCTTCTCCTCCTCCTTCTAGGTTCTGGGCATCAAACTCAGCGCACTGTATTTGTTGAGCAATCAGTTTATCCTGAGATATGTCTTTAGCCTTGTATACTTCTTTTAATAAATCAATTCTTTATTTAGTTTAACTATTAAAATAAGTGTGTGTATATATACACGTGTGCTTCCCCTGCCCTCCCCCCATGCAGGGTAAGAATTTTATTCCCTGACATCTCACTGGCCCAGTCGATTCTTTATGTAATTTAGTTGTAGAAGGAAAAAAAAATCAACTAAATGTGAAAATGTGTTAATTATTTTACATTTAGTGTAGACTTCAGTAGTATTTCGATTTAGTAACTGTTGACTTTAATTCAAGTACTGTGTAGTCTCTAATAGCTAATTTTAGATAAGAAAGAAAATTCATTGTGTCAAATGTTCAAATACTGGAATTCACGGAATTCACATGCCATTTTTTCAGGACAAGTATCTCTTTAAACACATGTAAAACAAAGTGTTAGAAGCAATATGTGTATTTTGAGAGGACCTCAACCATATAGTTTCACATATGATTGAAAAATGCTATATATTCCACTATGTGATTTAAGTGTTTTGATCCCTGAGACAAAAGTTTGAATGTCTGGGGATGAAGTAGCCATCAACTTTAACAATTAAGGCCAATATTTTTTGTCTCCTAAATCAAGGTACTAATACTTTTGAACTCAGTGTTGCTAAATTGAGTGCTGTGTGTATTTTCTGCAGTGAACCTGATGGACTGCCTTAAATCGGCAAATATAATTCATCTGAGTGATCCTGATTTCCAAGTCTTAGAAGATGGTTCTGTGTACACAACCAATTCTGTTGTTTTGTCCTCGGGGCAAAGAAGCTTTACCATATGGCTTTTCAACACAGATAGCCAAGAAGAAAGGGAGCTATCTGTCCATTTAGAGGGCCCAGTAGAGGTAAGAGAGATGATATAAGTGAAGTGTAATTGGTGTTTCTTTCGGGGTAACTGACACCGACAAGGAAGATATGGAACCAGAGAAGACTTGGGGGGACACTTTGGTTAGAAAGGGAATGAGAGCCAGGGTCAACTGTGTTGTAGTGGTGGAGGCTTGGTTGTGAAACATGTCATTACAAGTTGTCATCCCTTTCATTTAGGATAAGCTTCACATGAGAACAGGAGACAGGACACAAAGAAACACTTTGATTTGGGGGATGTATTTCTAAAAACAAGTTTGGAAACTCTACCTCTTGAAAAGCCCACAAAAGGATTTCGGGCCAAAGATGTAGATAGTTTAAGCAGGCATTTATTTAGCCAAGCCAACAAATAGTATAAAGAGAGATTCAATTGTGCTGTTCCATGGCAGGGATCAGCCAGTGAATTCTGTGTTGTGGATCTTATAAAAAAAGTTTTATAACTATTCATGAAGTGGATAGCATATTCTGGGGAAAAGGTGATCCTTTTATGCCGTCAATTTATGATGGACCACATTTCACTTTTATAGGGTTTTTTTTCCCCATGGTCCTCTAGAAAAGCTCACAAACAGAGTAGGAGTTTGGTGGGGGTAGCGTGGGGGGACAGAAAGCCACAGTGCAAGTGATAAAATGATGACATCAGGCCTTGGGGGATGCAGATCCTTTGTTAGGGGACATACGAGGGAGAATGCCCTGGTGCCTTAGTTTCCAATGTGTTGGGAACAGTCTAACTGTGGCTTTAACACACTTACCCTAGAGGGGATCTGAGTGTCTGGAAACTGCTACCTGGACACAGCTGCAACTTCCTTCTTTACCTCACATTTAACTCCTTGCCTACCCCATGTCATTAGCATGGCTCGTAGTCTTAGAAGACAGATAACATTGTCAAGGTTTCGACCATATGTGTGCCTGTTCATTTTGACACTGAAGGTCAAAAAAACCCTCTCCTAGTCCCTGGCTGTCCTTTACTGAAGTGGTCTGAGCTCTATCACCATATTTCTCTCTTCGTTCTGACAGATCTTTCTTGGTCCCCAGGCTCTGGCTAGTGGCTGGTGAGTGGAATGTGCTTTTGATAAATCTGGAAGCCAAGCCATCCAAGTCATTCTAACTGCATCTCCTTCTCCTGTGCTCTTGCATGGCAACGTGGCAGCAAGCATTTGCTTCTCAGTGTGGCATCTACTCTTCTGGTCTCTCTCTCTCCATATTTCATCAAGTTATTTTCTCAAGAGAATGGCTGGCATCACAATAACTACAGTCTTATTTTTTGTCAGTAGTGTTATTATTTCTGCAGTATTGAAGTTTAGTTTGGTTTTGAAGTTCTACTGTGGGTTTACATGTCCCTAGCCAGTCCTTATGAGAGGAGACAAATGTATCAGTTTGAATGTCTGGGGATGAAGTAGCCATCGACTTTAACAATTAAGGCCTATCTTTTTTGTCTCCTAAATCAAGGTACTAAATAAAAGACAGCACACAGAGAAAGTTCTCAGCCGTGCCAAGAGAAGATGGGCTCCTATCCCTTGTTCCATGCTAGAGAATTCACTGGGTCCTTTCCCACTTTTCCTTCAACAGGTAGAGTTTACTAAGGCTGCAGAAGTCTGTCATTTCCATTTTCAAAAAGAATCAATAGCTATTTAAAAGTAATTGTGTGAGGGTTGGAAATGTGTCTCAGTGATAGAATGCCTGCCTATTGTGCTTAAGACGTTGAATGAATCCTTACTGATTAAAAACATGAAACTATGTAAAATAGTTACACAAAAATATGTGAATGGAAGGCTTAGGTGCTTCAACATGTGTGCAAATATTTCTTAATAGTTATGCACATGTTTTGCAGCTTTAGTTGTGCAAACGTAATCTATGACAACTGTAAAACTCATGTAGTGTTCTAAAGCCATATTGGTGTTGCTCATTTTATATATTGTTACGAAGATAGCTGCTTTCAAGTGTATTGTGTATTTTGACCAAATTCACTCTCACCTACTGATTTTTCTCTCCCTCCTCCCACTACCCTCCTTCTTTCCTCCACTCCCTCTTCTGCTTTCATGTCATATAGAAAATGGTTTTATACATTATAGATACTATATGTATAATACATTACCTACACATATATATACAGTTTAGATCCATAAATGGGAGAAAATATGGTGTTTTTTTTCCAGAGCTTGGCTTATCCATGTAGACAGGGTCTTGCCCCTTAGCCTCAGGCTGGCCTTGCCTCCTAATTCTCCATCTCTCTTTCTCGGTGCTGGGACTACAGGCAGATGCCACCATATCTAATGAAAACTAGCCTTTAAAAATACTTGGCCAAATACAATAAAATCTCAGGACTAAATTGAGTGGCAATAGATAATAATTCAATATCATCTTGCTATAGTTTTTAATAAAGAGAAGTCCCAAATGTTTGGTTTATAAATATAATGTTTAGTCTATAAAATATTTTTGGATTTGCTGCTGTGGTATTTTGCAAGTATGTTGTTTTTGAAGATTTCTCATTGTAATTCCTTATTATATTGCTGAGTTTTTTTCTGAAAACTGAACACAACAGGGGATAATTGTTTATTTTAGTAACTGGCAGTGTGATTGAATAAAAATACATATACAAGTTCTGCTGAAGTAAAAATCTGTTCCATGCTTATACTATCTGCTCTCTAGATCCAGTCTGACACAGCTCAAAACTACACCATATACTATTCCATCAGAGGTCCAGGAGTTGATAAAGAACCTCTAAACTTATTTTACGTGGAAAGAGATACTGGAAACCTGTATTGCACTGGTCGTGTAGATCGTGAGCAGTATCAGTCCTTCGAGGTAAGGTCTAAAGATCATGTGTTGTATTAGAAGAAAGCTGGGGAGGAAAGGGTTTATTTGGGTTATGCGCCACATCACTGTTCATCATTGAAAGAAATTAGCTCAGGAACTCGAAACAGGCTAGGAACTTGTAGGGACGAGGTGGTGCAAAAGCCATAGATGCTGCTTTCTGGTTTGCTCATCACAGCTTGTTCTACCTGTGTTTTCATAAAACTCAGGATCACCAGTCCAAGGATTGTTCCATTTACAGTGGGCTAGGACGACCTCCCCCATCAGTCATTATTAAGAAAATGCCCTACAAGCTTGCTTATAGTCCAGTCTCCCGCAAAAAGTTTTTCAACAGGGGTTCTCTGCTTTCAGAAGACCCTAGCCCCTGTCAAGTTGATAGAAAAATTAGGCAGCACAGCAGTTACTAACTGCAGCCACTATAACATTTACTCCCTTGCCCCAACAAAGTAAAAAGAATAAATAAAATTCATTAGGTTATTTCTGGTTTTATGATTTTTTTTCTGTTTTAATTTTCTAAAGGAGAAACAGTTGGCTACGCATTTGTTTGTCAGAGAGGGTTTAGCTCAGTGACAAGAGCATGCTTGACCCATGTGAGAAACTGAATTCCATTCCTAGCACCACAAAAACAAAACATGCTCATATATATATATATATATATATATATATATATATATATATATATATATTTTGATTTTGCTCTATTCACAGCTGACTGCATTTGCAACAACTCCAGATGGGTATACACCAGAGTACCCACTGCCACTCCACATCATAATAGAGGATGAAAATGATAACTACCCGATCTTTACACAGACAGTTTACAGCTTCACAGTTCTGGAAAATAGTCCCATTGGTAAGTAGCTACACCATTGATATAGGGAGGCTTGAATGGGCTTTGGTTCATAAACTGAGCCTCTCTGTGGCCCCAGGAAAGCATCCTCATGTGGTGTCAAGAACAGGACATTTTCGTCTGAGTTTCACTGGTTTCTTCGTTTGACAACCTTCGGATTCTTAGTTTCTTATCCAGTCAATGCATTATCTGTAGACAAGAATATCAAAAAGACTGCATGATTCTGGTACCCTCCAAATAAGTTACTTTACATATCTATGAGAGGTGAATGAAATGGTTTTAAGTGAAGAACCTTTAAACAAAGTCATTCAGCATGTGAGACCATCTCCTGCATTCCAGTGATGAGTAAATGGGTAGGAACATTCTGGGCATGATCAAGAGTCATGAGAATCCTTTGGGGACTTACCGTAGGAAGACCTGACTGAACCAATTAATGTTTAGAAAAAACTGCCTCAAATGGTTAATGTAAGCACAGGCTTGCAAATGAAAAAAGAGCTTAAGAATAATCAGAAAAAAAATCTCAGTTTAGAAGTGCAGAATTAACAAAGGGATAGCATCATCATTTTATAGAGGCCCACAGGAAAATACAGTGAAAATAGTGGTGGTCACCATATTCCCAAAATATTACACTATGAGTGTATTTAAAAAGAGGTGTTATTTTCTGTAAGCATCTAATAACTTATAAAAGCTGTGATACTGCTCTGTCAGAAAGTGCTCCAGATGAATTCCAAAGCAGCCAAACAGAGGGAGTTAAGAGATAGAACACATTTGGGTTTGAAACTGAACAGGAGCTTTTCCCCCACAGGTTCTCCGGTGGGGGAGGTCTGTGCAACAGACAAGGATGAGCCGGGCACCATGCACACTCGGCTGAGGTACTCCATCCTGAAGCAGTTTCCTTCTCCACCCACGTTATTTACTATGCATCCCAATACTGGTGTGATCACCACCACGTCAGCTCAGCTGGACCGAGAGGTAACTAATGTCAGCAGGGAACGCTGGATTAGAGCCTAATTTTTAAGAGCACACTGTCTCAGCTGGATAGAGGGGTCTCATGTGGTAGGGGATGAAGCTGGCTATTTAAGAGCATGGATACATTATCTCTAATCTGAAAAATCTCAAGGTAGAAATGCACCAAGATATGAGCTTTTTTTGAACAATAATTTGTCACAGACCGAAAATTCTGCACCTAACCTCATGGAACCAAAACACAGTCATTCTAAAAATACAGTATAAAACCGCCTTTGAGCTGTGAGCATTCAGTGTTAGTGGAACACACAGCAATTTGTGTCTTAATATGGGCCTGACACCAAGGTACCCTGTGATGTAGATTCAAGTGTTCTAAAATCTGTTAACATCTGAAACATTCTGGTGTCCAGGCACTTTGGATGACGGGTGCTCACGCCTGCTGTCTCTGCAAAGGAAGGTCATTAAGTAACCTCATGGCATGTTAATTTAGAACATCTAGAATATTCTTTCTTGAATTTTATCTTTTATGAAATCAAAATTTTCATAGAGATATTGAAACAAGGAAGCATCTAATAAAAGTGAACCTTCTCAAGATGGGTGGAAATATATTATCCACCTTTTAACTTTTAAAATGAAAGAATACTTTTAAGCCTTGTTTATGTTCTTCTCCTTATGTAGATAAAATGTCTTTACATGAATAGCCTGTGGTTCCAGTTTTAGCTAACTGCTCAAATCCTTATCTGCCTGGACATCTGAAACGCACCATAGGTGCAGTGTATATAAAATTTAACTTGCCAGCAACTCTCTTTCCCGTCTTGTTTTCTTTTTTTTTCCCAAATGACTTTAGTAAGTTCCTCAGTTGATGACTTTTCTAATATCCATTTGCAGTCGTGCTGTTAAGACTGTGTATGCCTCTTCTCATCTAGATCCAAAAACTTTCCAAAGTAGGCCGATATCCCTCTGAGGATGCTTTACATGTATATTGTATACTTTTACTGTGACTACGCTATTAGCTATTTATTTACTTCCTTACATTCCCCAGCCAGTGCTATGCACTAAAATCCCAATAAAATTTTGCTGCTCTTATGTAATGTCACCTGTGATCTTTAGTCTTGGAGTAGTACATGATTATTGAGTACTTTTATGAATCTCAGAATTCCAACAGTGGCTGGAGACACACTCATCAGTTGGGCCAGGCTGTACTTTCAGGGAACCTGTGTTTAGTTCCCATAACCATACTGAGTAGTGCACAACTGATTATATCTCCAGGGCATGTGACACTTTCTTCTAACCACATGACCTCTGTGACACTGTGCTACACATGCACGCACTTAGGAGAATCCAGAATTTCAAATACTGGTAAATGATTAAACAATAACAAGCTATCATGTTTTCACTTCTTTATATACTTTAAATACCTTTATACCTTGTTGATACAAGTTAGCCCAAATTGTTGTTGGCAACAAATAGTTGTTTAATAAAAGTTGCTTAATAGTTGCTTAATAAATCACTTCAATAAGTGATTTAACAAAATGTCTTATAAATGTTCTCTGGACAACTACAGGTTCTTTTCATGTATAAATAGTACCTTTGGAATAAAAACAAACAAAAGAAATAAGATCAGAAGGGTTTGTTAAGCATCCAAACCAAACCTTTTAATGAACACTTACAGGGCTGGAGAGATGGCTCATTGGTTAAGAGTGGATATGTAAACATGTTGTGCTGGGAACCTAATCTGTATCAACTGTTCATAGCACCTACCACAGGGGATTGACACTCTTGGACTCTCTGACCATCTGCCCTCACACAAACACCCACATATACACATGATGATCAATAATGATAATGAATCTCAACAAGTAAATGAATATTGATGACAAAGTTGGTAACAAACAGTGGACACATGAAAGAGTTTACTAAATAGTTCTTGGCAGTAAGTTTTTAAACTCGGGATTCCAGTTTGCACATGTAGTTTCGCCCTTTTTAAATATTGGAGCTTCTCTTTTGTCTACAGATAACACAAATCTGTATTTTAGGACAGTAAAAAAGAATTTCTTTGCTTTCTCAGTCAACTGACTATTTTCAATAATCTCAGTGCACTTTGCTGCAAAGGAAACGTGCACCCCTCCTGAGAGGCAGCAGCGTGAGGGTCATAAGGGCAGGCAGGTAAAAAAGTTAGTTGTCATTTAAGCCTGCATATGGAAGAGGTTGTGAGGGAAAATGGGTTGCCAAAGGTGCCTGTGAGTAACAAACATTGACACTTCAGTTTTATTTTAGTTATTTAATGGGTGAAGGCAGGAAGGATTAGCAGGGACCGAAATTATGGTACAAAGACGGCTGAAAAGGAGACAAGCAGTCATTTTAGTAATAATAGTTTAGAATATAAACATGTACTTTGGACTGGACATAAAACATTATCTGCATTGCTGTGGAATACTAACATACCCATGACTACAGTGTTTCTCTTCCTTTTGAAAGTTCCTAAAGGTAATTGTATATTTAGTTGATAGCACTTTCCCTTTGAGAAATGACTCAGTTTTCGTATATCAATCACATATTACTAGAGTGAGACAGTTTTTGTAGGTGTAAATGCTGTGAAACAGAACAATGTTCTTCTAAATTATTAGTGCAAGTCAAGTTACAGAGTAGAAATCAAGATTCCATTTATAACGATGCTCTTTTACCTAATAGTTACATTTTCATTGCTTTCAGTTAATTGATAAGTACCAGTTGATAATAAAAGTCCAGGATATGGATGGCCAGTACTTCGGTTTGCAGACAACAGCAACCTGTGTCATTACTATTGGAGATGTGAATGACAACCTGCCAACGTTCACTCGTACTACGGTAAGTGTGTGCTGTTTACTAGAGAGAAATGCTTGAGTCGGTGTCAGCTTTAAAGTATGAATCCCTTTCTGTGCCTCATGGATTAACACAAAATGCTCACAATGACATGAAGGTTTAAATATGAGAACATGGTACTTGGAAAATTGCAAGAACAGGGCTTACTTCACATGGTAATCTGTTTTGTGAGGCTCAATTAATGAAGCTTTATTCTTCTTACTTTTTTTTAGTATGTGACATCAGTGGAAGAAAATACAGTTAATGTGGAAATACTACGTCTTACTGTTCAGGATAAAGATTTAGTTAACTCTCCTAATTGGAGAGCTAATTATACCATTTTAAAGGGCAACGAAAATGGAAATTTTAAAATTGTAGCAGATCCCCAAACCAATGAAGGCATTCTGTGTGTGATTAAGGTAAGAATTCATTGTTAAATTGGATATTTGTAATTTATAACATATAATAGCAGGCAAAGATTCAATGGGAAGAAAGACATTCTGGTAAATGGAAGCATAAAATAGATAATTTAGGTAATTATAAATACTATTTCATTTATATACATTAAATGGAATAAACATATTCATTTTGAGTAACTATTAGTTTGCTTTCTATAGCTGTGATAAAGCACCACGAACAAAAGCAACTTGAAGAGAAAACTTTTTTATTCATATTTGCTTGCACTTCCATTTCATAGTTCAAAGGAAGTCAGGGTAGGAACTCAAGGCAGGAACTGAAACAGAGGTCATGGAAGGACACTCTTTATTGATTTGCTCTCTTTGCTTGCTTAGTCTTGTTTCTTAGATACCTTAACAGCTTCTCAGGGGTGGCACCACCCACAATGTGCTGGGCCCTCCCACATTAATCATTAATGAAAAAAGTGATCACAGGCTTCCCCACAGTCTAGTCTTACAGAAGCATTCCTTGAGAATCTCTCTTCTCAGATGACATGGTTTTATAATGTCTTCATTTGTGTTTTATTCATGTGGCTGAGTATACATTTTATAACATGTATTTTAACAGTTTAGAAATTAGTGTGACATTAACCCCAACGGAGAGATCCAATCCTTTACGGAATATTCTTTCTGTTTCTGGATCAAGTAGTTTTCATTGATTTACTGAGTTTCTCAAATGAGTTAGACCTGGTCAGACTCAGGGAGACTGTCAGTAGGTTTGTCCGTATCTCGTATATAGTCCAGTCTCAGTTAGCATCCAGATTCACAGCATGCAACTCAGCAGTTAGAGATGTCCTCAATCCCATGACCTCTGATTCACATAATTTAAGAGCCAGGCTTGGTACAGGAAGGAGCTCAAGCTGCTTCAACCCTAGATGCTTATATGGCATCATAGGTTCATTTCTGTGACATCATTAAATAGACTATAATTTCATCCTGGGTTTAGAGCAGTGGTTCTCAATCTGTGGGTTTTGACCTCTTTAGAGATTGAAGGACCCTTTCACAAGGGCAGCATTACCAGATATCCTGCATACCAGATATTTACATTACAATTCATATCAGTAACAAAATTACTGCAGCAATGGTTGGGGGTCACCGTAACACAAAGAACTGTATTCAAGGTTAACAGCATTAGGAAGGGCGAGGACAGTTGGTCTAGAGAGTTTTCCTTTTATACATTCTCAAGGATAGTGGAACAAAGATAACTTCACTTTCCTCACAGTGATGCATTTTAGCTGCGGTTTCTGGGCTAATTTTTGTTTCCAAACAACAAAGAGAAGCCCTTTAAATCCTCTCTCTTACTTGACTCCACAGCTGTCCCACCCTCACGCCAGCCTTTATCCCTGGATCATTTTTTGTCAACTGCCCTCAGCACTTCTCTAACCAGGCGTAATAAAGCATACTTTCCACCAACTTTGGATGAAGACATTTTAAAAAGGAACAAATTGTGTCCCTAAGCTTTCTATATTCTTGTTCCTTCACTGTTTTGTTCAAATCCCTGGGAAAGTTCAAAGACTTAGACTCAGTTCAAGTTTAGACTAACTGAATTTATTCTTTAGGTGAGCATCCTTAAACAGCATCATATCCTGCCAAAGGGAGCTAAAGGTAGGGCTTATAAAGGTGGCCACCAAAGGTAGACATTACAGATATCTATAGACTCCACAGCTGGGCAAGAGAACGTTCTTCTTCCTCTCAGTTGTTTCTCTTGCCCATTATAAAATAATAAAAGGACCACTTCGTTCCAGTCCCACAGCATGAAGAGTTTATGGAAGAGAAAAGCAGGGGGGCAAAAAGCAAGATGCAAAGACCAAGGAAGTTTACAGAAGCAAAAATCAAGCAGTTAAGTGCCCCACAGCAGGAACACCCTATCCTATTCTTATCTCACTTGCAGGGCACCAGGATCTCACAGGCATTCCAGGGCAAAGGTCAATGGCCCTTAAGGGGTGCTGGTTCTTTAGCCTGAACAGGGGCGGTATGTGTAAATTATTAGGCAGGTCTGAGCACTCCCGTAGAAGTGTTTAATGATTGGGATAGAGCAATTTCTTTCTTCGAAGGCAATGATTTCTTTCTTCATGCTCCCCAGTAGGGCTGGCTGTCACATCACCATACCACTCCTAAATGTTTTGTAGGGCTGTAGCTACAGTAGCACGCTGGTCTAGCACACATAAGGTCCTTGATTCAAATTCTAAACCAACCTAAAGTGGGCATGGTGGTACACAGCTGTAAAATCCAGCCTTTGGAAGGTGGAGGCAAGAGGTTAAGATGTTAATGTCATCCTTGGCCAATCTTGAACGAGAGAGAGAGAGAGAGAGAACCTTAAAAATTTGACCTAGTTTTTGACTTCTAAATCTTTCTTAGACTCTAAGATAAGCTGTTTTAAAGTAACTACTATAAAATAACTGTTACAGTCCATACCCAAAATTGGAACATATATTAAGCAACTAAGTGGTTAAATCTTATCTAGAGCCTATCTGTGATACCTTTCATTTTCAATTTTCTTTGAGGAAAAGTTGTTTGTTTGTTGCGAGCTCCACCTAATACCTGATTTGTTGAAATCTCCCCCACAATTCAGGCCTTTGTTTAATGTTCTCATGACTGTTCCCAATCTGGTCCTTAGTATTTTCAAATCAAGAAGTCCTTCATGTAGTGAACTTCACCAGCTCTTCCATGCTTTGACCTGATCATCTGTATATTTCCTGTAGCCTCTGGACCATGAAGAACGGCAACAGGTGACCCTGCAAATTGGCGTAGTTAATGAAACTCCATACACTAGAGAGGCTAGCTCAAAGTCACCCATGAGCACAGCAACAGTGACTGTCACGGTGACAAATCAGGATGAGGGCCCCGAGTGTATCCCTCCAATGCAAACTGTGAGGATTCGAGAAAATGTACCAGTTAGTACTAGATATGATGGATACAAGGCGTATGACCCAGAGACCAGAAACAGCAATGGCATAAGGTATTTGTACTGTTCTTGTTCCTTTAGCATTTACAGTGCTAGAAAAGTCCATAATTCTTGTTATTGGCATTATGATTTGACTCATGGTACTTCTTGTGTTCCATCACTGTGATTAATAGGTACAGGAAGTTAAGTGACCCACAAGGGTGGGTCACTGTTAATGAAGATTCAGGCTCAATCACCATTTTCCGAACTCTGGACCGAGAGGCTGAGACAGTCAGAAATGGCATCTATAATATTACAGTCCTTGCATTAGATGCAGGTAAGAAATCTCTTTCTAATACCTTTATTTTCGATTGTATGCTTCCTCAGTTTTAAAGTAAATTACATAGTCTTTGTTTTCATATGGGATCAAACCCAGGCCTTTCAGATGCCATACAAAACACCCTGCTAACACTGCCCCCAGGCCAACAAAACACCTGTTCCATCTTTTGAGACAAGAGTTCACTGTACAGCCTTGGCCGCTTGGGATCTCTCTATGTAAACCATATTGGCTTTAAACTCATAGAGGTCTATCTGTCTTCAAGTGCTGAGAATAAAGGCCTTTGCCATCATTCCCAGCCTACCAAACATATAGTTTTAAAACCGGCTTTGTATACTCTGGATTTATTTTCCTTCAGCATAACATATAATTAGAAGTTTGCTGTCATCTACTAATCCATCAGCTAACAGACTCTTTAGTATTAGATGCAACTATAAGATAATGTCATCTAAAATGGGGCCAATGATATGGCCCAGCTATTAAATCCTTGCTACCAAACCTGCAGACCTGAGCTTGATTCTCAGATGTAGGGAGAGAATGAACTACTGCCAGTTGTCTTTTGACCTGCATTATCGCTCATAATAATTAAACAGATTTTGTAAAAATTAAACAAAAAGACAATTTGGTGTAAGAAACGAAGTTATATTAATGATAGTCCTTAAAAGGTAGAAAAGATGTATTTATCTGGCAACATTCAGGAGAGTCCAGAAGAAGGGGGAGGTATTTAGTCACATAGTACACTTCTAGAAGACATAACATTTTACAGGAAACTAAGAGTAGACGTGGGGTCTAGAATTAATTAAGCACATTGTATAAAAGGAATCAGTCACAGTTAATAGTGTGTTGTAAAATGAGAGAGTCCATCTGTGAGTTCACATAGGCCACTTTCATTTCTGTTGCTATGATGAAATGACCTTATGGAAAGCAACATGGAAGAGAAAGGGACTTTTTAACTCACGAGTCCAGGTTGTAGTCCCTCACCCCAGGCAAGTCAAAGGCGGAAACCTGAAGCAGGCAGTCACATCCACAGTGGAGAGCAGAGAGCATGAAGGCGTGCACAGCCAGTGCTCAGCAAGCTCTCTCTACTCCTCTGCAGCCACGGCTCAACATCCAGGGCTGCTGAATTACTCTGTGGCTGGGTGTACTCACCTCAGTTAAGGTAATCAGGACAATCCCCTCTGCACAGACACGCCCACAGGTCAGTGTGATTCCACACTAAGACAAACTGACAATTAAACTGACCCCATACCATATAAGAACCTAAAAGGTAAAATTATGTTTTGTACATCTTGAAAATTCTGAAAAATATAAGAACAGAGATTGTGTGTATAAGACTCCTGTGTGAAGTGTAATTCTATTGTAAGGTATATTTGTTTGGGTGTGGTGCATACTGGCAATTACAGTACTTGGAGATTGGAAGCAATAGGATCAATTCAAGGCCAGCCTCAATTACACAGTAAGTTTGAGGCTAACCTGGGTTACCTGAGACACTTTCAAAAAGAACTTGAAAAAACAAAGCTATAATTGAATTTAGTGCATTTGTAAAATAAATATGAAGTTATAAGAAACATAACTCATTATGGTCTAACCTGAAAAATTAAACTATATAAGTGATTTCGGAAGATGATTTAGATATTAGAACTCTGAGTTAACTCAAATATTCTCAGGTGTGAGTCCTCTTAAATGTTGTTTCTTTGCGGAGCCTTCCTCTTTCTAGAATATGTACTAGATGAATTTTTGCTGTTTGATTTTTACAGGTAGTTGAACTGTGATTTCATTTCTGTTTAACAAATCACTTTCTTCATGTCCTTGAAGATCTTATATGTGTTTGTTTCAAAGCTCTCATGTAAAATGAATCCATCTTCCAACTGGTGATTTTGTTGTTTCTGTTAACACTACCCATTGGAATCTATCGTAGCATTAACAGGGGCCATTTGATCTGCTCTGCCTTTAGATTCTGCCCTCCTACCTTACTCTGTCTCAGCTGGAAGGTAGTTTTGTAGTGACTTGCACATACATTTCTGGTCTGTGGTTCAGGCCAGTTCTTAACCTGGTTGTCTGGTGTGCCTAACTTGTGATACTTCTAGAATTAGCACGATCTAGCCCCTGTGCCAGAGGGACCTTGGCTAAAGTTTTGGTTGTCAGTCAAGCTTAGTTTTCATTTGCTTAGGTTGGCAGCTGCATATAAGACATGGCCTCAAGCTCTGGGTGGTACAGTTTTTGTTTTTCCTTTTCCTCCATCTGTAGTGTCCAAATCCTCCTTACTATGTAGAAAGAACAAATGGTTTAGAGACAGGACTCCTAGTTTCATGCTCGGCTTTAAACTTCGTAACCTCCTTCCTCTGTGATTGCTCCATCTTTGTATATCCCAGACTTCCTGATGCAGTACCTTGTATAGAGTTATCAGAAAGATGTATATATATGAATGACAGGTTAATTACAGAAGTTACACCCACAGTCCTAAGTTCCGTTTACTTAATATATAGATGACAGGCTATTTATGAGGCTACACCCATAGCAATAATTTCTACATTTTGTCTCTATACCCATTGAGCATCTCCTTGAACCATTTTTGGTTAAAATTTCTAAATACATATATTATTCAACCTCTTTGTTTCAAAACCTAAGCATTCTCTTTATGTATGTTAAACTCCAAGTTCTCTAGTCTAGCATTGAAGGGTTCTTAGCTCTTGCCTGTGTCAGCCCTCACCTTCTGCCCTCTCCATTTTCTCCACATCACTGGTATGTGTGACATGCTGCCCACACTTTTATGCTAAGTATGTGTACTCTTTCTATACTTTGTTATTATCTCTTCAAAAATCAACTAAAACTTCTCTGTCAACCTTTCTTAGGCCTAGTGAACATGATCTAGTGAATAAATAAAAACATCTAAGTAGCAGGTATTGTATGTATAATTCACTTGGAAGCAATAAGACTTTTCTTTTAGTGTTCCCAGTGCTGTTGCTCATGGCTGTATTTGTTGCAGTAACCTATGCATTGTAAGTGATTATTAAATATAGATATTAATTTTCAATGTAGGATTTCCTAGCAAAAAATAAAAGATAAAAAAAATTGTGTTCTTACTGCTCTATGTCTAGACGGGAGAAGCTGCACTGGAACTCTGGGAATCATACTTGAAGATGTGAATGACAATGGCCCATTCATACCCAAGCACACAGTGGTGATATGCAAGGCTACCATGTCCTCTGCTGAAATTGTTGCGGTTGATCCCGATGACCCAGTGAATGGCCCACCATTTGATTTTAGTTTGGAGAGTTCTGATTCGGAAGTACGGAGGATGTGGAGGCTGACAAGAATCAATGGTGTGTGCTTTCAAAAAACTGCCTTTCTTTTTCAACATCAGTATTCTCTCTCTCTCATTCTCTTCCTCCCCCCACCTGTCTTTCTCTCTCTGCATGTATATATGTATATCTTAGAAAATAAGAGAAAATTTCATTGTAAGAGAACCATTCCAGAAGATACAAAATTTGGCGTAATGGACAGTGAGCCACTCCAGTGTTTGCTCTTGATGATATCAGGGTCCCCTTAGGTATTCCTTAGATTTGCATTCATATCCAAGCACTCACCTGCATGGATGTTTTGTAACTGCTAGTCTGACAAGCAGCTGGGACAGTAAGCACCCCCTTGTAGGGGCGTCTGTGTCTTTCAGAGATCCCAACGTCCCACAGCTTCTCTCTGACACCATGCTGGTGTCTTTCTGTTTTGTGTCTACTGTGTTCCCTTTGGGAATCTTACTCTCTTTGGTTCCCAGTTGACTGTAGCCCAGAAGGGACCTATTGTGACAAGAATGGGTAAACTTAAAGTAGCTTTTCTCCATTGCCACACTGACACCAGCACTTAATTCTAGTCTCCTATACACACTGTCATGGACTGGGAGGTCATGGCCTCGTAGCTTTCCTAAAGTCACCTTTGGATGACTTGAAACATTACCAAATGTTTTCAACCCCATGCTTTCAGTGCCTCAGTTTTCTGCCATGACAAATTAAAGGACAAGTTTTTAAAAGTGCAAGCTGAGGCACCCTTTCTTGAACCAGGATGATCTATCTATGCTAACAAGATATACAGATTTTAAAACAACATTCTCCTGTATGTCTTGGGGAAGAGGAAAGAAAATTTTATTTGTTTTTTTCTTAAGAAAAGATAACTTTATTTTTGTGTTTTTGTCCTCCCTACTTGTTTAAGGTAATAGTATTTCAATTTAAATGCAATTAATAGAAAATGGGAGATTTTAAAACAATTCTCTTTAGCCAAATAACATTTGGCCATAATGTTCTGGTCAGAAGGCTTGTAAGTCATTTTGTCTCTGTGGTATAAGAATTGAACCCAAAGTCTTGTGTTCTTTAACTGCTGTGTGTTCTTTCACTGAGATGTAACCCAGCTCTGAGTTTTGTTATTTTAAAAATACCAGTCCGTGAACATGTGGAGGCTTGGGAAATGCCAGGGTAAAAAGAATGAACTAACAGAAGTGTCGAAGTGACATGAGTTTCATGTCGAGAGCTGGATATACCAGTTATTACATAAATCTGACAATGGTTTTTATTCCCTTGGTACATCAGTTTACACATCTGTAAAACTGGATTATTTCTAGAAATCAACAAGATAATGAAAGACATAGAATATGACTCACTCTTAGTTTTGCTTTTGGACTCATGATTATGTCTTAGACAATTGACTGAATTAGTAACTGTGGTTTCTATTGAAATGTCAGTTCTGTGATTTCTTGTCCTAGGAAGCCAGTTTCACATTGGGAACTTCAAATACTACACAGAAAATGAGCACTTTGGGCACAGTTTCACATTGGGGGAATAAGTAACAAAGTGGTTATTCTCTGGCTTTGTGGCAATCTAAAATGAGCATGATATTACATCTTTTCCTCTCAGTCCTAGATCCTACCAGCATTTGATCTGTATATTTCCTATTTTTCATCTAAAAAAAAATTACATCAAAACAGCAACAAGAAAATTTAGTGGTCCAAGTGTCCTAAAGGACCATAAGATCAAGTTCCTTTGGTGTGCTTATGTCCTGCCTGTTAAGTAAATGTGTTCCAAGCTGTCAGAACCAGTTCTTGTTGATAAACCACAGGTATTTGTGTCCATTTGGCACATTTTATGAAAACAAATGAGAGATAACCGAATTTCACATGGTTGACTCCCTGTGATGAGTCACACATGAAGGGAAATCTAGTGTGATGGGTTTAAGTGAACCGATTAAAGATAGGACAAAGACTAACCTCTTACCACGTCTATCAGTCATTGTAGGAAGGATTTGTTTATGGACAGATAAAATACTTTATTGTAAGAACCAAAGGTCTTTATTAAAGAGGCAGGACATTAGTTAGCTCCCTCACTGTGGTGACAAATTAACAGGCAAAGGAAGCTTGAGGAAGGACGGGCTTATTCTGGCTCATGGCTTGAGGGTGCAGTCCGTCATGGTCGGGAAGTCATTGCTGCTGGAGCTCGAGGGAGCTGGTCACATTCCCTCCCCAGTCAGGAATTAGGAGCCATTAACGCTGATGTTCAGCTCCTGTCCTCGGGACACTGTTTTCAGTGTGAGTCTTCCCTCCCCATTTAAGTCTCTCTGGGAATGCCCTGAGACACATGTCTAGAAGAGTGTCCCCTGGGTGACTTTAAAACCGGGCTGGGTGCGGCTCCGAGGCTTTCAGTTCAGCTGCAGCTTCAGGGAGGATCCTAGCATTTATGAGACTCCATGAGTGTCCATTTGTAGGGAAGTGTGTATCTGTCTGATAACAGCCAGGTTCGCACAAGGAGCTCTTCTAACACCTGCTTTTATTTATTTATTCAGATACAGCAGCTCGTCTTTCCTATCAGACTGACCCTCCATTTGGATCCTATGTAGTTCCCATCCGAGTTACAGACAGGCTCGGTTTGTCCTCAGTCACGTCGCTGAATGTCATTGTATGTGACTGCATTACTGAAAGTGACTGCACACACCGCTCTGGAGAGAGGACTGGTTATGCTGAAGTGAGACTTGGACCATGGGCTATCCTTGCTATACTGTTGGGCATAGCCTTGCTATTTTGTAAGTTCTTTCTTGAGTCTAACTCAAAGCCTTTAAAACAATTTAAAGACATATTCTTAGAATGAATGTTAATACTTACAGGTGGTGGTTTGAACACAGATACATTTCTATGTAACACAACATATTTAACATACACACTTAAAACTTTCTATGTATATCTATTTTATTTTGATGGTGGTGTCCCCTGTGTGAAGATCAGAGAACAATTTTTAGGAGTCTCTTCTTCCATTATGTAGGACTGTGGTGTGGGGGGGACATAGGTCATCCATTTGGTGGCAAGCACCTTTACCTACTGAGCCATCTCACCAGCTCATGTATTTAATGCGTACTTATGTGTAACTCTCCTGTCTTGTCAGCAGGATATACATTTCACTGTAGAAATATACCATGTGGTATGTGTTTGTAGCATACCTGCCCAGGGCACACTCTTCTGCTATATACACTTTGATATGTGCAAACATATGTTTAGAATGTATCTTTAGTGCACAATTTATCCAAATCAGACACTGTCAACTCAGTTTTACATTATTTGATGAGACATTCACAGAGCCCCTTTCTTTCTGTCTCCAGGTATCCTGTTTACATTAGTCTGTAGTGCTTCCCAGACATCAACACAACAGAAAATTCTTCCCGATGACTTAGCGCAGCAGAACCTAATTGTATCAAACACCGAGGCTCCTGGAGATGACAAAGTCGTAAGTCACCTGTGTTTTTAAGCCAAATACAAATGGCAATTCAGTCTATAGTATTTCTTCTAGCCAGTTTGTTTCCTCAACAAACTTCTTCTGGTGTCTGATAACTTAGCAGCAAATGTCGTTCATCCCAGGGAATAGAGAAAATGCATCTAGTTCCCATGGGTGTGGGTATCTCAGTTTGAACATGCTGTGCTACTTGATATTAAAATAATCCTCAAGTGCATATTTTCTTTTTCTGTTTCAACCATCTCTCGGCTTCAGTGTTAGGGCTCTATTTTTAAAAGCATCTGTCTAAGCAGCTGTTTATGTTTTCAGGTGTTTCACTTAATTACTCACAGATCACCAGCGTAATTGTTTTTTTTTTTTTTTAAACCTGGCTCCAGCAATAAATCTCTACAGACTTTGATCATGGTGGGAAAAAGTTTATTGGACTCTTCCTGACTATAATGTGGGTTAGAACTGAGCCTAAGGCAGACAGTCTAAAGTGCTACACCAGTGAGAGGCAGGTGCTCAGTGGCTCTGAGATTTTTTTTAACCCAGTCTGTGAAGGAAGAACAAATAGACATCTTCTAAAAAGCATGGCTGATGGCTATAGCAGGAAAGATCGAGAAACACAAGCAAATGACAAAACCAAACCAAATGACCTAACCATGCCAGAGAAAAAGACCAAGGGGGAAAGTTCCTTAATTATAAGTCAGGGTCTAAACACACAGCCAAGAAGAGGGGTGGGCAATGTGCTGGTGTTTCTGGTATTTTCCTTCCTGGCTTACTGTTTGATTTATGCAGACTATAAGGAATATAGATTTATAGTAATTTTTTTCTGTGTATTTGAGTTGGAAGGGATGGTGTTCAATGTTGACTGAGAAAGCTTCTTGCTATCATTTCTGTTTCTTTTCTTGCCTGATAAAAGAGAATGAGTTTAACTGAGAAAGTAAACACCTGTGGCACCGCAATGCTGCTTTCAGTTTGCTCAAAAGCTGGACAGAGCATGTGCAGTGTGCTAAGGCGTGTTTAAAGGTGGAATCTACACGAAGCTGTTTGATTGGCACTGGCAATTTGGTTCTTGTGTTAGACACTACATCTAGTATGAGGCACATGCTAGGCACTCAGCATTGCAAAGACAGATGGAAAGAGCAGATCCAGTCTATGTCTTGGGAAAAATTACCTTGTGATACTTACATCAAATCCAAGCAGTGTGTGCACAGGCTGCTCTTTCTCACTGTCTTTTCTTCTGCTGCATATTTGATTGATGCATGTCATTATCTTTTCAGTATTCCACAAATGGGTTCACAACTCAAACTGTGGGCACTGGAGTCAAAAGTGGAGGGCAAGAGACCATTGAGATGGTAAAAGGAGGACAGCAGACGTTGGACTCCCGCAGGGGGGCTGGCTATCATCACCATACTATGGATCCTTGCAGGGGAGGACATGTGGAGGTGGACAACTACAGATACACTTACTCTGAGTGGCACAATTTCACTCAGCCCCGACTTGGTGAGGTAAGTGTCTGAGTGGTTGCCCAAACTATGTTGATGTAATTTAAATTTTACAAACGGTTGCAACTTAGAGTTTATACAGACTCCTCTTTTAGTTAATGATGAATCTATTTATTGAAAACTTACTATTTTCAATTAATTTGGGTTTAATTATGTTCTGATTTATGTGGTCTTGCATTTTTTTAATTGGGCTTTTATTACTTTTTAAGAAAATAATTTTGTGCTATGATTTTGCATCTGAAAAATATTGGTTTTAGCAACCCAATTTCTAGCACAAGGCAGTATCAACAAGTTTGATCACTTTGCCTGTTTGGAAAGAATGGAGCTCACATTAATTTGGGTTCGGTTTATCTGGGTGTGTTTTCCTTTTACTATTATTTGAAAGACAGAAGCAATGGCCTCATAAAGCGAACACTTGGGTACTCACTGACACACAGGACTTTTAGAAGCATGCTAATACTGACTTTACAGTGTGATTTTATGATACAGACCAATCATGTGCATTTTCTACACATAGGAAACCATTAGAGGACACACTCTGATTAAAAATTAAACAATGAAAGGTAAATCAAAGCAATTCTTTTTCTGTTAGTACGTTTTGGTGCTTAAAATAATAAAAATAAAATATGTTGTGCCTTCTCCCCACCAGAAGGTGCAGTTTTGCCATGAGGATGACAACCAGAAGCTTGCTCAAGACTACGTCCTCACATACAACTATGAGGGAAAAGGCTCAGCCGCTGGCTCTGTGGGTTGCTGTAGTGACCTACAGGAAGAAGATGGGCTTGAGTTTTTGGATCACCTCGAGCCCAAATTTAGGACATTAGCAGAAGTGTGTGCAAAGAGGTGAACCACTTCTAATAGGGTAATGAAAACTAATGGATTCACCGCCTTACCCTGCCTGCTTTAACTGTAAACCAGGACTTTTCAAAAACAGAAGATGTTATATTTGGAGTTCCCTCCCCCATCTCGGTCTGCAGAATCTCCATGCAAATGCACATTTACAGAGAAACTTTGTATATTAGTACTTGAAAACCACTGTGCACAGGTTTCAATTACTTCTCTTTATCCAGATGTCATCTCAGATGGAAACTTAAGGAAATTTGCATTACTGTTTACATTGGGGATAATGACAGCAGCCAACTTATAGTACAATAAAGTTGAATGGATTTGAGTCTATTTATGGACATTGACTATAACCCAATAGGAGACTGTAGACACCATTATCTCCAGTTAATGGATTAACTGATTGTTCATATGGTGCTTGGAAACAGTTGTTTTCCTAAACATTTTAAACTGTATATACTGTGCCTTACTTTTGTTATGTTCTTGTAACATGGCCTGGCTTCATAGTACAAAGGTAGATTGCCACACAGCCATTGAGTGTGTTTGAAGTTCTAATCCAGTGGCTTTTAGCTTCTATTCTATGTAATCTGCACTGAATCTCAGTCTCTTTTGTACTGATTTTGTCCGTTAAATTTAGATTTCAAAGTTTCTTTATAATGCATTCTATTTTTCCTCCTAAAAGTTTTTGGCTGTGAATACCAAATCCCATCCTCTCTTCATTTTTAATTTTGTTTTGTTTTGTTTTCTCTCCTCTTTGACTTTGAAAGGTCTACTTGGGTTGAAGAATCCAAGATATTTCTAAAAGTTGTCTCTTCTCATAAAATAGTTGGTGTATGTGCATATGCGTTGTTGGTTTTCTTAAGCTCATCGAATACCAACATTATTGTTTTGGATTTTTTGGTAATTGCCTCATTTCTGTCCTTAGTGAAGAACTTATAATTTTCCAATTAAACTATAGGACTCTTTCATGATCTTTTAGAAGCAACGTTCTGTATAACAGAATAATAGTGTGGTTAGAAGTAGGTTGTGGCACTCTAATGTGGAATAGCATAGTTACAATTTCCATCCTTAATTCAAGAACACTGGAAGTGGGAAGTAGTGATAGAGTTTAAACTAAGCTTCTCAGCATAATATACTCAAATAATATCTAGGATAATGACTTCACTAACTTTTAGATGATATAAGTAGTCAAAATTATATTGTTGTAAAATTATTTTTGAAACAGTTTGTAATTATAATTATCTTATGAAATACAGAAATGGGCCAAACAATTTAAATTTGTTTAAGAATTTGCACACAAGTAAACTTCATAGCCAGCCAAGTTCTAGATCACAGGTCACACTCCATTCAGTCAGTGAGCTCAGCACTAGGTGGATGGATATTCTAGGATAGATATTCTAGGTGCAGTTCTATGTGTGTGATTCTTCACTGTGTGTCTGTCTTGAATTCACCAAGTTGGCTTATTACAATTGTTTCTAGAACAAATATTGAGAAAAAATTTGAACACTAGCTGTGTATGCAGTGGGGTCATTATTGTTCAGTCAAAAATATTTCTCCGAGTTATTTTTAATAAATTATGTACAAAATGATCGTGTGCTGGTGGTGATGATACTGTGAACTGAGGCACTTTAAGCGACTGGTGTGGGCTGGTTACTGGGGTCTGATGTGTGTGAGAGTGGTTTTAATGGAGAGAACCAGCTTCCTTTTCCCAGCTTCTGTTCCTGGGATTGTGGATTATCGGGACCCACAGACATACATGCGGCATTATTATCAATACACTGGGGATTATCCCTGTGTTGTGGGCATTGGCGATTTTGCATATTCTCTATTTTATCATCTTAAGATAGAAGATACTTTTAGAATTCTTACTCTATATGTTTAAAAGACACTTGAATATAAACAAATGTGTGCAGTTGTGTCTTAGTTAGGGTTACTCTTGCTATGATGAAGCACCATGATCAAAAGTAACTTGGGAACAAAGCAGTTTATCTGGCTTCCATAGATGAGTTTTTGAGAGGCAGGGTTAAGATTGAAAGTCATACGAAATGTTCTACCTAAAGGTACCCTTAATAATAATAAATGATTTTAAATATATCATATATACAGCCTGTTTAATGCCAATAATAACCAATAAGAAAAGGGTACAATGAAGACTATTTTGAGTTGCCTTTCGCCATTTGAGGCTGTGTCCCTTCCTAATGATCAGCTGAAGGCTGAATCTAATATGTGCAGATGCTCACACATTTCTCAGAGGTTGCAGAAACATCTGGATAGGATTGCCAGAATTTGTTGTGTTATGGAGAAACCAGGTTAAAGCAGATGGGGACTAGAACATCCCTTTTTATATTGATGACTATTGTGAAGCCCTCTGAATTTCATCTGTACCTAGAAATCCCTCCCTCAGCTTTTCTCTTACCGGTGTCCTGCCAGGCATTAGCAGTGGATTGCTGCAAGGTAGTTCCTTTTAGTTAACCCGACAATCCACAACCCACAGACTCCAGAGTATATTCCCTGATGCACATCCCATTGCGATGCTACCCTTACTATGTGCTGGCTTTGAGGTGCCATGTAAATCCTCTAGGCCTAGTTCCCTACCTTGGATCAGGGGCGAGAAGATTGGTCCATAGGCCTGCTGTTAGTGCTGAGTTAATTCACAAAGATGTTTTGCAGAATTTGCAGTCTCCATTCTGCTGTTGTCTGCCCCTGCCCTGCCCTTCTATCCCAGAAGCCTGATCAGCATTTTACCTTCATGGACTTTGGAACTTTGTGGTTCACAATAGTTTCTACATCTCATTCTTACAGTTGCATAGGTTCTGTTGTACTCATCCACAGTCCAGAAATCAGAGTGATAAGTTTCGACACGACTATAAGGATGGGAAGCTCCTAGTCAGCCGTCATTGGTTCAGGATGCAGAAAGTAGGCATTTTCTCAGTGCAGTGGATGTGATGGCATCTACACTAGGACAAAACAAAGGGCCTCTGTCGCAAGTTCAATTAGTTCTCTTTTTCTTTTAAGACAGGATATTATTATATAACCCAGGCTAGCCTCAAATTCATGATCCTTCTGTTTCAACCTTCTAGGAGGTTTAGTGAAGTTTTATTTAGGGGTTGTCTGTAACCATTTTCTATTCCTATGGTTTTCCTGTTTAAATTTCTCATTTTTTGACTTTTTAAAATTTTTGTGATTTAGCCAGGCAGTGGTGGCGCACACCTTTAATCCTAGCACTTGGGAGGCAGAGGCAGGAGGATCTCTGAGTTTGAGGCCAGCCTGGTCTACAGAGTGAGTTCCAGGACAGCCATGGCTACACAGAAAAGCCCTGTCTCAAAAAAAAAAAACCGAAAAAAAAGGGATTTATAATATAATTAAATTATTTTCCCTTTCCTTTTTTTCACTGAACTCTCCCATGTAACCTTCCTTGCTCTTTTTCAAAGTCATGGTCTTTATTGATAGTTGTTAGATGCATACTGTTAGCATTCTGTCTAAACTCCACCCCAACAGTTACCTGGCTACAGCTAGGTATGCTCTTCCCCACAGTTACCTGGCAACAGCCAGGTAGGCCTGGTCCACTATAAAAGAGGCTACTTGCCTCCTCCTCTCTCTTTTGATCTCTTGCTCTCTTGATCCTTCTGTCCCTTTACTCCTTCCCCTTCTCTTCCCTGTCTCTCCAAGTGCTCATGGCTGGCCTTCTCGTCTCCTTCTCTTCTCTTCTCTTCTCTTCTCTTCTCTTCTCTTCTCTTCTCTTCTCTTCTCTTCTCTTCTCTTCTCTTCTCTTCTCTTCTCTTCTCTTCTCTTCCCTTCCCT